>NC_057728.1:39515922-39630183 GCF_004010195.1 Chiloscyllium plagiosum | reverse complement strand
GGGGGCGGGGGGAAGTGTTGGAAGGGGTTGGGGGCAGGGGGCGGTGTTGCACGGGTTTGGGGGCGGGAGGTGGTGTTGGCCGGCGCGCACAGTGTGGTGGGCAGGCCGGTGTAGGGGACGGGGTCTCGTGCGCTATGTGCTGCTGCAGTTTCCTGAACAGGGAGCAGACTTTAAAAACTCCGAGCCTCAGGGGAAAGGCATTTAATCGATTAACCGAATAATCGATTATCTGAACGAAATAGTGCCTGCCCATCACGTTCGGATAATTGGGGTTCCCTTGTATTTCCAAATCAGGACGGTGAGTATCTTGGAGGGGAACTGCAGTTGGTGGTAGTTTCTCATGTGCCTGTTGCTGTATTCCTTCCAGATGATACTGAATGCAGTTTTGGACAGTGCTGTTTAAGGACCAATAATGAATTCCTTCATGGCTTTTAGCTTGTGCATACCTCTGCTATGGAAGGAGTGGATGTGATGTCAATCACGCAAGTCGCTTCTGTCCTAGATGGTGTTAGGGTTCTTGAGTTGTTGGAAAGCACTCGCTCAACCTCCTAACTTGTGCCTTTTAGGTGATGGATACGCTTTGGAGATTCAGGAGGTGAGTTACTCACTGCAGGATTCCTAGCTTCTAACCTGCTCTTGCAGCCACTACAATTATATGGTGAGTCCAGCTGGGTTTCTGGTCAATGGTAATCTCCAGGATGTCGTTGGTGGGTATTTCAGTGATGGAAATGCTATTGAATGTCAAAGGGCGATGGTTAGATTTTCCCTTGTTGGAGATTGTCATTGCTTAACAACTGTGAGGCACAAATGTCACTTGTTACTTGTCAGCCCAAGCTTGGATATGGTTCATGGACAACCGTACATGGACACTGTTGCTTCAGTATCTCAGGAGTCATGAATGGAGCTGCACATTGTGCAATCCTCAACAAACATCTTCACTTCTGACCTTATGATGGAGGGAAGACCTTTGACGAAGCAACTGAAGAAGGTTGGGCTGAGGACACTAACCTGAGGAACTCTTGCACAGATGTCTTGGAGCTGAGATGACTGATTTGCAACAACCACAACCAACTTCCTTTGCTCTTTTTCTGTCTTCCATGCACCCACTTGTTGGGTTTCTTTAGGCAAATGCCAAAGACATGCAAACAGATAAAAATGGTGGAAGCTAGAGCACTGACGGTAGCCTATACTGTTTTATACACTAATAATATCTAATAACCAAAAAACGTTGACCATTTATGTCATTTATTTTTATTATTTATCTTTCTTCTGTTTTATTTTAATTGATTTTTGAGCCCCTTGCACATTTTTCAGTTGCACAACTGAGAGTCAAAAAGAATTGGACGCTGTATTACCTCAGACTTTCAGCAGAATGATTCTGGATAACTTGTGACCTGATTTTCCTTCTCCTTACCCATCAAAGCCATTTACCTCTGCCTACCATCAGCTCTTTATCTCGGAGGGGAGAAAATGAAACAGGAGTCGAAGCTGCAAATGCAATCTACTAATGCAACACAGTGTGACCTTTCAAAGGTTCATTTGTCTACTGAACAACTAAAGAGAGTTGCTTACTATCTTTCTTTAAGATTCAAGTCTAAATTGCAATTCTTTATTAATTTAAAGTTCTTACTACTTATTAATGATTTACACATTAAACCACAGTTGGTAATAAGAATT
This sequence comes from Chiloscyllium plagiosum, assembly GCF_004010195.1. NCBI lineage: Eukaryota > Metazoa > Chordata > Chondrichthyes > Orectolobiformes > Hemiscylliidae > Chiloscyllium > Chiloscyllium plagiosum. The sequence continues at coordinate 39,628,506 of NC_057728.1, read as the reverse complement.
GGTCAGAAATACAGCAAAATGGTTACCTGCACAAAACTGCACATTGTAGTCTCATTAGGAACAGGCAAACTGGGCCGACCATGTCGGTAAACATTGACAGTGTAGGTTGCTATTACAGTCGGTTGTTTGCGTGACTCATCCGATACTAATATATGGATCCTGTTATTTCCAAGGCCAAGAGGATAATTGGCAAGGCTGAGGTTAGAAAAGGAGAATAAAAAAAATTGGTTAGATTTTTTCACCTATTCCTGTCCAAGGAAGTGAAATGACCCTTTGTTCATTTCATGAGCTGTTGCGCGTGTGGCATGATCTTCTTCTGCAACCATCATCAGTCTTACTAACAGGGTAACCTGTTCTTTAAAGCTATTGCCATTCTTCCAACATATGTGATGCTAGATGTGAAAAATACCTTGTGCTTTAATTTGCTACATGGGGTGCATTTTCCAGCAAACAAGAGAACAAATGAAAATAGAGTACAATTCAAAAATGAATCTCAACTTCATTTTTCAGCCCCACCTTCAATTTCCTCTTATTAATGTGAGGACTAATGGAGAAGTTGTCCTTTCCTGCTTGCTCCAGTCAAATACCAACAATGCAGCAGTGTCTGGAGAACCACACCTACTTTGTCTTTGGCTCCCTTTAAGCCTTTACAGGGGCTATCACCCATCACACTGGCTTGCAGTGCACAGCCAAATCAAGGAGATTTGTTTGCTATAGCCAAGTGATCAATCGCCATTCCCATATATGCCCATACATAAAATAAATGACTCCTCAAAATTGTGGCAGTGGTCAGCTTCTGACATGTAGCCATCAAAATATCCAAAGGTGAGCCAGCAGCTTTCAAGAATAGAACAGGTTATTAGTCAATTCACATCAAGCAGCACTGGGACCACTGTAGAACCATCATGGAGATTTGTACAAGTTTCTCAGGCAGCTGTCATCATGCAGCTCTCATTCCTCTCTCCACTATTACGCCCTTTCAGCAAAAAGATGACTGCACAGGGAGAAGAACTACAACCTTGACAATTTTGGCCACACATTTCTACAGCTTCATGGTTCATGACTTGTTCAGGACTAATCAGAAGCATGGCATCACCAGGACCATCAATGAGAAAATTATAGGGTTATACAGCAAAGCTTCAGCTGCCTAGATTGATCTACTGTTTTATTAAAATATGTCACACCTGTAGTTGACCATATGCACCATTGTTGTGTGCTTCATGTGATCAAACATGGCAATGCTTAAAGGTTCTCAGTTGAAAGAAACTGAAGAACAACAACTGATGAGGAAGAATCGATTGAAGATGAGGGAGAAGGAGGACAATGAGCAAGCAAATTCGAGACAGAGGGGTCTGGACTAACTGAAAGAACAACACTTCCAGTCAATTGCTCTTACCATTCCCCTGAAAGGTGGAAAATAAAGTCCTCTACTGACTCAATGTGAGAACTCAATTAATCTTCTTCTGCATTCATTTTAGACATTGATATCTTTAGCTGAATAAAATTACTCAAAATTGTCTTTCAATAACACTTTGAAAAATCAGATTATTTTAAGCTCGAGCACTTATTTTTGTAATGAGCAGTTTACCTGGGTCCTTTTTTCTCATCCAAGTGTACCTGGCAGTGGCAATTGGCTGCTTGTGCTCTGATCTTCACTATCACCACATCAAAAGGCACTTCGGAATAGTACACTTTGATCTTTGACGTAAAGACAGGATTCAAGTTCAGCTGTGGGCTAGTGAAGATGTGTGTAATGTAGGCCAGAGTATGTTTAGCTGTTTAAAACAAAACAAACCACTTAACATAATCAGAACCTCTCAAATTAAAAATAAGTGATTATTTAGATAGTTAACTGCAATTAGGTTTGGGTAAGGTCCACTGAGACAGAGAAGAATAGTTTGTAGTGGAATTACTCAGTACAGGTTGATCTCATTTAGTCTGTTTATGGTTTCTTTTTCATTCTTTTATGTCCAGAGGTACCTTACACACAACTGAATTATTTTATCTCCAACACCGAATCACCTGTTGTAGTTTTCATCTACTAAAACGAACACTAAATCGCCATGCTTTCAATTGTTCGGTTTACATGCAGAGCCCATTAAGGGCAATGTGATAACATCAAAGGTGAGGGAGAGAGGGAGGGGATCAAATCAAAATGGGCAGCGCAGTAGCTGAGTGGTTAGCACTTCTGTGTGGTAGCACCAGGGACCTGGGTTTCAGGCAACTGTGTGGAGTTTTCATAGTTTCCGCAGGAGCTCTGGCTTCCTCCCACAGTCCAAAGATGTGCAGGTCAGGTGGATTGGCCATGCCTATAGGTTAAATAGGAAAAATAAGAGGAAAAAAAGGCAGTTGCCCCTCTCTCTCCCTTATACTTCGCTCCAACTATTTTGTTTGATGTTAGCATTGTCCTGAATTGGCTTTGCTTGTAAATATTCAGTTGGGTGCATAGGTATTTTCCTGGTGGTGGAGAAAAAACTGCATATAATAATAAAGTCTATACACAAATGTCTTCATTTTTCTGTCTCACTATATAAAAAATCTACAAAATAAACCACGGGCGACAGAAAAAGTTTTTAATAAAGGTAGTTGTTGAGGCCCTCTTGTGGCACAGTAGTAGGGTCCCACTAAAGGCCCAGGTTCAAATCCCACCTGCACCAGAGGTGTGTAAGTAACATTAAAAATAATAAATAGGCAGTTGTTTTTGTGCTTTTGAAGTGTCCATACCTCTGAGTCAGGAAGTTTGGATTCAAATTTCACAATACATATTTTCTATTCAACCTGTTCAGAGATGTCATTATACACTTTGCATCAGGTGTGACTTGAACCTGGACCTCGTGGTATAGCAGTAGGGACAATACCACAAGAGGTGCTATTAGATCAGATTTCTTACAGTGTGGAAACAGGCCTTTCGGCCCAACAAGTCTACACCGACCCTCCGAAGAGCAACCCACCCAGACCTATTCTTCTACATTTACCCCTTCACCTAACACTACGGGCAATTTAGCATGGTCAATTCACCCGACCTATACATTTTTGGACTGTGGGAGGAAACCAGAGCACCCGGAGGAAACCCACGCAGACACGGGGAGAATGTGCAAACTCCATACAGACAGTTGCCTGAGGCAGGAATTGAACCCGGGTCTCTGGTACTGTAAAGCAGCAGTGCTAACCACTGAGCCACCGTGCCATCCACTATCTCAAAATATAAAGTGATTTGTGTGATTAGGATCATTTTTTTAAAGCACAGTCTAAGACAAACTGATGTTGGACAAATCATTCTTTTCCTTCGACATCACTAAATCAAATTTCTGTCCTTCCAAGGCCAACAGCATTGTTGAAACAGCTTCATTGAACAAACCCCATCCTTTATTCATTTGTTTAACAAGGTAGAGCACCATCATTTTCAATCAATCAAAAATGCAATTAAGCTTTGCCATCAATACCCACATTCTACATGCCGTGCATTCAATTATTTTTATGCATACGAATGTTACCTAGATTTTTATGCATCTTTAACTCAATTTAAAATAAACCCTCAATTTTAAGTACAGTGGGTTTCTGACCTCAAAAGCCCAAACAAACTGTGGAACAGGTGTTGAGATCAGGAGATGGCAGATGGCATGCGTCCCTAATTTTAAAGATGCGCAGCTACACAATTAGATCCCAACACCAAATTTCAAGTATTTCATTGAGGCTATGCCTCCAGAATGACACAAAGCAATTTAAGAGACCTTCAACCAGGAATGTGGGCTTGGATTCCAAACCAAGCTCGTTATGGACAAGTGGTGGAACAGGTAGAAGGTGGTGTTGAGATATAATATAATGTGTGGAATCAGAAATTTGGGCCATGTTAATTTTTTTCACATTTAATAGCTAACAAACCCACACTTTCTTCAACTAGAAAGCCTGGTAAATCTAGCCCCTTTTAAACCATGAATAGTTTTGAGTTTAAGTAGTTGAGTCTGACTTGGGAAAGGCTATTGCAATATAGCACCATGGCACAGTGATAGTGTCTCTATCTCTGGACCAGAATGCCCAGGTTCAAGCCCAACTTGCCCTGGAAGAGGTGTGTCATAACATGTCTGAGCAGGTTAATTAATATAAACACTAGGTCACATGATCTCATGCTTTCTCTCACCCCCTTGCAGCCTGAAGATGTCTCTGTACTCTGTAAATATTCTTTAGGAGTACAGCATGACCAAAAATATTGAAAACTGGACCTTCAAGGCATCATCAGCAAAAGCGTTTCTTGCTGATTGCTGCCTGCAGCAGTACTTCACAGAGAAACTGGATTGTTTGCAAGGTCAAAATTGTTTTATTTTTAAAGGGACAAAGAAGACTTTTATGAGCTATTGCATTTTTTCATTGGCATCTAATAGATCCCCTGACCATGCATTTTGTGCACAAGAAGTCTCTTCTAATGAAAAGAGATCTGCTTCACAAGGAAATGTTGGCATTCCCTGCTATCAGAGTTGTTGTGTTCACTGAGTAAACAATGCTGAAAAATGTAGGGTGCAATATGCTGAAATATACTACATTTTGTGTCCTTTAATGCTGCAGTCAGTGATGAAATGTGTGTGGGAACTGCATTAAATATAACGTCCACAATAGACATGTGGACCTAAAGGAGCAAACATAAGTAAGTCCTGTTCATTTAGAAAATAAATCACTAATATTCATGTATAATTCATTTATTTTACTTTACGTTGTTTCTAAGACAGGGCAACCATTTTATCATACAAATTACTGTAAAATCAGTACTAAAAATAGTTAATTAGACAGGCATTGATCTCCCTGAAAATCTCAGTGAAAATGTTCCTGCGACATGCATTGTTGTTGAGGGTTATTAGTGACCTAACCTGCACAGAATTCTATTGCTGCATGCAAGAGGTCATTGTAAAAAAAAGGTTATAAATGTGTGCTGTGTAACGGAGTGACTGATCAGCATGACTGTTTGTTGATTTATTAGACTCCAGATCAACCAACTTTCAAAAAGATAGAATTGCTGCTTTTACATCAGAAATAGTAGGCAATAACATTTTAAAATTACTGTAGATAATGAATAAAAGATAAGAAACAGCAATAATAGGGAACTAGTCTCAGAGGGTTCAAATGAGGTCATAGTGACAGTTAAGCTTGAGTGGTTTGTATCTATCATCTGAGCTCAAAGGAAATTATAGTTTTTCAACCAGTCTAACATTATATATTGTGCATTTTTCATTTTAACATTTCTGTATATTTGTTTTAGACAATTTTTCTATCATATAGAAAGGTACTGATAGTCATTATTGACTACATTATCTCACAGCACTGTCACTAACAGCACCTGTGATTTTGGTAGGCATCTGAATTGTTAATAAGATTACAGTGTTGATGACTTAGGAGGATTTCCTAAAGACACTAGGTTCATTGATGTTTACAGAGGTGCCAGCACTTCTATCAGCAAATTAAACTGGCTGTTACTTTTTCCAACCATCATCAGTATTTAGCCTAGTAGTAGCAAGCTAGTGACTTGGTTTACTGCTCAATGCACTGTACAGACATCTTCTAGTCACTGAGCATGATTCGGTGATCAGGAATAATTTAGTAAGTCAATTTTTAAAAGAACTGCTTCGTTCCTTTCAGTTATTCCAATGTAAAGAACTTTTGATGACATATAATTTTTTTAAAGAAAAGGGACACACAGCCAAAAGATGACCACAGATATAAATTTGCTAGCTGTCTGGAAAGTCACTGTGAATCCATGGAATATCGCACCTGTAGAGTGTTTGGCAAACTTCAAACAGAGAGACTTTAATGGAAGAGATGGAAAGCAGAAACCTGATTAGGTCTCTTATCCAAAAATTATTTCATGTGAATGGCGTAAAAATTGCCCTTCCAAGATTTTACAACAAAAGGGTTAAAATCCATCTGCAACCTCTGGTCGGTGTGTTAATGGACTGATGTGCTAATGAGAATTAATATGCTACGTGGGTCTCAAGTTGAGGGTAGCCATTAGACATTTCTGTGCTTCAGGTAAAAGGATATTTTGTTCTAAGAGTTGGAAACCAGGCAAATGAGTGAAGTCACCATCAAGAAGAAACAGGACAAAAACCTGCCAGCTAACTGCAGAGCCAAAAATCTTGAAATCAACTTCTTTACTACCAATGTCAGCATTGCTGGATCATCCAAATTAAAGGTGGTAAAATTTTACCACTCTCTCTTCATGGAATACAGAGACCGATTGGTATACCTTTTGTGTGTTTTTTACTCAATTTCACATTTATGTGTATTAATTTTTTTCACATTTAATAGCTAACAAACCCACACTTTCTTCAACTAGAAAGCCTGGTAAATCTAGCCCCTTTTAAACCATGAATATTTTTGAGTTGAAAAAGAAAATGTCCACAAAGCAAGGGAATTAAGCTTGCTATGACCATCAGAGGGAGGAATTGGATTAACAAAGGAAACCAATTCACCCTCTCCATCCAGGAACATAACCATTTAGGTATATCCCATCTGGAATCATAAACTGGGGACCTTCGCCTGGTGACCAATTGTAGTATTACTGCTGCTGAGTTCCCTTGATTTGTTATGCACAGTTGGGTTGTTGCTCTGCACTGTCCCTTTAAGAATCACAGGTGGCTATGCATTGGCCTCTGAAGTACATAGTCCTGATTGCTGCTTCACTTTACACCCACAAAGCTGAGAGTGAACATTGACTGATACTAACTTTATATTTCACATTTATCAAGTTAATTGAATTTAAATTGCTCAGACACCTTTGAGATTAACAAATGGCCACAAGGTTATTAGTCCAGTAACATAAACAGCGACCATACAGATGATGGTGCCCCCTGCTTTGCAGCACAATTACTGTCACCTGCACAAGGATGCTGATCAGCTGAATGTGGAATTGCCCCATAAGATGGTAAACTCACAATGCACTCACCATCTGCTGGGCACTTCCTGAATATGTTTACTGACCGGTAGGTCAGTAGGTTAATGGGCAGCAATGATATCAATCTAATCATTTCTCATGTTGAATATAATCAAGGGGCTCTTGTTGCTTAGAACCAAAACTTAGTATCTTAACAGACATCATGAGACAGGAGCTTGTGTAGTCAACCCGAGTACATTTGAACACAAATCCAGTAACTAAAAAAAAGCTATGTCTATTATGGAGTCATAGAGCTATACAGTATGGAAACAGACCCTTTGGTCCAACTTGTTGTTCCCTAGGTTCTTCTTAAATCTTTCTCTTCTCACCTTAAACCTATGCCCTATCCTGGGAAAATGACTTTGACTATTCACCTTATCCATGTCCCTCATGATTTTATAAACCTCTACAAGACCATTTGTAAACCTCTACAAGACCACCTCTCAGCTTCTGACACTACAGGGAAAACAGCCCCAGCCTATTTAGCCTCTCCCTAAAGCTCAAATCCTCTGACACTGGCAATATCTCTGTATATCTTTGCTGAACTATTTCACGTTTAGCAACATCTTTCCTATACCAAAGCGATTAAAATTACACACAATATTCCAAAAGTGGCCTAATCAATGTCCTGTAAAGCCACATGACAATCCAACTCCTATACTCAATGCACTGACCAATAAAGGGAAGTGAAGCAAAAGGCTTCTTCACTACTGTGTCTACCTGCGACTCCACTTTTGAGGAACTATGCACCTGCAGTCCAAGGTCTCCTTGCTCAGCAACACTCCCCAGGACCTTACCATTTTCTCTCTCTATTATGTCTCACAAGCAAATATTTAACATCAAAGTTATTTTCCACTACATGTTATTTTCGTTAACTATTTCTTCACTTCTTAGAAAAAAATGATTCAAAATCTGCTTAAATGTAGTGCACAACACATTGTAGAGCAGGCACACCAGAGATGAACTTTGCTGATCAGAAAATGCACTCAATCATTTTTTTATGTCTTGCAATGTCGAACATATCTACTACCAAACGAATTTAAATTTATATATACTGGAAAATGATCCATAATGTTGAATTGATTAATTTGTTAACTGAATGATAGAAGAGGAACACATTTACCTGTACTGCAGTTCTTTTGCTTGTACTGACCTGTATAAAAGCAAATATTATTAGTGAAAAGCAAACAATTATTCACAAAGTGATTATTCAAAGATGTTTCTTTAGTTTCTATAAAATATTTAAAGGATTAATATAATCAAATTTTATATGAGCAAAAAGAAACATCGAATTTAAATCTTTATAATGTTTTTCTCATTGTTACTTCTTGAAGCATGATTTGCATTTTATCATTGTGCATGTTTGTGAAATTCTACTTTGCAATATTCTCTATAGAAATGATTTTTGAAGACACAGTTTAGAAGAAATCTCATTGATTGAAAGCTTCAAAAGATGTGTAGATAAACATACAAATTAATGGCAGGACTACGCCATTCAGCCCTTTAAGACTACTCTGCTTTTTAATAGGGTCATGGCGGATCAGATGTGAACTAAAGTTCACTTTCCTACTAATACTCTATGGCTGCCTTGATAGTCAAGAATCTATCTGCCTCTAAAAGTATTCAATGACCCTACCTGCACCCATCTCTGAGAAAGAGAATTCCAGAGAATCCCAAACCTCAGAGAAAACAAAATTCTCCTCATTTATGTCTTAAGTGAGCAACCTTTTGTATTTAAGCTGTGTCTCCTAGTTCTATTCTCTCCCACAATGGAAAACATCTTCTCAGCATCTACCCTATCAAGTCCCTCAGAATCTGAAATGTTTCAAGAATATTACTTCTCATTTTTCTAAACTCCAGTGGATAAGGGTACAGTCCATCCAACCTTTGGACATAAAACAACTAACTATCCCAACCATTAGGTGGATGAATCTTCTCTGAACTGCTTCCAATGTATTGCATCCTTTTAAAATAAGGAAATCAAGACTGCACAGTTCTCAAACGATGGCCTCACCAACATGATATAACTATAGCAAAACATCCCTACTCATCTTTAAATAAATGACAATCTTCCATGTTGATGTTCAATATCCAAAGTCTAGTGCCTTCTTACTCAAATACATATGTACCTTAAAATGTTTTTGAAATCTATGATCAAGTGAAAAAATTCTGAAAAGGGCTTTTAGGGGTTTATATCAATCATAAAGGGATCAATTATAATTTTCTTGGACAGTATAGTATGCTGGTCCATGAGGCCTTCATGTGCCCTGACCTGGAAGCAATGCCAAGAGTTCCAGGGAAATTGAGAAGATTCCAGATATGCACCATACCCAGTCAGATTGAGCAGACAGAACCCAGTTTATGTGGAGACTGCTGTCTGTGGAAAATTGGCTCAGTCTGACAGAAAAAAACCTGGAAATTTACATTGAAGAACAGTGCAACTGCAAAGGAGATCTACAGGCGAAGTAACTGCTCACTCTGTTGCATCTACTACCCATTTTGCAATTTATAGACTGTGATTTGTCCATTAATTTACATTGATCTTTACTTGATTTTAAGTAAAAGTTATAAAAACTGAAATTTTGTTGGCAATCTCTTTATTTGGTGCATTGTTTGGTAAATTTAGTTATTTTGATTTATTGATGCCCATTGGGATCTTAACAAAATCTATTGGAAACATCAATGGGTTCCTTACCTATTTTGTTGTTGCTTTCAAACCTTTCAACTGTATGAGAAGATATTGATCCAGTTTGATCCCTATTAAGAAAAATGAACACTTGTATAAGAAAACTAAATGACCTGGTTCAGGGCTAGCAATATAGTAGCTCCCTCATATCCTCATGGTCACTGATCTGTCCAGTATCTGTGATAACAAACACTGGGGAAGACAACTGAACTATGATGTTTGAAAATCACTATTCATTTGATGAAAATTGTCAATGTTCTCTCCAAAAGAAGACCAATGAGGTTGATGCCTAGGATCAAACTGATTTTTCATTTGTAAACAAATCAGACAAGGCTGCACCTTCAGCATTACAGTCCCACTGAGATGTTTTTCACTGCCAATACAATGGCAAAACACTAAATATCAATGTTATTCCTGTACTCACACCTGAATGAATCATGCATTTCTACGTACCTCTCAACAGTTCCAGCATTACCAAAGAAGAAATAAAAGCCAATTTCAAGAATCGGAAAATATCATAATAAAGAATACAAGATGATTGGAATATCAGAAATGCTCATGTTGCAGTGGATAAACTGAAACAAGGGGTTATAGTAGAAGAGGAGATTAACACTGTATAAAATTCAGCAAGGAACCAAACATTTAAGGCTGGATACTGCACTAGCGCACTGTACATAGAATGTAATGTTCTGGCTACAGAAACACAAATACTAACAGCAAGATCAATACTAAATCTCTCTTCTCTGTAACATTTGATTCGTCATTATTTAAAGAGAGTCCCAAACCCCATGACAATAACAGGACCCCATCAAACACAGACACACATAGACACACGCATACACACACATCTCTCTAACAGTTGTGAAAGAAAATCAGATCACGCAAAGATGTGTTCTTTGTTGATCTTCTCAACAGTACTTTTAAAACAAAAATAATTTCAAAGCTTAATCTATTTACCATGTGAAATGATTCAAACTCTTCTGCACATTTGATGCTTGAAACTGGTCATGGAGCATTGAAAATAGCAGATGCTGGGCAAGCACAGATTTTGTTTTAGATGCATGATCAAAATTGTGATGGAGTACATATAATATCTTTTGGTAGTCTGGATTAATGGATGGATAAAGCTGTAGAAAAGGACAGGCCATAATAAATAAAGTCATGAAACAAGAACAACTTTTGATATTTTTACTGTCATTTACAAATATAATTTCCATGCATGTTAATTATAAAAATAACTGTAGATCAGAAAGATGAAAAACAACCAAAACACCCAATCAAATAATTAAGGTTTTGGTGATGACCGCATGAAAGGACCATAAAAATAATGAGATATTCACAAATGTCTCAGTGGATTAAACTGCATTACAGTATCAGATATTTTCTGAATATTTTAAGCGAGATTCAATAATTTTTACTAAATTCAACAAGTTTGATCCAAGATATTAACATGACTTTAAATAAATTTCCTATCTACTTACATACCAATTCAAATTTTCCTTGGCTTTTGAACTCCTTTTGAAAATTAATAATGGCTGTTAGATCTCTTGAAGTCAGACAAAATTCATGTTTTTGAAAATGGCTGTGATTCTGCAATTAAAATAAACTGATGAAGTGAACTCAGCCACAGCTAACCTTATACAAATGAATACAGCCACAGCCAATATACACAACTCTGATCTAATTATTTCAGTTCTCTCAAATCCATATATACATGGTTGAGGCTTTTGAGAACTGAAGTTCATGAGTTAGGGTCCAGAAATTTCCTGAAGTATTTGTCTCTAAAATTGATTGGACTTTGTACTCAAGAAAGCAAGCAATCACTAGATAAACTTACCAAAGGTTCTGAAAGATAAGGTTTATGCCAGATGAATATGGAGACTTTGGGTTGTTGCATGGGAATAGGCCAGATTTGGAAGGTGCGGACATGTTCGACCGAAGGGTCTGTTTCCGTGCTGTATGATTGTATCACTCTATGTGATTTTAAGGTGTGATTACAAAGGTGAAGTGATAAATTCATCCTTATTTACCCAGTTGAGCACCATGCAGTATAGTAGTGTACCTTCTAACAGTGGTACAAGAAAGCTCCATTTTGGTTTCTCATGATGTTGGTTAGTGAAGCAAAGCAGAGCTCCATGCATACCTTTCTATCCATAGAAAACAGCAAACGATTTTCTTTTTGTTGCAAGCCTAATAGAGCACGTTTGAGCTTTTACAATTATAAACCAGGCTAGAAAAGCTACTGGAAGGTTTAGTGAAAAGATTTGAAAATCAGAACTTTTACTTGCCACATTGATGCATGTTTGACTTTAGCTCACTTTATAGTATTTATATTTTGTAATAGGAAACTTACGTCATTAACAGCACTTCTGTGGTGGGTGGGAAACTGCACCTGTGCCTTGTGATGGAGTAAGTGTCCCAGTACGGACATTTAAAAGGTTAAGAATTTTTCCGCTTATTCAAAAGCTCAGTTTCCCTACAATCTCTCTAACAATCTTTGGGTATTCCTACAAGAGAAGGCCTGTAGCAGTTCAAAATAGCTTCTCACTACTACCATTTTAAGGATACTTGGAGATGGGTAATAAATGGTGGCCTTTCCCATGATATCTACATCACATGAATAAACAAGAAAACAATACGTATTCTGTGATTGATTGTAGCAGTGAAACTTGACTCAACACTGGGAATGAAGGGCATGTCATATGAGGGCCGGATAAAGACTCTGTGTCTATACTCAATGGAGTTATAGAAGGATGAGGGAGTATCTGATTGAAACTTGCAGAATTCTGAAAGGCCTGGATAGAGTGAACATGGAGAAGATGTTTCCACTAGTAGGAGAGACTAGGAGCCAAGGGCACAGCCTCAGGGTGAAGGAATGACCTCTTAGAACTAAAATAAAGAGATATTGCTTCAGCCAGAGGGTGTTTAATTGTGGAACTCTTTGTCACATAAGGATTTGGAGGCTAAGTCATTGAATGCCTTTAAGACAGAGATAGCTAGATTCTTGATTGATAAGAGACTCAAGGGTTACATAGAGAAGGTAAGAGAATGGGGTCGAGAAACATATCAACCATGATCAAATGGCGCAGCAGTCATGATTTGCCAAGTAGCGTAATTATGCCTATATGTCACACAGTCTTATGATATTTTGAATCCCTCTGAATGGCCCTTTGGTACACTGTCCACTATTGCTCAAAAAACTGATTGTATGAAACAATTCCTTCATTACCTGGTGTGATAAAATATAAATCATTTCCTCTTGTGGGTGAGCCCAGAAAAATGGGAAGAAAGAAAAGAGAGTCAACAGATGAAGTAATGGTTTTAGGAGGAATTTCTTTACACAAAGAGGTGGAAAAATGGAAAGTTCTGCACATAGAGTGTTGAAGCATATAGCTTTGGTATGTTTAAGGGGAGGCTTCACGTGTACATTAAGGGAAGAGAGTACGGGAGTTTGTGGCTCACAAGGAGTTCAAAATCTAGCACAGGTCACTAAAGAAATGGCGTGTTTCTCTGCTGTAACATCTATGCAACATAATAAGGTGGTCTGAACACAGATCTAAAATCTTACCTTCAATCTTTCAGATCGATATATATTTTCTAAAGCTTCGTTTATTTCACCCAGAACAGAAGTGCCAGCTAGCAACAACCTGAAAGTATCTTCCAGTATGAAATCTTTAGTGATGCGATCTGCAAAAGCTAGATTGTCATCTGCTTCAAAGACAGGCTGTTGGTGCACCTAAGCAAAAGAATGTGAATTATTGATCTTACTTCTTTAATCTCATCAAAGCCTTTCATAGCACAAACATATAGCTAAAGTAATTGAATATATTTAGATTTTTGACCCACATACTCAAAGTCCGTGCTATCCTGATGTAATGTATACCCGATCCCTGACAAACCTGAATAAACTATGGGCATAAACTGGCAAATTTATTCAAATATAAAATCCTCAGGTTCTGCCAGAAAGTGCAATTAAAACATCCAGGAGCAGAATTTCTCAATTATTTTGACCATTTAAGAAATAGTCTCTTCAAGAAAGGAAATAGGGAAATCCCCGGCAATTACAGACCAGTAAGTCTCACGTCTGTCGTCTGCAAGGTGTTAGAAAGGATTCTGAGGGATAGGATTTATGACCATCTGGAAGAGCATGGCTTGATTAAATGCAGTCAACATGGCTTTGTGAGGGGCAGGTCATGCCTCACAAACCTTATCGAGTTCTTTGAAGATGTGACTAGAAAAGCTGATGAGGGTCGAGCTGTGGATGTGGTGTATATGGACTTCAGGAAGGCATTTGATAAGGTTCCCCATGGTAGGCTCATTCAGAAGGTTAGGAGGAATGGGATTCAGGGGAACATAACCGTCTGGATACAGAATTGGCTGGCCAACAGAAGACAGTGAGTGGTAGTAGAAGGAAAATATTCTGCCTGGAAGTCTGTGGTGAGTGGTGTTCCATAGGGCTCTGTCCTTGGGCCTCTATTGTTTGTAATTTTTATTAATGACTTGGATGAGGGGATTGAAGGATGGGTCAGCAAGTTTGCAGATGACACAAAGGTTGGAGGTGTCGTTGACAGTATCGAGGGCTGTTGTAGGCTGCAGCGGGACATTGACAGGATGCAGAGATGGGCTGAGAGGTGGCAGATGGAGTTCAACTTGGATAAATGTGAGGTTATGCATTTTGGAAGGTCAAATTTGAAAGCTGAGTACAGGATTAAGGATAGGATTCTTTGCAGTGTGGAGGAACAGAGGGATCTTGGTGTGCAGGTACATAGATCCCTTAAAATGGCCACCCAAGTGGACAGGGTTGTTAAGAAAGCATATGGTGTTTTGGCTTTCATTAACAGGGGGATTGAGTTTAAGAGTCATGAGATCTTGTTGCAGCTCTATAAAACTTTGGTTAGACCGCACTTGGAATACTGCGTCCAGTTCTGGTCACCCCATTATAAGAAAGATGTGGATGCTTTGGAGAGGGTTCAGAGGATGTTTACCAGGATGCTGCCTGGACTGGAGGGCTCTTATGAGGAGAGGTTGACTGAGCTCGGACTTTTTTCATTGGAGAAAAGGAGGAGAAGAGGGGACCTAATTGAGGTATACAAGATAATGAGAGGCATAGATAGAGTCGATAGCCAGAGACTATTTCCCAGGGCAGAAATGACTAACACGAGGGGTCATAGTTTTAAGCTGGTTGGAGGAAAGTATAGAGGGGATATCAGAGGCGGGTTCTTTACACAGAGAGTTGTGAGAGCATGGAATGCATTGCCAGCAGCAGTTGTGGAGGCAGGGTCATTGGGGACATTTAAGAGACTCCTGGACATGCATATGGTCACAGAAATTTGAGGGTGCATACATGAGGATCAATGGTCGGCACAACATCGTGGGCTGAAGGGCCTGTTCTGTGCTGTACTGTTCTATGTTCTATTTAATTCATTAATGACTTTTCAGATTGCCATCAAAATATTTTTGAAGTCTTCATCATTATTCGTGATTTATTCTCAAATCACAGATCACTAGAAACCCTCAATCAGCTTATGCTTAAAGAAGAATTTCAAATAACTGAAATCATGGTTTACAACCAAATTATTGGTGTGTGATTTTGTGGAATATTTAAAGCATTAACCACAATGTGAAAGCAGTGTGTTGCTGTCTCCTTCAAAAATATTTATGTGCAAGCAGTATACGGTGGTATTACACTGAAATGTCAATTCACGCAAATTTGTTGACCATTATTGCCAATTCACCTCCACACAAAAAACAAGACACAGAAGTTTCCTGCATTTATACCACTGACTACTGAGCTATATTTTTGTCGCATAATTCAGATACATCTTGGCCTGCTATGTTCAGAAACTATATGTTCTCACAAAAGCAAAAGGGTGGGATTCCCAAACATTGATTCCTTTGGATGTTAAGGACCACACCAAACGTGATAAGGCAAGAAAGGGAAGCTTATGTCAGCTACTGTAAGCTCAGTATTCCAGAAAACTGAGAAGAGCTTGGAAAGTGCAGGAGTGAAATTTAGAGGAAATTAGGGAAGCAGAGAGCTTATATAAGTACTCGCAAATAAAATCAAGGAAAGCCCAAAATTGTTTTGTAAATATAGAAAAATAAAAGAGCAGGATGTGTTAGAGGCCAAAAAGATAACTTGCATATGGAATTGGAAGATATGGGCATTGGTTCTTTTGTGAGTTTGTCTTCATGAGAGAGGGGATGATGTAACTGAAAGAGGAGGATTTCAAAATATTTGAAGAACCAACATAGTAAGAGTGGAAATAATAAAGGGTTTTGCATCTTCAAATTAGATGAATCATGGCAGACACAGATTAATCAAGGCCAGTCTATGTGGGTTTGTTTAATGAAGGAGAGCTAAGAGGGAAGATTGAACAGGCAGAGGTTGTTTCTTTGGAACAGAGGAGGTGGATGGAGAGTTAATATGTTAATATTAACATGACATGTTAATATCCAGATGGACATACTTAAAATAATTTGTAGAAGGACTAGAAGAGAAATGTTTTTACTCAAATGTTGGTGAACATCTGAAATTCACAGTCCAGAAGATTGATGAAGGTGGAAATCATCATCCCATTTAAAAACAAGTTGGATATGCACTTGAAATGCTGTAACCTACAAGATCATGAGTCAAACACGGAAAGCAGGTTTTGGCTGTTAATATCTTTCAACCAACAGAGAGATACTGGGCAGAATGGTCTCTTTTGGTGCTGTACAACTTGTATCAGCATAATGAGATTTCTGGAGCTTGACAATGAGTGTGTGTTTTCGCTTCTGAATGTTTTACTGAAACCTGCACAATACTTGATTAAACTGCTGTTAGTCTCAGTGCTTCTAAAATATTTCAGACCCCTGCTTTCAGAAGAACAATACAGCTGAAATAGTCTTCACAAGGATATATTCCTGTTCTGGATAGCAATAGAAGGAAAAAAGAATTTCTTACAGTGAAGCCTATTGAGAGGAGATAACAATCTAATCAATAGCTCCTCTATTTCCTTTTCTACATTTGTATTCCTTTATAGTGGATTTTGTATTCTAGCAGAGGCAAATGCACTCTGCAAGATATTTTGGCATAAATTTTAATTAGTAAGATAAGAATGGAAAGCCGTGTAAATTTTGATATAATTTGTATTTAATTAGTATAAAGGAAATGCCAGTCTTTTATTATGCATACAGAGGAGAATGCCCCCTAGTATGCAAGGTGGATTATTGTAATATAGGCAAACAAAGGTACAATTTACAATCATATATGTAATGCAGACATTTACACATAATTCTTTAGCACTTCCGATTGTTTCAGATATGTAAAACATGATACTTTCTTTAAAAAGCTCTTACGCAGCACAGCAGTTCAGTGGTTAGCACCAGGTTTGATTCCTGCCTTGGGCGACTGTCTCTGCGGAGTCTGCACATTCTCCTCGTTTCTGTGTAGGTTTCCTGTGCTCCAGATTCCTCCCACAGTCCAAAAATGTGCAGGCTAGTTGGATTAGCCATGGGAAATGCAGGGATTGGGTGGGATGCTCTTCGGAAGGTCAGAGTGGACTCAATGGGCTGAATGGCCTGCTTCCACACTGTAGGGATTCTATGATGCATTGTTTGATTTCCCTGTCACAGCCAATATCTTTGTGCTGTTTTCTTTGAGTCTGTCCACTTGAATACATTTCAGCTCTTAGATCATTTATGTTTTGCTGACCTCTAGTGGATTTAGTTATTTCTTGCATTTTCCCCACTATGTAATTAAAGCAGGAATTGTCTGGCCATAGAAAATAATCAAGGATTAGGAGTATTTTGGAATCCCAACCCTGCTGATGTCTGATGTCCATATGGACACTGGATGGTAGCCAATTAACAAGGCATATGCACTTTTGTCATCCAATTAACAATTTAGGATTATTGTAGCCATGGTTCTACCCATTTCTGATATGTGGTTCTGTTTTAGGGGTTGGGAAAGGCAGCTAATTCTCTTTATCTATGATCTTCCACCAGGATGTGACTACCAAGGAAATGCCAGATTTTGGACTTAAAAAGTGGACAGTTCAATTTTTGAAATGATCTGTTAGTGCTCCTGATTGGCACCTTGTCTGAATCTATTTGCTATATACGGTTGTAAATTGTAACATTTGTTTGTCTATATTATTCATGTTTTTTATGCACAAAATTATGCCCAAATTTCTTGCAGAATGCATTTTGCTGGAATGTAAAATCCAGCATAAAAAGGTATACAAATACAACAATAGAAATAAGGATAAGAGAGATTAAATTCTGAAAAACTGTCTGAAGATGGGACAGTTCAGAAAGCCAAATTGACTGGGGATTTTTCAAGAATTTTCAACCCTCCAATTTCGAAAGCCATCCAATGGATCCAACAACTCAGATCTGAGTTGTTCTGGTGGCTACACCTCATAAAAGATTTTACCTTTTATCTGGGTGCAGAGGTATGTTTTAACAGGTCAGGCATGCCTAATTCAACTTGCACATTTGCCCCTACTCAAGTTATGTTCTTCAATTTTCTTTCAACAGTGGGGCACATCAGGTTGTGAATAATATGAAAAGCAAGCTGAGAAGTTGGAAATGCTCTGAGAGGTAAACGTAAAATCTTTTAACACCTTCAAAGGTCAGTAATAGGGGGTTTAATGTCATTTTGATATGTTTGAGTACAATGATTCCTCGTGGGGATCTGTCATGTAAAGGAAAGATGGGTTTTACATGGACTAATACTACATAACTTTTCAGATGCATGACGCCTTTGGAACAGACGAAGTACGATAATACATTCAAAATGTAAAAACAACAGAGACTTCCCTTGTCATCTTCTTGTAATTTGACTTAATTGGACTAGCAGAACAGGTAGCTTTTAGGTTAATTTCTAATCAACCTGTTCAGAGGTGTTTGTACACACTTCTGCATCAGGTAGGACTTAAACCTGAGCCTGTTGGATCAGGGACACTGTTCAGCTCCAGGGACACTACCACTGCACCACATGAAACATTTAGAACTCCCACCATTCAGAGTTACATAATTCTGCAGAAAGTGGGACTTCAACCCATGCCTCCTGGCCCACTGCACCACAAAAGCCTTCAGACTGCTTTTATGAATTATTTTATGAATGGCTTTCAGCAGTTTAGTTCATTTCTCAGAAAAATACTCTATAATAATGAGTCAACCTGCCTAGTTTAAACTGTAAACAGATCCTGGCAGTTACTTATGTATACCAGCTTTCAGGCCAAAGGTTAGCTATTCTGCCGTGATTAACTCGCCTGCTAACAGTTGCTGAAAATTATACATTTTTCCATAGCTTTTTGGCTTGTACTCATCAGGACAATTCATAAGAAGACCAATTCAGGGAGAAAATCAACATTTATACTACAAGAGAGTAGAGTGGTGATTGGTTGGCAAGTGCAGTCTGATGGTAGAAAAGTCCCCATTGTGAATGTACCAGTTATTGATGATTGACAGGTAGGTAGGAGAAAGCGAGGACTGCAAATGCTGGAGATCAGAGTTGAGTGTGTAGTGCTGGAAAAGCACAGCAGGTCAGGCAGCATCTGAGGAGCAGGAGAATCGACATTTTGGGCATATCCCATTCCTGATGAAAGGCTTATGCCCAAAACATCGATTCTCCTTCTCCTCAGATGCTGCATGACCGTCTGTGCTTTTCCAGCACCACACTCCCAATACTTACGTAATTGGTGCAGTGAAATGTCTAGTCAATGGTTACCCCAACATGTTCGTAATTTATCAATTTATCGGAATCTCAACGAGAGGTGGTTACACTCCTGCTTTTGCAAATGCCTTTGTGTTGAGCAAATGTTACTTGCTCCTGATTAGAACAAACTTAAATCTTGGTGCATGAATGAATAGAATGCATAGAGTCAACTGGGTCAAAACACTACAAATATCCTTAAGCCTCCCCACTTTTGAACTTACCATGTCGAAAAGGTCATTGATGAGGTAGCTGAAGATGACTGGACAAAGGAATATTGTTCAGAGGGACTCCTGAGCATCTGAGGAGCAGGAGAATCAACATTTTGGGCATATCCCATTCCTGATGAAAGGCTTATGCCCGAAACATCGATTCTCCTTCTCCTCAGATGCTGCATGACCTTCTGAGCTTTTCCAGCACCACACTCCCAATACTTACGTAACTGGTGCAGTGAAATGTCTAGTCAATGGTTACCCCAACATGTTCGTAATTTATCAATTTATCAGAATCTCAACGAGAGGTGGTTACACTCCTGCTTTTGCAAATGCCTTTGTGTTGAGCAAATATTACTTGCTCCTGATTAGAACAAGCTTAAATCTTGGTGCATGAATGAATAGAATGCATAGAGTCAAATGGGTCAAAACACTACAAATATCCTTAAGCCTCCCCACTTTTGAACTTACCATGTCGAAAAGGTCATTGATGAGGTAGCTGAAGATGACTGGACAAAGGAATATTGTTCAGAGGGACTCCTGTAGTAATGTCCTGTGGCTAAGGTGATCGGCCTTCAACTGTCTTTCAGTGGCCAGGTATGACTTCAACCAATTGAGGGTTTTCTCCCTAATTCCCTCTGGCTTGTATTTTCCTAGGGGTCCTTGACACCACACTCAGTCAAATATTGTGATAATATCAAGAGCACTCACTTTAGGAATTTACCTCTTTTCTCCAAAGTTTAATGAAGTCTAGTGCAGAGTGTCTTGGCAGAAACCACACTGTGCATTGGTGGGTAGGTTATTGGTGAGAGAGTATTGCTTGAAAGCACTGTCAACAACTTTGCTGATGACTGAAACTGGAATGATGGGTGGCAATTCACCAGACTGAACTTGTCTTGCTTCTTGTGGACAGGACATACTAGGACAATTATCTATTTTGTGGTTTACATGTCAGTAATGTAACTCTATTGGAACAGCTTGACCACGGGCAGTTTTTGCTCTGGAGAACAAACGCACGTATCAAACAACTGAAAACGAATCAGTGTTAATTCATGTTACAGGAAGCTAACACAGCATTTGAAACTTGAGTATGAGTCATGAACTCTCTATCAAAGTAGACAGATTTTGCTGTCGCATGGCAATGACATACAAGTGCTAACTTGGGACTATATGCGGAGAGGAAGGAAGTGTTAGTTTGTATATCTCCTTTTTAGCTTCCAGAAGTTGGTGAGTGTTCAAGGTTTTAATTCAGTGAGCAGATATATGATTGGTGAATGTGTCAGATTTGATCCCTCAAAATATCAGTTCAAACCTCCTCAGAGGATACATAGCTATTACATTAAATTTATAACTTAACTCATTAAAAGTTACTTGCTACAGCTATAGAAAACAGTTGAGTGACTTCTAAAGAAAACTTGAAATCAATTTCACTAAAGTAAGCAGTGAAGATAGCAGGGTAAGAGATAGATTGCAATGAGAGCATGTCGGAACCGGTGAACAACTGGTCCACGACAACCATTTCTGTTACGTGTTCGCAGTTTGAGGAGCTACAGCCCAATCTTTGGAAATTTTGATGCATCAAGAATGTGGAAAGTTACCTGGACACTTTGTTCTTTCCCCTTCGATTACGTTTTTCAGATTGGTCTCCTGACAGGGACCAGAGTGTGTGACTATGAAAGGTTTGTGAGAAATTGGGATGTAGGAACAGACAAGCCTCACACTTGGCAGTTTTCAAATAAATTTGAGGTTATTGAAACCTGTGGTGGAATGATAGCAAGGATTGCATGGAGGTTGAGCAATATGATCATAGCACAGAGAACAATTCAAGTAAGGGACATAAAAATGAATGCAGATGTGTTAGACAGCATGGTTACTAGGACAAATTTTGTCTTCTAAAAGGTTGCATTGTCTGCTTGGCGCTGTTTCCTCAGGGCTGGAGAGGAATTAGAGTGGGAGGGTAAGTTGTAATGGCTCATGTGGTTGCCAATTACATGGGTAGGGCTAAGAAAGAGGTTCTAAGGGACTAAATTAGAAGCAGAACTACAAATGCAGTATTCTTTGGATCACTTCCTGAGCCACAAAGGGCAAATCAGATTATAGAATTAAACTTGTGGTTCAAAGATTGTAGAAATATGGGTTTTGATTCATAGGGCACTGGCACCAGTACTAGGAAAGGAAGGAGATATAACAGTTTTCACCTGAACCATTAAGAGCAAGGTCCTGGAAAATGGCAAAAATATGTCTGCAGTGAGTCTGTTATTTCAACTAATTAATAGGCAGAGAGAGTCCATTTGAATGGAGATTCAGAAAATTGAAGAGATTATACAGAACAGGTACTCAGAAAAACAAATACACCTTGGTTAATCCCTTGGACATGACAGCCTGTTTCATAATGTCTTAAAGGAGACAGATATTAGACTAGATTCCCTACAGTGTGGAAACAGGCCCTTCAGCCCAACAAGTTCACACTGACCCTCTGAAGAGTAACCCACCCAGACTCATTTCCCTCTGACTAATTCACCTAACACTAGGGGCAATTTAGCATGGCCAATTCACCTGCCCTGCACATCCTTGGACTGTTGGAGGAAACCCATATAGACACAGGGAGAATGTGCAAACTCCACGCAGTCACCTGAGGCTGGAATTGAGCTGGGACCCTGGTGTGTCTGTGATAGTGTTTGGTTATAATCTTCTAAAATTCCTCAGTTCTGGATTGGGAGCCAACAAATGTTAGAACAGTCTTCAAGAAAGGAGGGAGACAGAAAGCAGAAAACCACAAAGCAGTTGGTGTAGTAATTGCCACTGGCGAAAAACACTAGAATCAATTAAGGATATCATAACAGAGCATTTCATAAAGAATAATACAGGCAGAAGCCAAATGGCTTTATTTGAAAAGGAATTCATCATGGTTGATAAATTAGAGTTTTTGATGATGCAGCAAGTAAAGTGGAAAAGGGAAACCAGTAGATGTATTGTATTTAGATTTCCGAAAGGCATTCAGAAAAGGTGTCCAAAAAAAGATTATTGCGCAAGATAAGAAGTCGTGGTGTTGAAGATAGTATATTAGCTTGGTTAGAAAGCTGGCCAACTAACAGGAAATAGACAGTCAGGATAAATGGGTCACATTCATTTGGCAAGCATTGAACTAGTGGAATGCCACAAGGACTAGTGCTGAGTCCTCAACTATTTGTAGTCATGAATAGACGTTTGGCAGTAGTGAACTTGAGTATTGCTGAAAGAAAATACATTTTGTCAAACCTTTTTGACTTGAACTTATCAGGAAAATTTTCAATAATATTAATTTAAAGGAAAAAATGTTTACACTATATGAAAAGTGAGTGGTGATTGGTTGGTAAAGATAGAGATGTTTCCATGGAGAATGTACCAGTTAATAATGATTAACAGTTAACAGTTAAGCCTTAAGTTCTTAACCAGACAGGTTAACTGATTGATCCAAGATATTGCCCTGAGAACTTAATCAGCAAATAGCTGTCACATATTTTGTTAACATTTTATTTGTAAAAAACAGGGCTCTGCTTTAATATCTGTAGCTTCCAGTACACACTAAGTGTGCCACACTGTGACTTTGACAATTCTAAAATAGTGTGCCAGTATTACTGTTCACTCATAATCCAGCAAATGTTGCCATTTGTGGAATCACATGTTGGATACTGTTGTGTCAGTTGCGGTGAGTCGCAGAATTTTCAAAATGGGCACAAACAGAAAACAACATCACTCATTATATATCCACTGGAAAGACATTGTAGAAAGTATATAGTGGGCACTGAAAAGGTTTTCATGTCCCCATCTCTGAGCCAGAAAGTCTGGGTTAAAGTCCCACCTGTCCAGCACTGTGTCATTAGTCTATAATGCGGTTCCAATTGACAATTCTACCAATCAATTAATTTGCCAACTAATCAGCACTTTCTGTTCATATAGTGTAAATGTTGGTTTTGCACTTAACTTGCTTTGCTTGAGTTATTCTGATGAGTGAAAGATGTAAAGCTTTGATAATTCTTTTTACTTCAGCAATACTATAGTAATGACTCACATTAAATGACCAAATGTATTGCATTGAGATTTGCTGATTATTCAAAGATAGGTACAAAAGCAAGTTTTGGAAGACACAGAAAATTAAGCAAAATATAGACACATTAAGTGAATAGGCCAAAGAATGCAAATGGGGTACAATGTGGGAAAATATGAAGTTATCCAGTTTGTCAAGAATAGACTAGCAGAGTATTGTTTCAAAGGAGAGGGGGACAACAAAATGTTTGTTTATTGAGAGGTTTGAGTATCATTGTCATATGAATCACAAAAAATTAAAATGTGGAGGTGCCGGTGTTGGACAGGGGTGGACAAGGTCAGAGGTCAGACACCAGGTTATAGTCCAACAGGTTTATTTGAAATCACAAGCTTTTGGAGCATTGCCCAAAAGTACTTCACGTGATGAAGGGACAATGCTCCAAAAGCTTATGATTTTAAATGAACCTGTTGAACTATAACCTGGTGTTGTCTGACTCCTAACAATAAAATTAAGCTGCAGAAACAGCAAGTAATTAGGAAACCAAATTGAATTTTGTCCTTTGTTTACAAGGAGGATGGAGCATAAAACTAGGGAAGACTTGGTAAAACTGTACAAACAATAATGAAACTATAGGTGGAGTGCTGCATACAGTTTTGGTCAAATTAAGGAGGATATATTTCCATTGGAAGTCATAGAGTCATAGAGATGTACAGCATGGAAACAGACCCTTCGGTCCAACCTGTCCATGCCAACCAGATATCCCAACCCAATCTAGTCCCACCTGCCAGCACCCGGCCCATATCTCTCCAAGCCCTTCTTATTCATATACCCATCCAACCGCCTCTTAAATGTTACAATTGTACTAGCCTCCACCACTTCCTCTGACAGCTCATTCCATACACGTACCACCCTCTGTGTGAAAAAGTTGCCCCATGGTCTCTTTTATATCTTTCCCCTCCCACGCTAAACCTATGCCCAACTCCTGTACTCAATACTCTGACCAATAAAGGAAAGCATACCAAATGCCTTCTTCACTATCCTATCTACCTGCGACTCCACTTTCAAGGAGCTATGAACCTGCACTCCAAGGTCTCTTTGTTCAGAGGACCCAGCACTGATCCTTGTGGCACTCCACTGGTCACAGGCCTCCAGTCTGAAAAACAACCCTCCACCACCACCCTCTGTCTTCTACCTTTGAGCCAGTTCTGTTTCCAAATGGCTAGTTCTGAGTGGTTCAGAGAAATTTCACAAGGCTGATTCTTTGGATGAAGGGCTTGGTTTATGAGGAAAAGTTGAGGCTATATTCATTGGAAGTGCTCTTAATAAGTATATAGAATTCCAAGAGGTTTCAGAAGGTGGCTGCTGACAGAATGTTTCCTTTTGTGTGGGCATCCGGAACTAGGAGGCGTAATTTAAAAAATAGGTCTCCCATTTGAGATCGAAATTAGGAAACATTTCTTCTCTCAGAGGATCATTAGTCTTTGAAAGTCTTTTCCTCTGGAAGCAATGGAGGCTTGGTCATTGAAAAATGTCAAGTTGGACAAATATCTGATTGACATGGGAGTTGAGGGCCACTGAGGACAAACCAAAAGTGGATTTAAAGCCACAGTCAGATCAGCCAAGATGTTTTTGCACTGGGGAACTGGCTTAATGGACTGAATAACTTACTCTTGCTTCCATTTCCTAATATTTTCTGAAAAGTATCTCGCCCATAATTTTAATCAGGTTATGATAGAAGTACAATCTCTGCACTATGATTTATATCCCAATGAAATGCTACAGAATCCCATTTCATGCAATAATATCTTTCATATGCAGCATTTTCATGCAGAAGAAAACTTCAAGCTATTTAACTTTAACAAAAGATTGTAGAATGGGAGGTTTTCATATCATGTTGACATATTCATACCTCAACAATCACAGGATAGGCAGATGCACCAAAGCTAAGGTCAAAGGCCAGTAGCTGAAAACATGAACAACATCTGAAAGAGTTAAGTTAACATCAGTACATTTAATCAGTGTTGCATCAAGTATACAAAACCAGATATGCACAGAGTTTAAACAATATAGAAAGGTCATAATTTTATGTCTTGGATGATGTAAACATGAGTGTATCTAGCAAGTTTAGAAAAGATTTGTAGCTCAGGTTGAGGTTCTGGATGTAGGTTTGCTCGCTGACCTGGAAGGTTCGTTTGCAGATGTTTCATCACCACACTCGGTAACATCATCAGTGAGCCTCTGGTGAAGCATTGGTGTTAGTATCCCACTTTCTATTTATGTATTTAGATTTCCTTGTGTTGGTGATGTCATTCCTGTGTTGATGTCATTTCCTGTTCTTTTTCTCAGAGGGTGGTAACTGGGGTCTAAATCAATGTGTTTGTTGATCGAGTCCTGGTTGGAATGCCATGCATCTAGGAATTCTTGTATGTGTCTCTGTTTGGCCTGTCCTAGGATGGTTGCGTTGTCCCAGTCATAGTGGTGTTCTTCCTCATTTGTATGTGAGAATATTAGTGAGAATGGGTCATGTCTTTTTGTGGCTAGTTGATGTTCGTGTATCCTGGTGGCTAGTTTTCTGCCTGGTTGTCCAAATGTAGTGTTGCTACAGTTCTTGCAAGGTATTTTGTAAATGACATTAGTTTTGCTTGTTGTCTGTATAGGATCTTTCAAGTTCATTAGCTGCTGTTTTAGTGTGTTGGTGAGTTTGTGGGCTACCATGATGCCAAGAGATCTGAGTAGTCTGGCAGTCATTTTTGAGATGTCTTTGATGTAGGGGCGAGTGGCTAGGGTTTCTGGACGCATTTTGTCTGCTTGTTTTGGTGTATTGCTGAGAAATCGGCGGACTGTGTTCACTGGGTACCTATTCTAGAAAGTGGGCCACTAACACCAGTGCTTCACTGGAGGCTCACTGATGATGTTACCCAGTATGATGATGAAACATCTGCAAACAAAACTTCCAGCTCAGCGAGCAAACTCACATCCAGGAGTGCATCTTTTCATAGAGATTAATAAATGTAATTCTACCACAAGCATATCAACATATGAATTAGGCGCAGAACTAGACAAGATGGACACCAAGCTACTCTGCCATTCAAGGAGGTCATGACTCATTCTGTTAGTGTTACAAATCCCACAGTCCCTTCTAGCCCCATAACCTTTGATACCTTTGCCTAGCAAGCATGTATCCACCTCCACCTTAAAAATATTCATCAATGACACCACCTCCAATACCTTCTGAGGCAGTGATTGAAGATTTCCCTCTTCTCTGTCCTAAAAGGATGACCCTTCATTTTAAAACAGTGTCAGCATGTCCACTTTGTCAACAGCATTTAGGATTTTATAAACTTCAAATCACCTCCTACCGTTCTAAACTCTTTTGAAAACTATCCCAACTTGACTAATGTTTCCTCAAGAGTTCTACTTTTTCAATCACCTCTGAACTGCCTGAGATGGATTTACATCCTTGGGTAAATAAGGAGGCCAAAACTGTACACAGTATTCAAAATGTGGTCTCACCAATGCCCTGTACAAAATTACGCATGCTATGCTTCTGCTATGTCCAATTCCTCTTGCAATAAAGGATAGTACTCCATTAGCCCTCCTGATTATGTGCTGTACCGGCAACCTAACCGTTTGTATTTGCACCTTGGAATTCTGCAATTGTTCTCCATTTAAATAATACTGTTTTTTCATTCTTTGTCAGAATGAACAACTTCACATTTTCCAACTTTATACTCCATCTGTCAAATTTTTCCCCATTCAAACTTTATCCATCTGCAACTTTTTTTGTACTCTCTGTAACTTACTTTCATGCGTTTCTTTACGTCATCTGCATGTTTCGCCAACGTGCCTTCAATCCCCTCATTAAGTCATTGATACAAGTTGTAAAAAGCTGAGGGTCCAGCACAGACACTTACGGGACCCTGTTTGTCATGTGTCGCAAAACTTAACAATTTTATCAACCTCAAGAAAACTTGCCATGTCCTCAATTCCAGCCTTGCATTCACTGTTAAGTTTTATTATGTAGCAATGTTGCAGTACATGCAGTAGGTAACAGTAATCTGGGAAGCTTGAGGGCAGCAGCTATCACACATGATACTGCTATTGTATGGTCTATAAATATCTTAGTAGCTGGTTTAGCCTTGTGATTATATCCACTTGAAGTTTGTGTGACTACACTGAGGAAGACATTAAATTGGCTTGACAATGGTACATTGGTCTCTGAGGAGCCATCTTTTCTGTCTCCTTTCATCTTCAACTGCGCTGAGCACACATTAATGTCACAAAATGGAAGTGTCATTTCCATGCTGAAAACTTTGAAATAGCTCGTGGTTAAATGTAACATTAATAATAATATTTATAAGTTGGATTTCTTGTTCCTAAGCCTTATTATGTGCTTCGTTTAATTATATCAGGAAATTAGAAAAGCATATAGCAAAGATAATGAAGTTGGTGAACGATAGCCTTCTAGAGTCTGGATAAGCCAAACTGGCAAATGAACACATGGAATGGAATACAGTCTGTTAGTACAATGTTGAGGAACCCTTTAAGGACGAGTCTATTCTAGATAATGCATTTTGTAGTGATACACGTTTGTAAGTTCGTAAAGTATCAAGAAATAGAATAGAATCATACATTGTGGAAGCAGCCCACACTGACCCTCCAAAGAGCATCACACCCAGGCCCACCTGATCCCTGAAACCCTGCATTTCCCATGGCTAATCCACCTAACCTGCACAACTCAGGACACAAAAAGCAGGTTAGCATGGCCAATCCACCTAACCTACACCTCTTTGGACTGTGGCAGGAAACCTGGGAACTTGGAGAAAACCCACACAGACACAAGGAGAATGTGCAAATTCCACACAGACAGTCGCCCAAGGCTGGAATTGATCCTGGGTCCCTGGCACTGTGGGGCAGCAGTGCTAACTGCTGAGTCACCGTGCAGTTCTGCAATTTTAGCAGTGTGTGGCTTGTAGAATTTGCTATAATCTTTACAGGAATAGTAATGGTGAATGACGTCAATTTTGCAGTCATTACTACCATAAAAATAAATGTGAGTATGATACAGTCAAGTCCAAAATTAAGATCTTGGAGTCTAAACAAAGCAAAATATGAAGGAATTTAAGGCAAGTTAAGGTTAGTTTGGGGAAATGGCTCAAAATATGACATAGTTCAGTAATGGCAAACACTTGAAGATTAATAGAGAACCACAACATTTCCATTAAAGAATAGCAAGTCTGAAGATATTAAAATTACTAAAATATTATTTAACAAGTATTAAAAATTAGGAAGAAATGGCCAACAAACTGAAAAAGGAATATAAGTTGAGAATGGTTTTAAGAGAACAAAAAATCAGAATATCTTTTATAAGTTAAAAAGGAAGACAATAACAAGGTGAGTATGGGTCCTTTTAGACACAGACGGAAGAAATTATACTGGGAAATAAAGGAATGGTGAAGACTCCAAAACAAAAATTGTTTTCATGTAAGCAAACACATAAGCATATCAGAAATTGTGAATGTAGGTTTGCTCAATGACCTGCAAGTTTCGATTTCAGACATTTCGTCACCATACTAGGTAACACCATCAATGAGCCTCCGGGTGCTGGTGGCATGGCCCACTTTCTATTTATGTGTTTAGGTTTCCTGTGCTGGTGATGTCATTTCATGTGGTGATGTCATTTCCTGTTCTTTTTCTCAGAGGATATCAACAAACACATTGATTTGGATCCTATTTACCACCCCCTGAGATAAAGAACAGGGAATGACATCAGCACAGGAAATGACATCACCAACCCAATGAAACTTAAACACATAAATAGAAAGCGGGCCATTCCACCACCTCTTCATCTGGAGGCTCACTGATGATGTTACTGAGTATGGTGACAAAACGTCTGAAAACGAACCTTCTAGCTCAGCGAGCAAACCTACATCCACAACCTCAGCCTGAGCTACAAATCTTCTCAAAACTCGCTAATATCAGAAATTATGAGAAATGAATGTTCTGTTACGCAAAATTTAAAA
Organism: Chiloscyllium plagiosum; assembly: GCF_004010195.1. Classification (NCBI taxonomy): domain Eukaryota; kingdom Metazoa; phylum Chordata; class Chondrichthyes; order Orectolobiformes; family Hemiscylliidae; genus Chiloscyllium; species Chiloscyllium plagiosum. Next base: position 39,598,936 of record NC_057728.1, on the reverse strand, counting down.
CAACCAAATAAAAAACATTGAAAAACTAACAGGAATAAAAATGAATATATTCCCTAGATCTGAAATTTATACCCTAGAATTTTAAAAGAACTGATTGCAAAACCAGTGGATGTATTCATTTTGCTGTTCTAGAATTTCCTAGATTCTAAAATGATCAGTGAATTTGAGGATAGCAAATGTAACTCTCTTCACCAAAAAAGAGGAGGTGGAGAAAGCAGATAACCATTGTTAACCTAATATCATTAGATAGAATGTATTCTTAATGATGTGCTAACAAGGTGATTGGAAAATCATATAATTAGGCAGAGTCCAACTTTTAATAAAGGAAAATAATCTCTGATGTATTTAAAAAATTTTTCTATTATTCACAATATATTAAAACATAAACACCAGCGGACCTGCAATGTTAATTCTGCTTTCTCTCCACAGATGTGCCAGAGCTGCTGAGTTTTTCCAGCAATTTCTGTTTTTGTTTCTGATTTCTAGCACCTGCAATTCTTTAGTTCTTAATTAAAACATAAACTTTTTTTGCACTCCTTTCAACATATGCTGAACCAAGGAATTGATGGCCTCTTAAGTATGGAGTCAAAATAAATTAATGATTTGGAGATGCCTTTGTTGGACTGGGGTGTACAAAGCTAAAAATCACACAACATCAGGTTATAGTCCAACAGGTTTAATTGGAAGCACTAGCTTTCAGAGTGCTGCTCCTTCATCAGCTGGTTGTGGAGCCTGATTGAAGGAGCAGCGCTTCGAAAGCTAGTGCTTCCAATTAAACCTGTTGGACTATAACCTGATGTTGTGTGAAAAATAAATTAACACACTCTCTCTGTGTCTCAATGTCAGTATTGAATTTCTTCTAACTATCCTGATATCTCTTTTTACTAGCGCAAACATTACTTTAGTGGAAGTTCAATATTGAAAAATGCAGCAGGGCATTGTATAATTTTTGCAGTGCACGGGAATCACTGAGCAATTAATCTATTCTTCGGATAGTTTACTGCAAGTTGTTGAGGTTACTTCTGATGCTCCCATCTTCCCGGTCATCTTCTTCCAGATGACTGCTGTTAGTCCTCCAAATGCAAGTCTTTCTGTGTGGTCAACTTGCATAATACACAGTTTATCATTACAATATAGGATGCTTGAAGATGTTTGTGAAACCTCAATCTTACTTCAACAGTCTGGTGAGATCGGTCATGCTGATGGTCCCATGCACATGATCCTTGCTGTTTTCTCCAGGCACTATGGAGATGCAGAGAGGATGTCATAAGCCACATATGTATCCTTCAGCCTGAAGCAGACTACATCCATAATCCCGGGAGGTCGGGGGGGTGGGGATACTTAAGGATCACAGGATAAATGCATTGTCACTACTGATTATTTTGGACAAGCTTGTATGATTTTGTTTCTGATGATCAGAGATGACCTGTAAATGTTCTGACCTGAACATTTATAGCACATCTTTTCTGTGAATGAAAGGTAGTGCCTTGAGGGCACCACGAAATCACTTACCAAGCTCTGTAGAGAAGGAAAGTAGTTTTCTTTTGAGCTCATTGAGAAAGGTGAGGTACTGTGGACTGCTGAATGTAAATGTGTGTGAAAACTGAGAGATGGAACTGTTATGATCCCAGCTGATCTTACTGCTGGATGAAGCAGATCCCACTATGAAACCTGATTTCAAATATTAAAACAATAAGATCCAATAAGGTGGTCGTCCACTAAAACACAAGCATGAATGCTGCAGATTTGGTCTTGATATCAAAACAGATGTTTATTATGAAAAAGAAATGAAGATAAAATAAAATATATTAATCCATTTACATATAAACACTATTTGAATGATTTCAAAGCACATGGGATTTTATTGTACCATATTTTCCCAACATGATCCTTTTAAATACCAATGAGAGTTTCATTCTCTGCCACATCTTCACTTTATTGTTTTTTAACCAATTCTCAGTCTAGAATATGATTAATGAATCAATAAAAGGCTCACAATTGAGCTTAAATTGTCTTAGCTTCAAATAACTTCTTCAGATTTATAAGCAACACTTCTGGTCTGGAATTTTCAAGCTGTACTGAGGTACACTATTTGCTAACTGGATTGAACTAACTCCTTTCTAAAGGAGACAATACCTGACTTCAACCAGGTTTTCTGCAAACTGATACCATAAGCCTTCTAATTTGTGCAGTTCTCACTCACACTGTACCTCCCTGTGACACCCACCATTGGTCAAGAGAAAATAAATGAATGCCTGATTTTGCTAAGCAAAAGCAAGCTAATACATTTCAGTATTTACTCTCTTCGACTGTAGAACACTTAACATGCAAATACATTCCCATTATTACTTCAGCAAGTAATGTCTCTCCTATACTGGTTTAAAAATCATGGCTCTAGAGAGACGGACAAGTTAATTACTAAATCCTTCATTCACAACAGCCAAAATCCACATGCTACTAGTGCAAAATTCAAACTCTAAACTGAATGACATATACAAATAAAACTTAAACCTTACATCACAACTTCCCATAAAAAGCAATGGAAAGATTTCTTTAAGAGGCATTTTCATTACTCAAAATTTACATTAACACTATTTCTATGCCACATTAATAATCGTAACATCGACATTAAACATATGATGAGTTACACAATAATCACAAGCTCATGCCACCACAGCACTATGACCTTCATGTGTGCTCTTGATAAAATGCCATGATAATATTTTCTTGACCTGGCACATACATGATTTTCAAGTTCGAGAGTTAAGCTCCACTGAAATAAATGTATATACTTCTCCTGAAATGTCACTAAAAAAGTCAAAAGATTGTGGCCCATGTAAACAGGAGTCTTTTTGTTGGTGATGGATATTTCAAAGTGATGTAGAGCAACACAAGACTGAAGGTCTCCCTTCTCAAACATTGAATATATTTATTGACAGGCAGTTATTGAAAAATAACTGACGAGTAGCTGAATCCCCAACTCATCATCTTGCAGTAAAACACCTCACATTGGTGGCACTGACATCACCAGCCAGTTTAAATGGCTTTTCATACTTTGATGCAGCTAAAACTTATGCAGTTGTCAGCTCGGCATTCAAGTTGTCAAAAGTATTCTGAAATTCTTGCATAAAAACAGAAAACAAATCAGGATTCGGCCATTCAGCCCCTCAAGCCTGCTCCACAATTCAACAAGATAATGGCTGATCTTTCATGTCAACTCAGCATAGCTGTCAACTTCATGATATTTTCAAAAATCTATATACCTCCTTTTTAAATACTTTCAATGATCTAGCTTTCAAAACTCTCTGGGATACAGAATTACAGATATTCACTATGGAAAAATAAATTATTTTGTATCCCAGTTTTAAATGAGTGCCCCATTATTCTGTAACTCTGTACGCTAGTTTGAGAATCCCCCATTCTTGTAAACATCTTCTAAAATCTGCCCATCAACCCCCTTAGAGCATTTAATGCTTCAATAAGACTACCCCTCATTCTAATGAAAACATTGCCTAATCTGTTTGGCTGTTCATGCTAAGTCAACCCCTTCATTACAGAATCGGCATTGTGAATCTCTTTCAATCACACATTCAGTCTCCACCACTGGAATATCCTTTGTTTTCTAAAACATAGGGACCAAAGCTGTACAGAGTTTTCCAGGTGTAGTCTCACCAACATCCTGTACAGTTGTAACAAAATGTCTCTACCTTTGAACATCAATTCCCAAGCAATAAAGGCCAAAATTCATTTTTGTTATTGTGTTGACTTTGCAACATCAATAAAGAGACTTAATGACTTATTTGGTTTTAATTCCATCATGACAGGTGATTTGCAGCTTCTTGGTTCATTAATGCCATTGTCCAGCATGAATTTAATCTCTTCAGTGAATTTCTCTGGATTGAATCTGTAAGCGTTTTGCTTTTTCGGTAACACACCCATCCATCACATTAATAGCATGAACGGTTGAAAATGTTTTTTATTCCTCCTGGCCTATTAACACACATTGATTGTTGATTCTCTAAAAACATTTGTAGGTCACTTTCGTAGGTTTCTAGAAGATATGACACTATGCTATCTAATAAGTACCCTCCATATTAACCAATCTGATTGCTGGAGGGTCAACTTTTGAATGCTTGATTTTTGATTCATTCTCCAATTGTTCTGATATTTTTATTTTGCTTCCTATTCCTTTCACAATAAATCAATACACTTTTCACCTGATGTACATCTTTGTCATATTATCTAACATGAGAACATGACAGACTCGCTAAATCTTTCTCCTGCCTGGAGTAATCACTACTCGAGTTTCTTTTTGATTTGATAAGATCCGCACTGTTACTGGCTCCCCAGAGAGAAAATTTAACTGCTCTAGTATTCATTGTTCGTTGAATACCTTTCAAATGATTTTTGGCAAACTCGCATGTGTTGGCCAGTGTCTTTTCAAAACTCAAAAAAGAAGACTGGAAGCATAGCCTCTGAACATTAATTAATCATTTTTTCTTTAATCACTTTAAATGGTCCTTTCACCTCATGCCCACATATATATTCAAAAGGACAAAACATTGTGGACATTTTAGGATCATCACTAATGGAGACAATAACAAAGGAATTATCTTATTCCAATCATTAGGGCATTCTTGATAATAAGCTCTAAACATAGTCTTGTATGTCTGCTGCCACCTTTCCAGTGCAACTTGAGATTGGGATGATAAGCTAACTAGGCCAATTAGTCATAAATTGTATAAATATTTACAATATGAGAGTTGAACCTTGATCTGATTATATTTCTTTGAGTAACCTATATCTTAATAAAATGAATTGACTGTTCCACTATAAGTTTTGTAGTACTTTTTCCTTATGACACTGCTTCAAGAAATCTTGTTGAAACATCCACAATCATTAAAACATTTTGATACCCATTCCTGATTTAACAGAGGAGAGATACATAATCTACCAAGACACTGCAAAATGGTACTTCTGGAGAAACTGTTATTACACTGAATCTGAACCAGGTCTTGTGAAATAAAACAAAAAGCTTTCCAAGCTGTGGGACTCCCTCAAACTTCTTCTAAACCAAAAAGCAAGTTTATGCCTTTCAATGTTTACTTTTCAATCATATAACTCATCATACAAACACATTTCCATCAACAATGATCCATGGCTAATTGCCCTTCTGAATGTTGTTTCAATGGCCCTGAGACCAGTTCTATCAGGTTTTTCTGGTAGACTGACAGGGAAGGATCACTCTAAAAATAATGCCATTCCTAATTTAAATTTCCTGCTGGCTTCAGACAAACAGACACATGTTGGGAATGCAGTGAACGTACTTTCCTTAAGTTCACTGCCTGCCCTAAGGTTTGTAGGCAGATAAAGCTGAATTATAAATCTGTTTAGATGGAGCATGAGAGAAATTGCTCATTTAGTGCACAGTTAACATAAATGTTGAAAGTAAAACTTGGCTGTGGGCATTGATATGAACAATGCTTACTTAGCAGTTGCACTTCAAACTACTGAAGCCTCTTTTTGTTCGCCTGAGCTATTGTACTCTGACTAATGTCTTGGATGGCAATGTGGATTTTATCAACCATCTCTTTTACTTTTGGAAATCTATCAATCCAATTAATGGAAGCTACGATTGACATAGTGCTTTTACTTTCAGTGGTCAAGATGATTTTGCTGAGATTTCCTCACCAATCTGATGCATCTCCAGTGACAAAATTTCTAGTGCATCTAATATTGTCTGCATTTGTCCAAAAGAATCAAAGACATAACACTTGAGAGCTTTTGCCACTTTGACAGCCACTTATTATTGATTACAGGTCTTCTTTGAAAATGTGTCACAACTGTCTCTGTTTAACATGAACACAAAGTAGACTACAGTGGTTACCATCTGTCACTGTTAAAAATACTTTTAAATCCTTTTCATCTTCCCTCATTAAATCTAGTATTAGGAAATTGTTGCATAAAATCCCCATCTTAATGAATTAAAAGTGCTGTCACATGTAAGGTTTTGATTCCCAACACATGTACTTGGCCGGTCTTTAATATTCATTGCAAACTGCTGTGATTAGGGTACTATACACACAAGATACTAAGACAGTAATTTATAAGTCACCTTACCTGAAAATTTGCAATTGTAGCCTGATAAAGACACAGAAAATTAATTTCCATTGACAAGATTTACAGTAATTTTGAGTGCTAAATTCAATAGGTAGGAAATACCAGTATTCAGTAACTCTCAAAATTATAGGAGCTGACATTATATGAACCATAAACATTAGTTACAGTACATAGCAATTTGCAACCTTATGTGAGATATTTAAATTCTTATTTAGCATATGATTATAGATCATTTCTAAACTTTAGTAATCACAGAAGTTCTTATGATAATCTTGGATTCTAGTTGATTCTATGGATTATTAGATCGCTCACCTTTCTGATGTTCCTTGACTTCTGGTGGAAGATTCAATGTTTAGTTCAGCAATTAATAGAAGTTGTGTAATTAACATTTTCATGTTCTCATAGGCCTGTACTGAAGCACTTGTTCCAGAATATTTTTCAAAATATGCCCGAAGCTGTGAAAGATTTTACATTAGATTATACACTTCATGTTTTATATATGTACTTCATGATGTATTAATGTTTAGCATTTCTTTTTAAAGTAACTGAACCATGTTTCGTAACTAAATAAATGTGTATAAAGTACATCTCTTGGTGTTTTACCAGAGAAAGTATCTCATGATTAGCATGGAATATAAGGGATTGTTTAAACTTTACTCACTCAGCAGCTATGAGGAAGATGCCCTAGAACTTGTGATTCAAACATCTTCTATTTGCTTCACCAATGGCAGCTGTCTAAGGTCTAAGGCCCTACACTCCAGAATTCCCTCCTCAAACCTCTGCATTTTTCTTTCCTCCTTTTTAAGATGCTCTTAAAACAGACATCTTTGACCACACTTTTGGTCAGTGTCTTTAACCAAGCTACGTATTGAGGTATAATATTTGCCTGTTAATTCCTGTGAAGTGTGTTGGGAATACATATTTGCAGTCAATGGCTGAATATCCATTAAATGATTGGGAGACACCATCAAGTACGATGTACCAAATTCTTAAATTTCATGTAATAGCCTTAAAATCTGAAATCACAGAACATATGACTATACCAGAACCTTCGCTATTACCCCAATGTTCCTCTCCATCTAACATATAAGAAATGTATTTGTCAGTCAAATTTTATATTATTGCAGTCATGTGAAAGCACCCACAGCCATCTAGAATTTGATGCTAGCCCAGATTATTGTCCAAAGTTTGATGGCACCATGATGGTAAACATCATACAGCATGTGATAAGTACTAACATCATTCCACAAATGATTTGCTACCCTCTGCTAAGAGTACTGCTGCTCATTTCTTCCTGCATACAGATTAGAGTCAGAAGGCAACTGGCAATATATTGAAGTCATCACATTGCACTATAACAGGTATTGCATGCAGTGGAGCTGCAACAGTGGTTTCCATTGTTAGCTATTCTGACATCAGTTAGAATATGGTAACTTCACATTATATTTTCAAGACAGACATAGATTCTTGAAAACAAGGGGGAGAACATTTATCAGGTAGATGGAAATATGGATTAAGCAGATCAGCCACAATCTTATTCAATGGCAGAGAAAGTTCAAGGAGTCGAATGATCTATTTCTTTAAATTTATATATTCACATATCATGCTTGCTCTTCCATTCTCATTAAAAAGTTTGACTTGAGCCTTCCCGCAGTTCCATATTCTGGCCACCTGGTGATGCTGAGAAGCAGTATCGTCATCTTAGCTTAGTCACTACTGTGATTGCTTGCCACTGTTTCAAATAAATAGTTTAAGTTTTGACTTCATAGTTATCGATATAAAATTGCATAATATTTGTTATTTTCCTCTAATTGCTAACATTTCATCCCAAAATTAATTTCTGTTAATGAAAATGAAATTGTTTCCCTTTTAATATAACACAAAAGAAATTAATCCTGGGTTTAGGAGAGTCATATTGTCTGAACACTAACTCTGTTTCTCTCCACAGATGCTACGAGACCTGCTGAATTTCTCCAGCATTTTCTGTTTTCCATTAAGCTAGATTCTGTCCAGCATGAAGCCAAAAGAACCAATGTTATTGATTAGTCTGGACAATTCCATGAGATACTATTACATAAACATAGCAGAGCACTATTTTTACTGATCTTCACAAGGGCTGATCTTTAAATAAGAGTGCTTTCCATTTTCTATTTTAATTTACAAATTAACTGCCCTATTTAATTTAATTTTATAATCTAGACTATTACCTCAAATCAGTGCAGAGGAAGTGTAGCACTGATGAAGATGCCACTTTTTCTTTTGATGTTTCTCAGCTACCCTCGTAGATGTATACAAAAGATCTCTAATATCCACCTGTAAACAATGAATGTCTAACCCAATATTTATTCCATCTCTAGCACCATCAAAACAAATTATTTGTCATTATCACATTACTGATTGTGGGATAATGCTGAGGGAAATTTGCCTTCTTTGCTTTTCTATATTACAGCACTGATAACATTACAAAAATATTTAATTTGCTGCAAAGTACTGTAGGATATCTTGGGGTCAAGAAAGCTACTACATAAATAGAAGCTATTCCTAACCTAGTTAAGTAATTTTTTAGCATGCAAAATGAGGATAATTGAAATATATGGGAAGAAGACAGTTTTCTTATTGAGTCTAGCTTATTGTATTTATTGTGGTTCTCATAAACACTTTCTCTATGAACAGGACTATTAAATTACACACATAAAACATATAATTTTTAAATTAGTAATTACTTATATTGTATAATAATTGACTCAGTCAAATAAACGTCAATTAAGAAGATACTCGGAACTCAAGCCTGAACAGTGTAGATTGGAACATTTACTAGCAAATTATCCACTCTCTGTCCTTCAATGTTAATTTAGTTGTTTGTTCAATGAGTTTCTATCCGATAACTTGCTATTTTAGCATATTTGATATGATAGCACAAGTAAATGTTACTCAAGTGCAAACTGACACAACTACAGAGTACAGCTCATACAGAGACCATTGCAACACCCAGTAATAAACTTGTGTTGACTAAAAGACAAACTACTATAAAAAGAAACAGCAATAACAAATGCATTATTCTACTTTATATTCAAGCAAACATTGGAGAATTCAGTCCTTATTTGGAGCATATTATGCTTTGGGTTTAACCTGGCTGAAGTATTCACAATTCTATTTGCAGTCAAACTATAAATATTTATACCTCGGATACAAAGAACTTCTTATTGGGTTCACTTTGGACGAGTCCTGTTGAATGAATGAATGCTCGTAGGGGAGACAGTGATGTCACTAAAACATACACTCTAAGAATTGCAGAAAGACCATCTATAGGAACGGTCTTTGACTTTCCTGAAAGTGCTGTGTATCTAGGAAGGAACAAAACACTAAAATGAATCTAGGATAAAACATTTTACAAATTTAAACTGGAAATGGGCAACAAATTAATTGGTGATAAAGCATAGCCAAACATGTTTTTTCTCAGCCAAGAGAGACTTTACGGAAACAAAATTGCAGACTGGATGCCTACTGTAAATGATTTCTTTCTGACAATATTATTTTAATATTTTTTACACATAGGATAAGAGTTGCAGCTTGGGACACTTTGGCATGGAGTGTCATATAATGCACAATAGAATTCACAATAAAGCTTCTTTAATGTTGCTGCAAAAATGTATCACAGCCAGCGTTACATCTTTTCATTTTCACTTGAGTTAGTTAAAGATACGGGGTTGTGTTTTCCGAGAATTTTAAGGGATGCTATCATGCATCAATAACAATTCATATGAAAAAGATGCAGTGCACAAGGACCGGTGTGTAGTTAGCACCATACATTTGACTGAGAATAATGATAGAACATGTCCAGGGAAGGATAAGCCTTCACATTAGCTTAACATCAGTAGTAGACAAAAAAAGTTGACCAGAGGGGAAAATTGGGAAAAAAATAAGTCAATGGATCAAAAATATAATAGTGAATGGTTAGAATTAATTTCAAAAAGTAAAGTCTTGCATGACCTCTCACCTTGAGGTAAGCGATATATGGCCTATGTTTCATAACTATTATTGGTCCCAAATACCCTCCATGTGCATTTGCACACTCTATACTCTGTATAGAGCCAATGAATCTTGTATAATAGTGAGTGTTAAAAAGCTTTCAAAAATTAACTCATAACGAGTTCTGAGAAGATTTTTAGCTCAGATTGAGGTTCTGGATCTAACCAGAACTCTATCAACACACACATTGACTTGGATCCCATTTACCACTCCCTGAGAAAAAGAACAGGAAATTAAATCACCACAGGAAATGATGTCATCACAGGAAATGATGTCATCACCAACCCAAGGAAAGCTAAACACATAAATAAAAAGTGGATCATACCACCAGTGCTTCATCTGGAGGCTCACTGATGATGTTACCTAATATGGTAACGAAACATCTGAAACCGAACCTTCCAGCTCAGCGAGCAAACCTACAACCATTAACTCATAAACTCCCACTTTCTTAAAAAAATCTTTCCCAACAGGTGAATATAAGTCTGTATTATTGACACTTGTAAGGTATCAATAGATGAAACTGCAAGCACTTGAAACCTCCTTATCGTGTGTAAGTAAGCACTGTGCAAATGGCAGAACGTATCAGATACTCACAATCAACAATAAAACAAGTCTGTCCTTGGCCTCAGCTATTTTAATACCATAATGGATGATTGGCTTTCAGCCAAGAATGTATAATGAAGCAGCCTCATGGAGGATATTTGTTTACTTTAAAAAGCTGGTGACAATTTATCCAATGAAGGTATGCCTCCTGATCAGTTGCTGGTTTATATCAATTCTGATGAAACGTCATTGATATAAAACATTAACTCTGTTTCACTTTTAATAGATGCTGTTTGATTTGCTGAGTGTCTACAATATTTTCTTTTCTACTTCAAAGCTACTGCTTGCAGAAGACTGATGCTAATGGCTACCTGATGCCTCATTCCACAAATGGGGAACTTTAAAGAATATTGTATTAACACCATATAAGACAACGGAACAAAGATTACTGCTCAAAAATGGCACTTTATTAAATTATGCATTTCACTCACTGTTTCACATCAATTTCGTTGTCCATATCTTGAAGCTTTAGAGAAGGGATATTTCCATCTGGAGACATCGAGATTCCAGCCCTTATCCTGTTGCTGATTGTTTTTGGCTCTACATAATAGTCTAAGCACATAGATGGAAGAACCAAAGGTTGGAGGACTGAAGGACAAAGTACAAAAGTACGTTACATGGTATTTCTTTGGAAGCCATTTTATCAGGTATATTTTCAATACTGCAGTTATCTTGAATTAAACATACTATCATTTATAATTCGGCTAATCATTTAATGCCCAACAGCAATTTACACACCTTTTGCTCACAGGTATGTAATATTCAATGCAGAAAGTTCATCAGTATGACAAATTTCCAATACAAGTGAAACATAACAAGTCAATAAATGAGACAGAATCACAGATTAACAGAACTATTACAGGGCAGAAGGAGGACATTTGGCCCATCACGTCTGCACCAGCTCTATTATCTATCTCCTGGTGTTTCCCCATATCTCTCTACACCATTGCTATGTTAACACCATTACTACATTGGAGTAGGTTCTCTTTGTAATACAAAACATGAAACTTTGAAGGGATATATTCATTACCTGCTGACCAGTAATATTACTTTGCTTTGTAATACATCATGCATTGGAATCTAGAAGCTTTTTTAAAGATTAGCCTAAATCACAACAAAGATCTCCACAAAAAGAATGAGCAGATTTTTGAACTGTTTACAATCCACATTAATGACTTGCAGGAAAAAAGTGAATGTTCTGTATCCAAACTTGAGGATGACACAAAAATAGATGGAAAGCAGATTACAAGAGGAATACAAACAGTTAACAGAGAGTTATTGATAGATTAAATAGATGGGAAAAAGTTGGCAAATGGAGTATAATGTGGAAAAATGTGAAATGAACCATTTCACATTTTTCCACATTATACTCCATTTGCCAACTTTTTGGAAGGGACAATAAAAGGTAAGAATGATGTTTAAATGAAGAAAAACTGAAGAATGCTGCAACATAAAAGGATTTGTAAAGGAAACACGGAAAGCTAGCACACAGATGCAACAGGTAATCTGGAAGGCTAATGGAATGTTGACCCTTATTTCAAAGGGTTGGAGTATAAGAGTTGGGACGTTTTATTGCAACTGTACAAGGTGCTGGTGAGATCACATCTAGAGTACTGTGAGCATTTTGGTCCTCTTATTTAAAGAGAGATATCATTTCATCAAAGGCAGTTCAGAGAAGGTTCACCAGGACGATCCCTGGTAGGGAGGATTATCTTATGAGTAAAGCGCAAACAGCTTGGATCTCTACTCACTGGAGTTTAGAAGAATGAGAGGCGATCTCTGAGAAACATATAGGAGACAGAAAGGGGGCTTGACAGGCTAAATGCTGAGAGGGTCTAGGTCCAGAGGCCTTAGACTAAAGGGATATCAATTTAAGACTAAGATGAGAAAAAATTTCTTCTCTTTGAGAGTCTTTGGAACAGCTCTGGGAACATAGTCTTTGTGTATATTTAAGGCTGAGGTAGATAGATTCTTGATCTGTATGGGAACCAAGGGTTAAAGGGAAAACACAGCAATGTGGACATATGGAATGTCAAATCAGTCATGGTCCTAATGAATGACAGAACAAGCTTGAGGGGCTAAATGACCTACTCCGTTCCTATTCCTTATCAAGTTAACGACATTACAAAATATTATGCATTGTATGTATAACAAATCAAAGGATGTGCAACCATTTAGCAGTGTAACTATGCCAGTCAAATTAAGATATAAAGAATAACAATAAAAATTCCTAACTCCATCTATTTTTGACATAGTGGATCTACTTTTAGAAACTGGATTACAGCAGTTCAAGAAGGCAGCTCAACACCATCTTTTAAAGGATAACTAGGGATGGGCAATAAATGCTGAGCCAACGAGTGAATGAATCATTTTTTAAAGCTATTGCCATTAAAAGGAAAAGAGGCTCTGTGAAGATTCACTCTGATGCTGTCTGAGAAGTTTACAGGTCGACAGCTGTTGTGAAGGATCTAATCCAAAGTTGGGCCCGAAAAGTACAATGGTTAGTTCTCATCTGATCTGGAATGGAAATGAAGCATCTGACCCATATGTTAGATTTGGGTCTTTATTTTATTATCTATTAAGTCATAATGAGTTTACACACTTAGTTAAATCATGGTATATTTTAGTTCATAATGTCAGAATGTTGGCCTAGGATGGATGAATATTGAAGAATGAATCAGAGTCTGCGGTAACCAGAGGTTTCTACACATCCTATAATTGTGTCAATTATTATGTTTAAAACAACTTCAATCAGAAACATCAAAAATGAAAAACATCAAGAAGTGCTCCAGACAGGCCCTGAAGCATGAGAAAGCAGAATTAATGTTTTGGGTCCAGTGACCATTCTTCAAAAGAACTGAGGGGTCACTGGACCCAAAACATTAACTCAGTTTTCTCTGCACAGATGCTGCCAGACATGCTGAGTTTCTCCTGCAGTTTATGTATTTGTTTCAGATATCCAGCATCCACAGTTTTGTTTTTATTTCTGAAGTATGAGATTTGGGGCACAGCTGGACATGGCAAAGCCACATTTCCACATACAAACCATAGTAAAATACATCTAAAGATAACATTTGAAACACTTGAAGACCCAGAAGTAGAGGGTATTGTATGCCATTCAAATGTCTCCTTTCTATTTTAATCATTACTGTGTTTTTCTTTCTAAGTTTCAAATTAAATCATAAACTCGTATAAACACAGCAAATGACCTTCTAACAGACTGCCAAATGATATCCATGTATTTTTAAACTTCAAGGATGAATTATAGCTCTAGGCAGATGCCAGCAAATATTATCATTATCCTTAACCTGATGAAGAATTCATAATAAGCTTCATCACATACTGCTGCCATTTCGGCTATAGCAGAAAAAGCCTAATAGATACATTTATCACACAGATATTCCATAAGTAAAAGCTATATAGCTCAGGAATGATAAAGTTCCAAGTGAGTTATGAAGAGTTCTCTTATGACTAGGATGAAATGATATTTCCACAGTAGCACACTGAGTATTTATATTATGCGTAGCACACTGAATGCTCTATTTATAGCACAAGTTAAACAATACAAGCTTTTGCTCTTTGTAGCTGGTCATTGGGTTTCAAGATCATGAACATGATCTAACAAGACATTTATGATAAAACATATATGATCAATGAAGTTCAATGTGAGCAAATGTGAGGTCTTGCATTTTGGGAAAAAGAATACAAGCATGGACTACTTTCTAAACGGTGAGAAAATTCATTAAGCCAAAGTACATAGGAATCTGGAAGTGCTAGTCGAGGATTCTATAAAGGTAAACATGCAGGTTGAAGCCGTGATTAAGAAAGCGAATGCAATGTTGTCATTTATCTCAAGAGGATTGGAATATAAAAGCAGCGATGTGCTACTGAGACTTTATAAAGCTCTGGTTAGGCCCCATTTGGAGTACTGTGTCCAGTTTTGGGCCCCACATCTGAGGAGGGACATACTGGCACTGGAGCGTGTCCAGCGGAGATTCACACGGATGATCCCTGGAATGGTAGGTCTAACATACGAGGAATGGATGAGGATCCTGGGATTGTACTCATTGGAGTTTAGAAGGTTAAGGGGAGATCTAATAGAAACTTACAAGATAATACATGGCTTGGAAAGGGTGGACGCTAAGAAATTGTTTCCGTTAGGCGAGAAGACTAGGACTCGTGAACACAGCCTTAGAATTAGAGGGGATCAATTCAGAACAGAAATGCGGAGACATTTCTTCAGCCAGAGAGTGGTGGGCCTGTGGAATTCATTGCCATGGAGTGCAGTGGAGGCCAGGACGCTAAATGTCTTCAAGGCAGAGATTGATAAATTCTTGATGTCACAAGGAATTAAGGGCTACGGGGAGAATGCGGGTAAGTGGAGTTGAAATGCCCATTAGCCATGATTAAATGGCGGAGTGGACTCGATGGGCCTAATGGCCTTACTTCCACTACTATGTCTTATGGTCTTAAAGCCTCAAGTATCAGGAGGGTTTTTCTTAACTGGGCATAGAGCTACTGAAATGGCTTAACTCAATTATTGAGTCATGCACATACAAATAACTTGGATATATTTTGAACATCAGTTCTGCATTTTGTTTCCAAACTTTAATCTCATAGATCATAGCTTAAAACAGAGCTAGTGTGTGTGCATGTCCCAAAAGCGGCAGCTCATGACGTCTACAGCCTTCTCAGATTAATTTGATGCACATGCAGCAAATTTTAACTGCATATGTGCAGTGCTCATGTCCCAATCCCTCACAGTTAAAAACACTGTAGCATGTCTGGTGGAAGATGGCCACATTTCACTGAGGGAGACACAATGGTTGGCTGAGAGGCAACTGCAAGGGCACTGGTAAAGAGGCAATGATGGGGGCATGAATACTGGCCTCTTAACTGAGGACAGCTGATTCCTGCTCCATTAAGTCTCTGGCATTCTCTGTCAGCAGTGCCTCAGTGATGTTACTAGTCTGATGGAGGACAGTTTGCTGGAGTTGCTGTAAAAGTCTGCATGTTCCTTTTGAGCTTTGAATTCTGCAGTCATGATAACAGCTGACTTGAGTTAGCAAGGCAGCAGGCATAGTCACATGATCTCCATCTGAGCTTCCAATGCAACAATCAGATGTTGGGTGGCTTTGCTATGGTAGAAGTTGAGACAGTGACCACCTGAAACTGGATCAGAGCTGGTTCTTTAAGGACGGACATGTGGTTAGCAACCATCTATGGTGGAAAGGATGGGTTCCAAGCTCTGGGTGATGCCCTGTGTCTCATTGGAGCCCATGTGCTCCTTGTTGTGACTGGAGGTTACTTGCCCTATGCCTGTCAATGCCAGCACCTTGGACATGTATTTATCAACATTTGCTTGTATATTGCACTGTGTTCTCATATTTCCAAAAATAAATTTTGTTTTAAAACATTGTTCTTTCTGGAGATCTATCCAATTTTTTAATGGAATTTATTGATCTTCACTAGTTTGAACATATACAAGACAAAATATATTTTGGGAAGAAATTTGAATAACTTCAGAAAACAGACAGATTCATAAGGTCATATTTCGTTCAGAAGTTGTGTTAAACCATTAATTCACATCAGTCTTCATTACCTGGACATAGCCAACTATCAGTATTTATTTGAACTTTAGATATGAAATGCTAAAACAGCTGAAGAGTCTACACAGAATAAGGAACATTAACATGGACCAGTCTTCTGATTAGATGGCATCTGTTATTTGGGCTGAGGTTACAAGTCACAGGTGCCTTGTGTTTCAGGTTGTTCGCTACTACTAATTCTTCTTTCTATTCTGAGCCTAAGCTCTATCTATTAGCAATGTTGGAAGATAGACCACTTAAGGGTCTTAATCTAATCAGTCTGTTATGGGATGGTATTACACACCACTGGAACAGGCAGAACTTGAACTTGAGCCTCCTGTCTTAGAGGTAGGAAGATGACCACCACAACAGCCCTAACTCAATTTAAATACCACCCAGTGCCATGGTGGGATTTGAACTTATGTCCCCAACACATTCACCTTAGCTTCTGTATAACCAGCTCAGTGACATTACCACAGTACCACCACTACCATTGGCTACTAGGCTTACACAAGGTAAGGGTTATTGCATGATACCAATCAATACAATTAACCTCAATTAGTTAGGCATAATTACAACAAATAGGGGAGGGTATGTCATATCTGTTTCCATTGAGGAATCTTTCTTTACCCAATGACTGTGTGACTTCATCAGATTGGGTGGAGCTTAATATAGCTCAATGGTTAACTCCTTCAGAACCATTATCTTACATAACAGCATCCATCAAAGGATGATCACAGACCTGGTGTATGTGTTATATGTTTTTACAATATATCCTTATTTTCATGCTAACTTTAGATTGCATGAACTAAGTCTACAATAAATTATATCAAACACAAATTATAATTAAACATAAGCAATGCTGAATACAGAATGCCTGATCCTCTAGACCTATTATTCTCACTTGGCATCATTATGTTTGTAGGATGGACTTATTGCAGAACTCAATTAGTAAACGGGACTTACCATTAGAACAATGAATAATTATGTTGTACTGTGGTAGAAATACTGCTTTAAGAGGACAGAACCAATCAGAAATGTTAAAGTCAAGTTAGGTTTTTACTGTTAAATTAATATAGATTATGAGATTATGTAGACACATTTAAGATAATTCATGGATTGGAAAGGTAGATTGAAGTTGCCTGCATAACAAAGTGAGTGATATACAATAACAGGCTGTAGATTAAGTGCAAGAAATTGAGGACAGAGAACTGATGAAACATTGTTTCACAGAAGTTGTGAATCCATCGAATTTATTTGTAGGGCCAGTGAGAAGGGAACTGTTAACATTCAATGTATAATTTGACAGGGGGAAGAAAGAAAATGGGATAAAGGGGAATGTAAATAGCTAGGTAAATATGATTTCGACCATTTGGCGATGCAGATGTCGGTGTCAACACAGACTGGTTGGGCCAAATGGCCTGCTTTGGTCTTGCAGTTTCCATAAAATTCTAATGAAAGATGGAAGAAATTGTATTTAAAATAGAGCAGGAGGAACCTTTCTTTGGGCCTTTTTTCTCCATTTAGAAGAAGGAACTGACAGGGAGGCAATGAACAGAAATCTGGCATTTATATATTATGGGTGAGGAAAGACAGCCAATGGGAATCCTGCTAAGGATAATGAGATTTTAAAAAAAGCTATAGTGGAGAGGCAGTGGTACACCTCATTGCTTGATGTTTCCTCCTGTTTCCATTAATGTATTGCTAGATTTGGAATGGCTAAATGGAGGAAACTTTAGTTCTGAAGAATTGTAACTGCATCCTGTTGATATCCATTGCCCATTCTTCACTCATCTACTTCCTTTGCTTGACTTATTTTAAATGCCAAAAAGGACTTTCCATTTTTTAACTGTTGACAACATCAAATGCATATAGCCATCTATATTCACCCAAAAACTGTAGCTCAACCATAATTCTAAACTAAACTCCCTAATCCTAGTGCAGTAGTTAAAGGGCAAGCATTCACACATTGCATGTCTCTTGGAATGACTTTTGCAGGTAAACTGTGACCTTTTCATCTTACCCTGGTAAGCCGCTTCCCTTCCACTCATGGTCAGTTCCCTTGATCCATGTACATTACATTCTAGCTTCTCTCCCTCAATCACTCTCCTTGCCCCCTACAACTTGTGCAACTGCCCCTGTTCTCAGCCATGTTATGGTATGGATGGTTGCTGGATAAAGCAGTAGCTCTTCACTCAAACTCCAGAAAGATGACCACTTTGTCAACTGCACACCACTTCTAAGCTGTCATGTGTCTGAAGGCAATGCTGCTTGCTCACATAGAACTTAACTGGGAAGGGGAACTTAATTCTATAAAGTTGGCCTTTTAATGAGCATGCATGACAGGTAGATGCATGAGAAAGTTGTTCCTGATGTTTGCCGTTGGGAAACTGAATGCACCTTTAAAGTTACAAGAACTTAATTGAAATCTTTCCGCCTGCATCGAGGATCTGACTGTAGCCTTTCACATTGAGGTCCCCTGCTGAATTGCTTCCTGTACCTGAGGGAAGAAAAAGATTCCACTCTCTATTCCTAATCTCTGAGACAGATTAGCTAGTTAAGGTTAATAACTAATAATTAGTAGTCTCAATATTTTATACAGTAGACTCATGCATGTATAACAATGCTCAAGCTGTATAAACTAAGTGAAAAAATATTTTTTAAGACATGTTTGGTAAATTGTTAAACTAACAGAAATCATTTGGGATGATATCTTTTTCTTGAAATGGTTGCCTGAAGGTACTGTGCCTTCCACTATATGTGGGACAAGGAGGCATGTCCAGAACCTATTTCAGTCAGAACAGGGATTCGACTACACACTGTTGATACCAATCTGATCCATACCAGCCATTCAGCCAACTGAGTCAACCAGCCTGTCAAGAAGGTTTGAGTTGCTGTGATAATAAACTTTTTCCATACATGTTGTAGCCTGAAGCTATAGATAATGATGATAGAGGCTCCAACTGCTTTCTATTAGACAATCACTCCTGTTTTTACCACCTGCCTTTGGCACATGTTAGAAGGATTTACAAGTTGGTACTCAACTTGCATTGTGAACACACCTTAATAAGTCCTGGAGTGGGACCCGACCATGAGCATTTGGCTCAGAGGCAGGGGAGTTGGAAATGTGATAGGTGGAAAGAGGTCAAGGTGAGGGTGATAGGTCGGAGTAGGGTGGAGGCGGAGAGGTCAAGATCCTGGAGTGGGACCCGACCATGAGCATTTGGCTCAGAGGCAGGGACACTATTACTGGGACTGTGATGAAATTCAGCTGGTGACTGTGGATTTAGCCTGTAAACATACATTCTGTGCAAAATATTTACTTTTGGGAGTTTACATTTAAATTTTCTCATTGATAAGAAGAATTAGCCAAACATATGGATAGAAAATGTTGCTTATTTACTATACAAATAACTGTAGGTTCTGAACAAAGCATTTGGCTGTGAATAGATCAACTATAATTTATAGGAATGGCATCAGCTGCTCCTAATTTATGAATTATTTTTAAATGGCTTCACAATTCCTCAGTACATTGCAAAGGTCTATAAAACAAATCTCCCAGAAGTATTAAAATAATTCTTTGAGGGAAGTGAGTCACAAATGCTACAAAGTTTAATGCCATCAAAGATAATTCCAACAGAGTCCCAATTGTCTGCACTAATAATACCCATACTGGTAATTATCTATGAACTAGACTAACAGGAGTTTGTGCTTTATTGTACTGCAACCTTCAACAGCTGGTTGCAACTCTCGCTCAGATCTTCCACAATTTTTAATTAATCTTCTGTGTGCACTTCAGAGTATGTCTGGTTGGGTGTTTGAATTATTTCACCGCAAATTTTTTTTGACTCATATAAATCCTTCAGCATAAAGCATAGTGCAAAAAATCATGTGGGTCAGGTCAGATCACTGCTTATGTTGAATTTTTTTTAACAGTTGTGTGGCCATTTCAGCTCTGCCAGGAATGCAGGCTGTATTCTTTATGGATAAGGCGCTCAATTATTATTCAACTATGATTCTTTCCTATAAGGATATACTTGAGTGTAACAAATAATTGAGATTCCACTGTACTTTTAAATAGAGAATAGCAGAAGAACAGAATTATTACAGTGCAAACTCACAAGGTGTTCAGATCATACTATAAGCTACAAAGTTAAACTCCAGCATTTACATATCACCAAAAAGAACATTATTACCTTTTACAGGTTTTGACAACCAAGACATTGCATGCAGTTGATGCATGATAATAATCTGACTGAAGGATTCATGGCAATGATAAACTACAAGTTAATTCAGTTATTTTATGCAGTTCCTTATTAAGAATAATATGTTGCACTTTTGCAGTGATCCAATAACCTTTAATGGTTTGTTTATTTATTTCAATCACATCAGTGTAACTAAACAAAAAAAATCAACTTGAGAAAAATTGTTACCTGGCAATCTTTGAGCAATCCCCATAATCTGACAAAAGCCATCTTTTCTGCAAAGTGTACGTTCTAGGCCTGGGATTCTATTCACCTGAAAGTAATTTCCCAACCTCAATTATTATCAGTTCAACAAGTTATTAAGTAAATATTAAGGAAAATACTTTACTTTATTCTTCCAAATCAGTAACTGATATTTAACCCATAGCATGCCAAAAGTGAAATGAATAATGTTTACTCTTTATGCTATTAAGTTAGCTTTCAATCAGACAATGATTTGCAAAACGTCAAAGGGCTGGTTTAGTTATTTCAGTGGCAGTGCCAGATCAATCCTCAAAAGGTTATTTTTAATTGGTTGAAGACAATCAAGTTTTTTGAAGCAAGTTTCAGACACATGTTTGATTCTATCTCCAGCCTGCACAGTGGTAGCAGTGAAAAATACTGTTTGAAAGAGATAAATTCAATGTTAAAACATTTCATCAACAAAAAAAGTACCTATTTCAAAACAGAGTTTATTTAAAATAAAAGTAAAGTTCAAACAATGAAAGTAGAAGACTGAGGTAATATGAGAAAAGGAAATGATAGTAAAAATAATTACACTTAAACAATTTTATATGACCTCTCAGTAATGTCTGAAAATGTTCAATGTACTGAAGAGGATTGCAAAGTAACTTCTTTTATCTAGGTAAACATAAAAGAAGGCAAGAAAGTAGACTGGGAAGACAAGCATAGTTTACCTTAGTATCCATAACATCCCTGATATGTAACATTTTAGTAGCATATTTTAAAAAAATGTTCATTGATGTTCATGTCACAGGCTACACCAGCATTTATTGTGTTTCTAATCAAGACTAAACCACATTGTGGTGGGTCTGGAGTCACATGTAGCATCATAGAATCCCTACAGCATGGAAGCAGGCTAGTTGACCCATACTGACCTTCTGAAAAACATCCTGCCCAGACCCCTGTACTCCATCCTGTAATTCTGCATTCCCTATTGCAAATCCACCCAATCTACACATCCCTGAATACCATGGGCAATCTCTCATGGCTAATCCACCTAACCTGTATACCTTTGGACTGTGGGAGGAAACCGGAGTACCAGGAGGAAACCCATATAGACACGGGGAGAATGTGACAGATTTCCTTCCCTAAAGAACATTAGTGAACCAGATGATTACAACAATCAACAATGGTTGCCATTAAACCAGTCTATCTATATAGACTGAGTAGCATGATGGCACAGTGGTTAACACTGCTGCCTCACAGCTCCAGAGTCCTGGGTTCAATTCCCGCCTCAGGCAACTCTCTGTGTGGAGTTTGCACATTCTCCCTGTGTCTGTGTGGGTTTGCTCCAGTTTCCTCCCACAATCCAAAAATGTGCAGGTTAGATGAATTGGCCATGCTAAATTGCCTGTAGTATTAGGTGTAGGGGAATGGGTCTGGGTGAGTTGCTTTTTGCAGGGTCAGTGTGGACTTGATGGGCTGAAGGGCCTGTTTCCACACTGTAAGTAATCTAATCTAATATTTCATATCTTTGTTATCTTTGAATTTGAATTCAAATTTCACCATCTGCAAATGGTGAGATTCAAACCATAATACCAGGACAGAAGACTGGCATCCTGGATCATGAGTACAGTGACATTGCCATTAGGTCATCATCTCTCCACATTACTGAAACACTCATGATTTTAAAGCACCATGGTGAGTCAGATGAACTGACATTTTTTTAAGTTGGCTGGTCCAGCAAACCCAAACTCCTTCATGTTCCAGTCACTGAAAAGTTAAAATTACTGCCACACTTGAAATAGCCACCAATATCATCAACAAGCCTATTGCTGCCTCTACGTTTCATTTTGTTTACTAGCAAGGGGCGAAATCTATATCTCTTTAATGAAAAGGGATAAAATTCTACTTGATGACAGAGAAAGTAGTCAAGAGACCTTAAAAACAAAGCTGAACTGGATTAAAATAAACGCAGCAGTGAGGTCAATCACTCATTTCTTGATGCTTTCTCACACATTGCTTCCACAAGAAGGCAATGGATTGCCTCTTTAATAGTTATGATGTGGAGGTGCCAGTGTTGGACTGGAGTGGACAGTTAAAAATCACACAAAATCAAGATATACTCCAACAGGTTTATTTGGAAATAAAAGCTATCAGAGCGCTGCTCCTTCATCAGGCAGCTAGTGCAGCAGGATCATAGGACACAGAATTTATAGTAAAAGATCAAAGTGTCATACAACTGATGCAGAGTATTGAACAAACCTAGATTGCTGTTAAGTGTACCTAGAGAGTCCAAGGCTTTCCGTTCCCCAGGCCAGCTCTCTAACATTCAGATTCCTAATCATCAAGTAATTTGCACCCAGACTATAGATTCCTTGTGTTAAACCCTCACTGTCACACACCTGCTCAAGAGGAAACTTGTTTCCTACATTATTACAGAGAAAACACTTCAATAATATTCCAAAGGTTGAAAAGTGATTTGAGAGTCCATTGTTTGTGAAGGATTCAATATAAATATACATTGGTCACCCTTGAAATAAAGCATCAGGTTGAACGTATTTTGAATAAAAGATAAAGGCACTTTTTAAAATCTAGGCCTGCTTTGATTACCTTCTGATGAAGCTGAAGTTGTTCAAACTCTTCTTTTTGAAGGCATCTGTTACCATTGAGCTTATTTGAAGTGAAACAAATAAGCAAGTCCCAATGTTCAGTTCCTATAAAAGAATAACAATCACTATCAACCCTGAAACAAAATTCCTACTACACTGAAGAAACAACTGGCACAGAATTTGTGGGCAGCATCAATCAATCAATGCACTGTTTATTAAACTTATACCTGTTTATGACATTTATGAACTTCTCATCATGAGTCATGTTTATTTGAAAGGACTGGGGACTCGTGCAAATAGTTACATCTCCAGATTAAAGCATCTTTACTGAGACATGTAAAGCCCAATTTCAACTCTGAAAATAATTGGGTTTTTAGTGAGTTAAAATCAGACACGTGCTTCAAAGCCAGAACATTGAATAGCAATGCCAAAACACGTAGGACAGTGAAATAAAGTGAGAGAAAGAAAGATTGAACTAGAGAGAAAGAGATCAATAAGACAGAACACAAGAACAAAGATTATTTTTAAAATTATCGCAAGCCTCCAGCCATAATTGAAAATTGAAGGAACGTGACATTCTTTTCTTAAGAGTAAAAGTTTGGTTCCAGATAGGCTGTTTGATAGTAGTCAAAGGTTACCAATCAAAAAAAATAAAAATACCTCAGATGCTGTAGATCTGAAATGAAAAAAGATGCTGGAGAAACTCAGCAGGTCTGGGAGCATCAGTGGAAAGAGAAAAAAAGTTAACATTTCACTTCTGATATGACTTTTCTTCTGAATACTTTTTAAGCATTTCCAAAGAATCATATTTTTGGAAGTTCATGTGCACCTCATCAACAGCATTCCCTACATCAACCCTTTCTGTTATCTCTTCAAAAAACTCCTGCAGATTAGTTAGGCATGATTTTCCTGTAACAAATCCTCGCTGATACTTCTGAATCAACCCACACTTTTCCACGTTTATATCAATTCTCAAGGTTTGTGCAAAGATTTGTAGCTCAAGGGCTGGTTGTCATGGTTGTGGGTATGTTCGCTGAACTGGAAAGTTGATTTGCAGACATTTCATTCACGGTCTAGGTGACATCTACAGTGCTTTGGAGCCTCATGTGAAGCACTGCTGTACTGTGTCCTCTGGAATTTGTTTAGTTTAGTTTCTGCTACTTCTAGTTGTCGGTTCCAGTCATTTGTTGGAGTGGCCGGTAAATTGGGTCCAGGTCAATGTGCTTGTTGATGGAGTCTGTGGCTGAGTGCCATGCTTCTAGAAATTCTCTGGCTGTCCTATGTTTAGCTTGTCCTATGATCGTTGTGTTGTCCCAGTCAAATTTGTGGTCCTTGTCATCTGTGTGGGTAGCTACTAGGGACAGCTGGTCGTGGCATTTAATGGCTAGTTGCCCGGTGTTTGTAGATGTGAATCGCTAGTTGTCTGCCAGTTTGCCCTATATAGTGTTTCATGCAGTCTTTGCAAACGGGCAACTTGCAATCCGCATCTATGAACAAAAACTAGCTAATAAATGCCATGGCAAAAATGGATCCAAATAAATTCAAGAAGACACAGTACAGCAGTGCTTCACAGGAGGCTCAAACACTGAAGATGTCACCTAGACAGGGGATGAAATGTTTGTAAATCAACTTCCCAGCTCAGCGAACATGCCCACACCTATGACAACTATTCATTCTGTCCCATTTCCAAAAGGCTGTTTCCAGAAGTTTCCTCACCATCATAGTTAAACTGACTGGCTTATAATTGCTGGATTTATTCTTACAATCTTTCTTGAACATGGCCGTAATGTTTGTTATTGTCTAATCCTTCAGCAGAAACCCCACATCCAAAGAAAATTGAAAGATAAGTGCCTTGATGCTTCGACAATTTCCAGTCTCACTTCCCATAATATTCTTGAATGCTTCCAGCACCAATGCCTTTTCAACTTTAACTACTGACAGCCTTATACAATACATCCTCCTTGTTAATGTTAAACCCTTATAGTGACTGAGTTTCATCCTCTGTTAATGCAGACTGATCTGCATCTGCCTCATTGGTAATGACAGATGCAAAGTATTCATTTAAGACTTTTGGCAAGTCTCTTGCCTCGATGTGTAAATGCTATTTTTCAACCTTAATCAGCTCAATTGCTTTTACCATTCTTTTACTATTGATGTGCTATAGAACTCTTATGTTAGCTACATCCTACCTTGTCATCCAAGGAGCTCTGGACATTTTGTCCAACTTTTCTCTTTTGAGGGAACATACCTTGTCTGTGCCCAACCAATTTCCTGCTTGTCTCTAACTTTTAGTCTCTCTGGATGTACTATCAAGTGATCATCTGCTCATGGATTTACTTCAGTGACTCCAGCAACTGCTCAAGCTCCAGTTTAAGCAGCTTCCTTCACTTTCTTCGTCTGTGTAAAAAGTGTCCATGACTCCCCACATGGCACAGGGCAGGAATTCCTCTAGTCTGATCTGTCCTGCCATTACCTTAACCTTAATCTTATACATGATTTTACTTTAATCTAGTTGCTTTTACTTATTTCAAACTTATTATTGCATTGCCAACTATAAACTGGAGATTAATAGAAAATAGACATTTCTCTGCTATACTCACAAACTCATAAGCCTGTACATTCTTACTTTCCATGTGCTAGCTTAGAAATCCATGTTTTCAACATTATTGGAGTTTAAACAGTCACCAATCTACAGCAGCCAATGTGGCTGTGGTAATTCATTGAGATTCTGCCTTGCTCCATATTTGTGCAGTGGCTTTCCTTAAGCTATAAGGCAAACTTATAGTCTTTGAGTTTACATTGAGACAGAATACTTGAAACTAAGTGAGTGCACTCAAGCTTAAAAATGTGTTGCTGGAAAAGTGCAGCAGGAATTCCTGAAGAAGGGCTTATGCCCGAAACTTCGATTCTCCTGTTCCTTTGATGCTGCCTGACCTGCTGCGCTTTTCCAGCAACACATTTTTAAGCTCTGATCTCCAGCATCTGCAGTCCTCACTTTCTCCGAGTGCACTCAAGCCACATAGAAGCTAACCATTCATTCGGACTCCGAATAGCAGATCTGACTGCTGTATGGGTGTTTTGGGGAGACTCTCTACTGTTGAAAATACTTAGAACAATACACTGCAAACTAATGTTGCCCCCACTAACAGTCATGCTTACCAATCACAACGTTCACATACATCTCATGGAGAAGATGATCAGATATTAATTAACAAATAATGGTGAGTTGCAAGGTTCAGTCTTGGCATCATCACTTTTTAATATTTACATTAGTGGCATCAAAATTACCTGCTAACGGAGATTTCAAAGCATAAATGATCTTGTGATAACTATCTAAGTGTAAAAACTATGTCCATCTGAGTGTATTAATACAGAATCATAAATCATTGCAGATTACTATAAACGGTGATGGCTTCAGTCAAATCTTCAGATTTATTACTTGAATAATCACTATGTACAAAGTCACTGGAACACCATTTTCTATAGTAAGGAAGGAACAGCACAAAGACATCACAATTGCTTTCGCATGGTTCTTGGACATTGGCTCATACATTGTCAAGGTCTGGTGAAAACTGTAGTCAAAATAAGGCTAAAAGCCCCAAGCTAATTCACAAATTAGTTGGGAATTACTGGTGAGCAGATGGTCACAACATAATGGTCACAATCTGCAGCCAGCCAGCTTGGCTCTGCTTTTCTGACTGATTATTGCTCAGTTTGGCTAGGAAGGAATATATACATACAGCAGTTGTGCAACTGAGTCACCACATAAGAATCTTCACATAAGTGTAGGAGCCAATGTTGACACGTTGGCTCCCAACTTCATGTCTTATTGTCATCTTTCAGAAGCAAATTGGCGATATTCAAAGCAGTTAACAGGCCCCAGCAAACTCAGATCTGCCTATAAATGGAAATCTCCGAAAGCTTCCAAATTGTTACCTTAAAGAAAAATCCTTTTGGGTATAAGCCAAAACCATCACATCAACACAACTTGTAAAAAGAACCAGCACCAGATAAGGGAACCTGATCACCCAGCCTAACCATATCACACATAATATAGCTCATTGAAAACTGTGTCAGAACTTTATATTAATGCTGTGACTGTACGTAAGTGCAGAGATGTCAGTTAGGTCAGATGGCTAGGGTGTCGTACAGAATGGTGCCAATGGCCTGATTTTAATCACTGTACAATTCATTCAGGCTTCGCTTTGCTTCACACTTGTGTGTCTCTCAAGCTATGGGTATTCAAACTGTCTCTCACTCTCTTTCTAAAGAAGAGATGCTGTTAATCCTTAGAACTATGGCTAGATAATGAAGTGAAGAGACTACTCAAATTATAATACATCTTTGTTTCATACAATCACTCCATTGAAGAATAGCTAGCTGCCAGACCATAATGTGGATGATGATTTGGGAGTTAACTTTTCATGGTTTCATGGTTTTCATACAAAAGAAGATGGGGTTGATTATTTACTGCAACCTGGGGCAGCATAGCTCTGAAGGATACCTGCAGTCACAGGAAAGAAACAAGATTAAATTGAGAAAAACTGAAGTCGTTTTTATGAACCAACTTCTTCCAGTCTGACTTTTGTGTCTAGTTGCAGTAATACAATTGAATGTATTTTTAACCACAATAATTCAGTGACACCACAAAAACAGAGCTGGGAAATGGAGGATATTGGAAATAGTAAAATGTTTAAAATGTTAAGCTACAAATGACAACATTCCAAATTCAGCAGTGGGACAGATCTGCTGTAGACTGGAACATATCAATAAATCTTTGTTGCAAGGGCAAAATTAGCATCAAGTCTTGCAACATGTAGATAAAGGTGTCTTTTCTGTGAACAAGCTATGGTGAACCCACTTTAAATAATCAGTTTACATTTTCACGATATTTATTGAGGGGAATTATTCCACCTATTTACTTCTGAGATGCATCATTATTTTTGTATTTCCTAATGTTTGTCAACAGGTGATATACTAGCTGTTTTAACGAGTGCCAAACTGCATAGATAAGAAGTTTAACCAAGTCAGCTGTGGTTAAGTTGGTATCACTCTAAACCTGAGTCAGAAGATGGTGGGCTTAAGTCCTGTTGCAGAATTGTTGTCTAAGGGACACTGAAACAGAACGTAAAGGTAGTAATGGCCATTTGTCCCATTGCAGCCACTCCAGTATTCAACATGGCTGATCCTTTAACTCAATGCCATACTCCGGCTGTCTCCTCGCACATCTTGACTCCCTCCAAATCTAGAAATCTATTCCTTCTGAAGTATATTCAATGACTTCACTTCCAAAGCCTTCCATGGTGGAGGATTCCATAGTTCATCACCCTCTGAGTGAAAACAACTTTCTTCATCTCAGTCCAAAATAACCTACTTTGCATATGGAGATTGTAAGTCCTTGTTCTGTATCATGCGGGTCAGGGAAACAATTTTC
The DNA here is from genome assembly GCF_004010195.1 of Chiloscyllium plagiosum. NCBI lineage: Eukaryota > Metazoa > Chordata > Chondrichthyes > Orectolobiformes > Hemiscylliidae > Chiloscyllium > Chiloscyllium plagiosum. The sequence continues at coordinate 39,570,123 of NC_057728.1, read as the reverse complement.
CTGAATCGAGTCGGTCCAGCCCTGTCAGAATCTTATATGTTTCAATGAGACTCATTGTCATTCTTCTAAACTTCTCTGATTACAAGCCCAATCGACTTAACCTCTCCTTATACGATAAACCTGTCACCCCAGGAATCATCTTTGAGGAGAAAGATTCCTGAAGAAGGAGAAACGTCGATTCTCCTGCTCCTTGGATGCTGCCTGACCTGCTGTGCTTTTCCAGCAACACATTTTCACCCCAGGAATCAGGCTTATGAGCCTTTGCTGTGCTGCTTCTGTGATAAATATATCTTTTCTTAGATAAGGAGACCAAAACAGCACACAATGCTTCTTGTTCCTGTACTCAAACACTCTTGCAATAAAGGCCAACTGCTATGAAGATTGTTAATATGCTAAACTCAAACTTGATTTGAGTTTGTTATTTTTTGGGGTATAATTTGAACTGATTGGCCTAATTCAAATTTGTTTTGTCGTCTTCAGGCAACCAGCTAATCTAGTTGTTCCACCAAATGTTACATTATATCTTGTTCAGATGACTTGGTGCTGTATCAGGAACTGCCAAGCCACCAGCAACTGCAGACTGCCTGGAGAATAGTTCTCTTAACGGTATATTTTTATCGATCCATAACTAGTGAAACAGAAATCCCTAAGAAAAATAAAAGAAGACCAAGGAAGATATAAGAGAAGATTCAACATTTGGCCGGTTTTGAAAATTTGAATTTTTGGTAAATCCTAATTGGGGGTTTTATCGGACTAGTATTATAGAAGGGAAGGTAAAAGAAAGGTTGGAGGAAGGAGTTGTAAATAGTCATTTGTTAATTATTCTCTATTATACTTTAAGAAATAAAGTTGTTAATTTAATAGTTGTTGGCCTCTTAAATTTTCACAGGTTACTGCACAGGATAAATCTTTTCTGTGTTGCTGGTTTAAATTAAGCAGGAGGGTTTACCCCGTGTCATAACACAACATATCATTTGCCTTTCTTACTGCTTGGTGCACCTGCTTACCTTCAGTGACTGGCATACAAAGACACACAGCCTTTTAAATATCAATCTTTTCCAATCTCACTCTATTACAATACCCTGCCATTTTGATTTTCTATCCTCATTTTACTACATGTGCCATTATTTGCCCACATTCAACTTAATTAAGTTACCCTGAAGCCTCTTTTTGTCTTCTTCACCACTCATATCCCCATCCATCATTTTCTCACTCTCAATTCCTTCATTAAATCATATAGTGAATAGCTCAGGCCCAAGTATTAACCCTCCTTTAACCCACTTGTCAGAGAAATAACTCTGCAGGGGCTGGTATCACATCACCAAGTCCCCCTTTATTTACACATGGAGAGTCCATGACACTGATCCAGTTCCCTCAGAGCCAGCTCCCAGAGTGAACTACTATTCTAATCTGTGAGCCATGGCTCCCTGATTGAAGCAGATTTGCAGCCCCAATCAGACAACTCATATTCTATGACCATGTTACAATCACTGCCTTCCACTCCAAAGTGTTTTATTCCTACTCTCGACTTCTTGGCTGTTTACCAATTCTCAATCTGTGCAAACAAGTAACCACCAATCTCACATCTTTGATTTTGCATATAACGTCTTAGATTAGATTAGATTCCCTACAGTGTGGAAACAGGCCCTTCGGCCCAACCAGTCCACACCTACCCTCTGAACTGTAACCCACCCAGACCTATTTCCCACCGACTGATGCACCTAACACTAGGTGTAATTTAGCATGGCCAATTCATCTGACCTGCACATCTTTGGACTGTGGGAGGAAACCGTAGCAGCCGGATGAAACCCATGCAGACATGGGGAGATTGTGCAAACTCCACACAGACAGTCGCCTGAGGCTGGAACTGAACCTGGGACCCTGGTGCTGTGAGGCAACAGTGCTAACCACTGAGCCACCATGCCACCCCGGGATTTCATCAAAAGCTTTTTGAAAATTCAAGAGTACCACATCTTCCTCAGCTATTCTATGAGTAACACCCTCAAAAAAAGACTCCAGTAGATTTCTCAAACATGAATTTGCTTTCACAATTCATGCAGACTTTCTGCAATAAGGTCAGTAATTTTCAAGTTGCTTTTACCACATCCTTTACAATAGACACTTGCCGTTTCCCTACTACAGATATAAGGGAATGGTGAAAGAGTGGGTTGGAGATTGTAGTGTGGGGTGAATTGGTAGGAAGGGAAAGGGGTCAGTTACAATGCAGGGATTGGCTTTCAGAGGCACTCCCGTCCCCACCTAGATGTAGTTAATTGGCTCAGATTGTTTGATGAGCCCACCACCCAGGAGGTAGATTGTTGGAAAACCTAGTTTTACTAATCTTTGGGTTATAGCCCAACAGGTTCACTTGAAAATGCAAGCTTTTCAACACCCATCCAATACCAGCACCTCGACATCATAGTTTTACAATGTTTACTTGGTACCCTTAAGAATGTGGGAAAGGCATCCTGTACCTATCACTGATTTCCACTGGGCTCAGGGATAAAGAGGCTATCGGTTGACTCACTAATAATCCTAACTGATATCCCACTGCTGGCAGTCTTGAATCTTACAGCGGCCCTTTTGTCTTAACCAAGGGAGGTTTTGCCAATACGACGATCCTAATGTAGAATCACTCCCGCAATTAAACGTTTCCCGATGCCATGGATCTGCCTTCAACAGGCTAGATTAAATCCTGTCTCTCATCTTTCCTCTCATATGGTTTTAAAAATTTCCTGTGAGACTACTTTGAAGATGACCAGTGAGATGTCCTCGGAGTCTCGGCCAATGTTTATCTCTCAATCAATATCACACAAAACAAAAAGTAGTCAAGGTCACTTTGGAAACCTAGCTGCTACATTTCTTCCATTACAATTGTGACTCTAATTCAAAATAGTTTCTTTAGCTGTCACTTACATTGCAACAACCAATTGTCATGAAAATTATTGTACAAGTCCTCCTTTATTTTGTTTAAATATGCAAAGTAATTGAGAATAGATAAGGTATTCATTGAACATGTATTCATAAGGCAGGGGTTTGCTAATTCAGCTGGCTGGATGGTTGGTTTGCGATGCACAGCAATTCCAACGACATGATTCCAATCCCTGTACCAGCTGAGGTCACCATTAAGGTCCTACCTTCTCAACCTTACTCCTTGCCTGAGGCATGGTGACCCTCAAGTTAAACTCACCACCAATTGTCTCTTCCTTTCTGTCATGCAACAGCTTATCACTGAGGCTATGGTGACTTTATCTATTCCTAACCATATAGTTATTAATTTTCTGCTGGCATGTTAGGTGAGACATCCCATGTGTAAAAACAATACCAATTCAAACAAACTGAAAGCAAGTTAAAAAAAATAGAATGTTACAGATGGAAGAGGAATCTATAGTTAATTTGTTTATCAGGAAACTAGGAAGGTCACCACTACACCTCCAACATGTGAGTATCAAAAAATTATTTTAATTGTCCACCTATCCACAGTACCCTAGTATGTAGGGTGAAAGATGCTTTAATGTATCAGTAACCTGCTTTGGAGTAAGTGTGTTGTTGTAGATTTAGATAATGAGTTGTAGATATGAAGCACAGCTCCTGTATTAGCCTGGAAGGATCCTGCTACACCAGTGATCAATACAACTCTAGGCTCACAGCTATTGGCAAGTTCGTTTCACTCCTGGCAATGGTTTGTAAGTCACTGCAGGACCACACGTAATTCCATTTGGTGTTCTTCAGATGCAGTTTCCTTAGGTTACAATTCTCAGTCAGATAGACAAAATGTTCTCCTGTGCACGAGAAAGGGACAATATACTCATGTGTTCATGTAGCATCCTTGGTGCATGCCTCCAGTCACCCTCATCTACCTCCAATTACTACAAATAGGAAGCTATACCCCAGAGGAATATTCATAATCACACACAAATGAACTCAAGATCAGATTCAGTTGTACAGTAGTCAAATAAATGATGCACAGCGATTGTGCACTGTGTCTAACAACACCAAAATAATCCAGAAACAGATTGATTAACAAATACAACAAGAAAGATAATGTATGTTTTAATAATGAGGGTTTAACAAGACTTCCCTTACAGCACTCATTTGATATTGGTATTTAGCATTTCAGCTATTACTCAGCATCCCCATTCATTTGGGTTTTTAAAGGAGTCTTGCACACAATTTGAGCACCAACTGTATCAGAATTGCAGTAACATTCGAAGTGCACATTCTAGTAACCAGATTGATCCTTAATGAGCATGCATCGTGCAGCTAGTTTATCTTAACAAGGATTTCATGTGTCAAAGCCCAGTTTCAGTTTCCTCCATATAATCATGTAGCAGTTTGGCATTTTGCAAACATTTTGATTGCAGCAGGATTCCTCAAACTGAAATTATGTAAAATATTTGGGACGGAGAGGCAGAGACAGAACTATGGATTGTGCAGAGATAATATGTAGCATCTCTTCTTGAGGGAGATGCTTAGGGTTGGAAGTATTTTGTAAGATTAATGTACACGTTTTCTTCAGGTCATTGATCTTTTCCCTACCTGGTTCGGATTGTTGGGTGTTGCAAACAGCATAGGTTTTGCATTTGCTATTGTCCAGACTTGCTGCTATGTGATGAGCAGCATGTCCATTTGTTGTGTACAGTTCAGCCTCTTTTCCCAAACATATTAATCACTTAATCATCAAAACTAGTAGTTTTCACCTGGGAAGCCTTCTTGCCAGAAGGCCTGCCACAACTGGCCAGCAATGTTCAAGTGCTAACTCCTGGCACACTCCCTCCAGACTCTCGGTAGCGATCAGAAACCGTAGCTAGTTAGTTTCTCCAACAACATTTTAATCGCTGTTTCTTTGGAAGGGATTGTCACTAAGCCACACAATACTATTTATTTCTTTTTTAATCATATTAAGACAAGGTAATAGTGAATGGTTTTCCAAAGCTTCTCTGAAGTCATTGGCAATGCAGATAAATACAAGGATAAAGCTACATGGGCTCAATGTGCTGAGGTTTTGTCCTTATTTCTGTGGCTGTTGAAATGAAACTTTGATTTTTTTTATTAGCTTTTGTAGCAGATGTGTTCAGGTAGATGCAAGTATTCGAGGTAAATACAATCTCTCGATTAGATTACCTACTATGTGGGAACAGGCCCTTCGGCCCAACAAGTCCACACCAACTCTCTGAAGAGTAACCCACTCAGACCCATTTCCATCTAACTAATGCACCTAACACTATGGGCAATTTAGTATGGCCAATCCATCTGACTTGCATATCTTTGGACTGTGGGAGGAAGCTGGAGCACCTAGAGGAAACCCACACAGACACAGACAGAATGCGCAAACTCCACAGAGACAGTTGCCTGAGTCTGGAATTGAACCTGGGACCCTGGCACCGTGAGGCTGCAGTGGCTAACCACTGAGCCACCGTGCCTAGATACAACTTTCTTTTTACTGCTCCTAAACTAACATGCAGGGACCAATGCATATTACACATAGATTCTCTAGATTATTGCAAAATTCCTAAAATCCAACTTTATAATCATTTGTTTTTTCTCTCCTAAACAGTAAATACATAATAAGCTTTTACTTGTTTCAAACAGACTCCTTGCTCTTTGGTAATTAGGCATTAACAACATTTACTATACAATCAATCAAGCTAGACCGAGCAAAAACGTCAATTATTCTGACTGAGAAGGATTATAAGGAGCCCCTAAAGTCCTAAAATATACAGACATTACAATCAGTGTATAGTATAAAACATCTGGTTGTCATTTACAAACATCACTAGCAATCCCGTTTAGGAAACAGTTGAATTTCACTGGCACAGAAACCAGACACAACTCTCTCTGTTGAGACCATTTATGGCTGAAAGGAAATTCTTTGGAAAAAAGGTCATCAGAAAGATCTAAATACTTTATATAAAGAGACCTGTCAATGAGCAGTATTCAAAAGAAGCACAGTTTGCTCTAGGTAAAGAGGTGAATACTTTTACAGAGTTAAAACTCAGAAGTAAAACAAACATTTCCACTGCAGGAATGTTTTGTACTATTTTCCCATAAAGCAAAATAACCCACTCTGCAAGTTATGATGGGGATGGGAGCTTGGGACAATGTGGGATGGGGAATCTTAGAGTAATGTTCTTATTTGGTGTTAAGCATGAAGTGGTACAATAAGTGATAATTATCAGAACAGAATAATTTTGACCCTATTAAAACTACTGTATTTTGTAGAATGACCAATTTAAATATTGTCATTAAATTATTATGAAGGCAGTTTCTATAGGCTGTAAAGAAATGTGATGACATACAGCAAGAGAAACAAAAGTTTAATTTATTTGTTTTGCAGATGTGCTAAAACTAATTTTCATAAGACATTTTACAGGGTATATCTTACTTAACTCGACATCCTAAGATATTTCTTATGATGAGCCAAAAGATATGCTTGAAGCTTGACAGAGAATTGAAGGAGATTAATTCTCTATTTTAAAGTTACTCTATTTAAATTACTGGTAATTCAAATTTTTCAGATAAAGATCATTTTGTGCTCATGGGACAGCTATGTTGTGCTGAGTGCTTGATCGTTGAAATTTTCTGGCTAGTCATCAATGTTGATTTCAGATGCTTTAGGCATCTTAATCTGCTTCACCTCCACAATTCTGTCTGATACTGGAATCACTGTTGGCTGCCTTTACAATAAAATTGATATATAAAGTTTGTATTCATATTTTGTTATATCTCTTTGACAGAACATGTTACTGAGCAAGAAATCAATATATAAAACATGTTACAAACAACCATTACTATACTAGTTTGCAGCATGTCATTGTATTTTCCTGTATCAAAAGTAATTTAACTTCTGTAACAAATCTGTCTGATGAGCAATTCCATAACATATCTTCAAAATAAATGGAACCTCTTCCCTTTTCCTAATTCTGGTGTGAGAATGGTAAGTTTGTGTGAGCAAACCTAAAACCACAACACACTACATTTTCTCTCATTATTTTATGTACCAGCTTGAATAACATTTGATAATATTCTAGTGTTGTTTCCTTAGTCAAATTTAGGATTTCTAGCCAAGTTGAATCAAGTCACTTGAGATTAAATAATGCAAGAAAAGACATAGTAATGCATGCAGTACACAAGCCATTAAAAGGAAGGAGCTAAATGACCATGCTGCTGTCTAAAGAGTTAATAAATGAATGCTGGACTTCTCAATTTGTGGCACAAAGGAGATAACATGCTTCAAACCATCTACAGGCCAACTGCAGTTAACACCTTATAAAATCTATAGGGCAGGATCAAAGATCAAATGAAAGGAAGTGAATCTTGAGAAAGCTTCCTTTATAACATTTAAGATCAAGTTTGTACCCAGGTGGTTCACTATGACTCCCACACAGACCCAGCTCCTCCCATCCCAGACCCTTGCTAAGAGATATGTTTCAGTCTCAAATAGTTCAGCTGTCTAATTTTAATTCAAGGTTTAAACTTGCTCTAATTCTCTTCCCTTTGGCCTCCAGCCACTAGCCTCTTCTCCCACTCACAGCTCTCTTCTGACAAGGTTCACTCTCTGGCTTGCTTGTTATCTTTTCCCATTTCCCTGCATTTGGAAGTCAGCAGTCTACTTTTAGCTCACAGTACTTGGTCCTCTAGCTGCCCAACCAATCATGATATTTTAGTCTTTGGCAATCTGACCTCTAGCATCTACCCACTCCTGGCCTCATTTCTCCTAAATGTCCTAGCTCTGTTCTGGCTTCTCACAAAGCTCATTCACATCACTTGTTTACAGACAAGCTTTGAAGTGATTTCAGCAATTTCAAAGTGAAGTATAGCACTGGTTTCTAGGTGCTTAGATCAAAAAGAAAGGGCAATATGAAGAGTAGAGTACTGTTACTATTTTAGTTAACTATAATAGGGGCATAGGACAGCCTGAAAAAAATTGGGTCATACCTCCATTTCTCATTCTGTCTACAGTTCTGCTGTCATATTGTTTGACTGCTAGTAAGTATATTAGAAACCTTATGAATGCTTATGAAACAAAAGAAATTTCCAATTGCCGTAGGAGAGATGAAAATAGTAATGCAGGCATAGGAGTGTGAAAGGATAGGAATAGAACTACTAGTTCTTTGCAGAAAGTGCATTGGTGGGAACTAAGACTAAAGTACAACAGGGAGAAAAATAAATAGGAGAATAACTTTGTGATTTTAATTAGAGAAGTGTGAAAGTGATGGGGCAGAATAGGGAAAGGGTGCATTGAGCAAGAGTGAGGATCTGATAGGAAATGTTGAAGTGATGGGATCACAAAGAGGACTGAAATGATACATGTGAGGAACATGGAACAATGTGGTGAGGTATGCGAGTGGATAGATCAATGGATGGAGTATGATGAAATATGTAAGTGCATCAAGGGCCAGAGTATGAACAAGTGAGCCAATAGGATGGACAATAAATTGGGTGCGTAAGATAATGAGGCAGAAGAGAATTAGTGAAGTTTGACAGAGATGGAAAGAGGAAAAGCACAAAGGTCATTGAAAATCAGAGGGAAATAACTAACATAGGAGCATTTAAGAATCATAGCTTCATAGAATCTTACAGGACAGAAGGAGGCCATTCAACCCATTGTGCCTGTACCGGCTCCCAAAAGACCTACCCAGATGGTCCCACTCTCCAGTTATATGACAATAGACAATAGACAATAGGTGCAGGAGTAGGCCATTCAGCCCTTCGAGCCTGCACCGCCATTCAATATGATCATGGCTGATCATTCCTAATCAGTATCCTGTTCCTGCCTTATCTCCATAACCCTTGATTCCACTATCTTTGAGAGCTCTATCCAACTCTTTCTTAAATTAATCCAGAGACTGGGCCTCCACTGCCCTCTCCATTGACCTTGAAATTCAGACCTTTCAAATATATATCCAACTCTGTTTTGAAACCTCCCATGGAATCTGCTTCCACCACTCTCCCAAGTGGTGCATTCCAAATTCTAACAACTATCTCAGTAAGTGAGTAAGAATAAAGTAAGCAAAAGTGCATGAGGCATGGCCAACGGTGTAAAAACAGGAGAGAGAATAATGGAAGACAGCATGAGAATAGGCCAAAAATGTCAAGCTGTTTCACTGTACTCCTAATGCAACTCTGGTCAGACAGGATGAAAATTAGGTCAAGGCTCAGAAACAACAAAGCTCCACCATCCATGGCAGTATCTGCAGGACCACACAGAGACTAGAATTGTCCCCTTGCTTCAAGCTAATTCAGCGATGCAAGAGGGAGCAAGGTTGCTCATTCTTGCCTTAATGAAAAACTTAATCAGCAGCCTCTCCCAGAGATCTAAACCTGGAACGTGGTGTGGATTGATGAAGATAGCAAAAATTGAATGGAAATTGGGCAAATGTCTGTGCTCTGTCCATGTCTGTGTGGGTTTTCTCTGGGTGGTCCGGTTTCTTCCCACATTCCACAGATGTGCAGGTTAGGTGGATTGGCCATGCTAAATAACCCTGTAATGTTCAGGGATGTGCAGGCTAGGTGGAGTATTTATGGTAAATAGGGGGTTACGGGAATAAAGTGGAATGCTCTTCAGAGAGTCAGTACAGAATTGAAGGGCAAAATAGCCTCCATTGCAGTGATTCAATGGATTTTATGAACATAAAATGTTTGGTATCTTAAAAATACTCATACAGATACAGTATGTTTTTTGTGTGACACAGAGGTGGGAGGTATGGTCAAACCTCATGCTTATGGTTCAGAAGCAAAATGGTAACTAGTTTTAAGTTGAACAGCAAATAGTGGGATTTTATATTCTGATTTTCCTTTCATTGTCTTGAAACTGAACATAACAATGCAAAAACCTTTTTTATTCATTTCTATGTTATTACCAGTCTTGCACATGTTTATTTACAATCTGCTCTACAACCAAAGAAAAATAGATTTCTTAATCTTAAATAGGTCGAGTAACAAGTCAATCAGTTTCCAAAATAATAATTACAAACATGTGTGGTGCATATGCGCCGGACTGAAAGCTTACATTATCCCATTTTCCAACCTTATTTTTATATTTAAAATCACGAGAAAATGAGCTGAAGCAATTTGAAACTGGGAGACTAAAGTACCTCAATAAATAAAAATCTACTTCAATATAATTAGAAACAAAAATTACATGTGTACAACTTAAAACAGAAAAATAAAACTGGAAAGACTGGATAGGAAACAATATTATAAATTGCTTACTGATATTTATCTATCATTTCTTCTTACATTTTTCAGGAATTTCCTTTACTTTTTGAAGTGAATACCCACCCTCTCCCCCAATGAATTTTACTAATTAAAATTGGCAGGAGTGAAAAATGGGATTCTTATTCCTACTTGTAATAAACAATATACTTTTAAAAGCAGCCAAATAAGTTTCATCTCAAAAAACAGTCCCCAGTTGTTGAATTTATCGAGGCAGTGAGGGGGTGGGGAGCGGTTGTTGAAAAGGGTGGAGGGTGGTTATGTTCTCCTAGTAAAATGCCTTTAATACTGTACTTCCAAAACTCCATTACACATAGATCTTTCTTGATCATTTTGCAGGCTTTTATTAGTAGTTTGTCCACGATGTGAAATAACTACCATTTTGTTCAGATGTACCTAATACAATTTTAGTTTTTATTTTCTCCACTACTCCATCGTAGCTGGAAGTAAGAACAAGAATAACTCATATGGAACACAGTTTATAGTCCTGTGATTACACTGGCATTCTGCAGTCAGACCGTCTGCTTTTTGCCCCACACTTGCTTTTATCTTTAGTACATGGTATTTAAACATAAGTGCTTGCTTACTTTGAAAGATAGCAAAATAAAAAATTGAAGCTATGGATACTTCAGTATTTATAGCTTTACAAAACTGCTGGTTATGAAGCTTGGTCTGCAGCCAGTAAACATTTCTGAGCAACATTCTGGATGGGTTTGGGGCTTGAGGCCTTTGGGGCATATGTAACTGCAGCAAAGAATGCACTCTAAGTATGTTCATGTGAAAAGAAAATGTTTGCTCTGCCAACATAAACATTTTGTTGAGAGAATGCACTTTACTGAATTATTTTTAAAAATATAACAGAATTGCAACATCCAATTTGTTACAGTATAGGATTATAGAAATTTTGTTGCAGAAACAGACGATTCAATCCTTCGCGCCCCTCTACCAGAGCCAGCACCATCTGGGGCCCTGATTAGTTTCTTTCCCAATGGCTCCTCTTTAAGGCTACATATAGATTTTCAGGTTTTACTCTTTTGGGTCTCACTAACTCCTTTAGATGAATCCATCAATATCCTCAATAATGATCAACTCCCTTAAACTCAAAGCTTCAAGGCACAAGAAATGCACAACTTTCCTAGATACCACAGTACTTAAATTGGCATAAAACAACAGTTAATAGTTAGCAAAACAAAAACTGAAACATTCTTTCACACAGGAAAAACTATCACGCTAAACACACCTTCCACAGACTGGTTATGTCATGGCTATTCAATTTGCGCTCAAGTATGTCTCTCATTTTCTTCTGAATGTTGAGCCCACTTCTCCTAGCAAAATACCTTTAATACTGTAGTTCCAAAACTCCAATACACACAGATCTTTCTTGATCATTGTACAGACTTTTATCAGTAATTTGTCCACGATATGAAATAACTACCATTTTGTGCAGATGTACCTAATACAATTTTAGTTTTTATTTTCTCCATTACTCCATCGTAGCAGGAATAACTCATATGGAACACAGTTTATAGTCCTGTGATTATACTAGCATTCTGCAGTTGGATTGTCCACATGTGGTAATGCAGTCCATGTTTTAATAACCCTTTGGCAAATGCTCAAATAGTGAAGAGATTAAGTCAGGATAACCAAGGCCAGCATACTGAAGGACTGGCTTTCTGTAGAAGGTTCAGCAAAGAAATGCTGTCCTTTTTGGAGAAACCTCCTATGGTGGTAGTAACAGAACATTAGTGGCTATGTAAGTAAATGTAGTATCTCACATCCAAGGGAGTAAATGCCTTTGTTTACTTTGCACTTGAGATCAACAATTTGCATTTATATAGAGCCTTGGTCATTGATTTAAAGCATCCCAAAGTGCGAGCCTGATCATGGAATGCGAGGCTCAATAATTAAATAGCTAACTTGGTACAGTATCATTATGGCACATGCCATGCACCAAACCTTTGGCAGGCTTTTATTCCTACCTTCTCTGGTCTGTCAGGTTTACTCTGGATATCAATAATCCAAAGCAGTTCCAACAGAGTATACCCAACTGTTCGTTATTGAAGCAAAATGTGACAATAATTGTATACATTACAAGCTTACCCACACAATGCTTACAATGAAAAGTGTATATCGACTTGTCTGAAGGTCAGAATGATACACACGATCAGCCTGCTCCCTCTCAACATTCAGTCATTGATCAGATGACTCCTGCTCTTGAGCTAGCTAATTATCGATGTAAGGAGCATTCTCTTATATTCCGTTCCATGCATGCAGCTTGTGTAATCAATAGTTGAAATGGTCGCATATTCAGAGATTGATTAATTAACTACCAGCAAAGATTACAAGTGTGTTACATCTCCCACAGTAGATTCTTCTCCCACTCATTAGGATAGCTGCTTGTTTCCTACAGAAGGAGGCTTATCGCTTGATTTTACCGAACCTTGGCACCAGGCCACCTTGCTCATGGCTGCTCATAAATGCTATTTCCTTACAGTTTTCATGTCACCAATCAATAGTATGATACTAACACAGCACAACCCTTTAGTCAATTGCTTTGTTTTGCTATCAAATAGGATGCTGCCTGGCCTGCTGTGTTTTTCCAGCACCACATTTTTCAACTCCACATCTAGTGCCCTGTATTTGTTTTTAACAAAGCATGGCCCAGACATGATTTAAGTCCATCTCTACTTAATTTAAACATACATATCCTTTCTGTAAACACAGAGAATACTTAAGTCAACATTTCATTATGGCAGGCTTCATATATTTCTTCTCATTTAAGCCACCCAGCAAATTTAGAGTTACTATCTACATGTTCAGTTCCACTATACAGGCAGATCACATCCAGGTTACTCCCAGGTTAAACTGTTGCTGACTCTTGAATATGCTCCAATATCAAACAAACCCTGCAAATCATGACTCAAAGCTCACTCCCTGTACAAGCATCCACCATATTAATTGTTCTTGGACTCAACCTTTTCAATTGCCTTTTCAATTTCTGTAAGGAACTACCCATGTGATAAATATCTCAAAACAAATATTACATTTAATCCACCAGGTGTAAACACCAGTTCCAGTGCTCCATAATCAACTCATAAGTCAGCAACTATCTAGCTTTCTTGAACTTTGCCAAAGATGTTTTTGGGTAATGTGTGTTCCCTTTCCAAGTGATTGCCAGGTTGCATTCTCCTGTTCTGTCACTGTGCTCTCTCTTTCTCAGTGGAGTAATTTGGAGTCAATGTTCTATTATACAAATGCTACATAATTCAGATCAAACAATGCAAAGGGAAATTTCAGAGTTGGCTAAAAATGAGATGCTATTATTTCTAATTTGAAGTTGGGTTCTAAACCTTATTTGTCTTTCAGCTGACCTCCAAACTGCAGAACCAAACAGACCGAAGGCTTTTCAGCAAAATGTTAAATATGGAACACAGATTTTAGACAGTTGACTGCTTTAAAACAGACAAGTATTTCCACTAAAAAACCTGTACAACAGTACATTTACAAAATAAACATAGTTTCTTACCATTATATTTGGAGCCCTCCCTGTAACTTGAACCTCCATTAACATTTGGAGATAGGACAAGTTCATAACCATATTGTACAAAAATTTGTTGATATAATCGAAGGTCAGGTGCACTAATGGAATTATAGCCTCGTAGCACAACTGTTTTCTTGCGATTGTTGAAGGCATTAGGTTCAATCTGTGAAAGATAAATAGTATACATTTGTTTTAAACATTGAACTAAAATTCTTCAAAATTGTTAACTTCACAATATCATTGATGTGTATTTCAGGTATGAAAAATGCAGGTGAGCAAAATCAGAAAATACAAGAAGCAATTACTTGGTAATGCAATGGACAAGATAACTGACTTTTCACTTTTGACCATTAGGTTTCAACCAGCCTAGAGTAGCAGAATGAAAATTGTCTTACTCTCTGCTGTTAAAAGTGTCTCACCAATGAATCATAGAAACTTGCTTCACCAAAGGAGAGCAATAGTCCATTGAGCATCTGCGAGGTCCTGGCTCTTGATTCTCATTTTCTATCCATTAATCTACTAGATTCTCATCTTCAAGTACTTAGAGTCATAGAGTCTCACACAGCACAGAAACAGACCCTTCAGTTCAACATATCCATGTTAATCAAGTTTCCCAAACTAAACTCATCCCACTTGCTTGCATTTGGCCCATATCCCTCTAAACCTTTCCTATTCATGTACCTATCCACATGTCTTTTAAATGTACCTGCATCGATCACTTCCTCTGGCAGTACATTCCACATATGAATTACCCTCTCTGTGAAAAAGTTATCCCTTCGGTTCCTTTTAAATCTTTCACCTCTCACCTTAAAAATATGCCCCCAAATTTTGAACTCCTCCTTCTTACGGAAAAGACCTTTGCTATTCACCTTATGTATGCCCCTCATGATGTTATAAACCTCTCTAAGGTCACCCCTCAATCTCCTACTCTCCAGTGAAAAACGTCCCAGCCTATCCAGCATCTATCTATAACTCACATGACTCCGTCCCGGCAAAATCCTGATAAATATTTTCTGAACCCTCTCCATTTAATAATATCCTTCTTATAGTTGGGTTACCAGAACAGTGCTGAAAATGTGTTGCTGGAAAAGTGCAGCAGGTCAGGCAGCATCCAAGGAGCAGGAGAATCGACGTTTCGGGCATGAGCCCTTCTTCAGGAATGAGGAAAGTGTCCAGAACAGTGGACAGTGACCAGAACAGTGGACAGTACTCCAAAAGTGGCCTCACCAATGTCCTGTACAACGTCAACATGACGTCCCAAATCCTATACTCAATGGCCTGAGCAATGAAGAGAAGCATGCTAAACACCTGTCTACTATGTACCTGAACCCCTCAGTCTCTCTGATCAACAACACTACCCAGGGCCCTACCATTAACTGCATAATTACGTGTCCTATATCAATCTAGATCCAAGATAGTTGGTGAGATAGAAACCAAGTCACTTCTCTTTATTGATAGAGTGTACTCCAGACACAAGCCCCATTTGTTTTCCCCTTGATATCTACCTATGCAATTAATTACTGCCAAATTCATGCTTCACTACTTGAGACACTAAATAGTTCACCTCTTCTATTGAAATAAAACTTTGAGATATATAAATATTTCTTGAACAAAACAGAAGAAAATTAAATTGGGGCAGAATGGTGGCCCAATGGTTAGCACTGTTGCTTCAAAGCACCAAGGACCCTTGTCTTTGTGGAGTTTACAAATCCTCGCTGTGCCTGCGTGGGTTTCTGTTGGATGCTCCAGTTTCCTCCCACAGTCCAGAGATGTGCAGGTTAATTGGACTGGCCATGTTAAATTGTCCATTTTGACCAGAGATGTGCAGAATCGATGGAATAGCCATGGAAAATGCAGAGATGGCGTAGGGGTTGGATCTTTGTGGGATGCTCTTCCTCACTGAGAATATTATAAATCTTGTTGTACTTGAATAGCATCTGAAAAATTGGCATGTGAAGCCTCACTGTTCAGAATTAGCTTTTTTAAAATCTAAGATTCTATAGCTCTGGGTCACCCAAGTCTGGAAATTTGGGCATGCCTTATTGTGACTTTGTTTTCCTTCATGTTTTATTTGCTATCAAGACTTTCTCAATAGTAATATTTCAATTATATCAGTGTAGACTTGATGGGTTGAATAGCCTCCTGCTTCTGTACTGTAGGAATTCTATGATAAACAAGATAATATTTTCTAATTTCTACATCTGACCTTATAATGCAACAGAGAAATTACATTTTCATATTCTCCAGAATACAATCAACTTAATAGCCCTCCTTTCTTCATACAAAATAAATTGATATTAAAAAACCTGAAAAAAATATGCTTGCTCATTTTCTGGTAACTCCTTACATCATCAAGTTTTCTTTGATGCTCTTCAATCATTTCTTAGAGCAAGCACATTTTTTGTAAAGTCTGATAACTGAGTACTGGTGTCAACTCACTTTATTTTAAAAATCTCTTTTCTTTCTAACCTTCCCTTTATGTAACATGACCAATTCTCAACATTTTCTGAGAAATCTCCTTTAGTGAATGCACGTCATCCCAAAGAGAAGGGTTATCCATATATTCTATGATTAACTTTTCTCAGATTGCCCTTGTGAGACATTTCCCTTAGAGTTTTGGATAAATGCATTCATGTTATTACAACTTTTACGAGCACCAATATTTCCTCATCTAAAGGAACTTCTAACTACATTTTTTATTTTCTTGGTTTGCCACGCTAGCAGACATTTGTTATTCTTCCTCACTGAGAATATCATATATCTCGTTGTACTTGAATAGCATCTGAAAGATTAGCATGTGAAGCTTCACTATTCAGAATTACCTTTTTTTATCTATGGTTCTATATCTCTGGGTCACCCAAGTCTGGAAATTTGAGCATGCCTTGTTCTGATTTTAATTTCCTTCATGTTGTATTTGCTATCAAGACTTTCTCAATAGTAATATTTCAATTACAGTACTTAGGACTAATTTGTTTTACCCATTCACAGGATGAGGGCATCACTGGGTAACAAGCATTTATTGCCTATCCCAGCAGGTAGTTAAGAGTTAACCATGTTGCTGTGGGTCTGGAGTCACATGTAAGGCAGACCAGGTAAGGTCAGCAGTTTCCTTGCCTAAAGGACATTAGTGAACCAGATGGGCTTTTACAACAAACGATAATGGGTTCCTGATCATCACAGACTCTTGATTCCAGATTTTTATTTAATTCAAATTCCATCATCTGCCATGGCAGGATTCAAACCCAGGTCCCCAGAACATTACCTGGGTCCCTGGGTTAAGAGTCCAGTGTTAATATCACTAGGCCATTGCCTCCCCTCAATCAATCATAATTGGCAATAGGATCTAGTCTGTGTGCACAGCCAGTTTAATTGTCTATTCATCTCTCAGAGAGAGAGTGTCAGATTTATTAGGAAGCAATTAGCACTTTCCAAATAAGACCATTTATCCAAAGTCACTCATGACTTATTATGCTTGGAGAGAAGGCGGCCAAGAGGAGATTTGATAAAAGTTTTCAAAATAATGAGCTGGGTGGACAAAGTAGATACAGAGAAGCTGTTCCTGCTTGTAAAGTAAAGAATGAGTGGGCATAGATTTAAAGTGATATGTGAATGAAGCAAAAGTGACATGAGAAAAAAACGCTTTCACACAGTGAGTCATTAGGGTATGGAATGCACTGCAGGCAGGTTCAATTGAGGCATTGGATGATTATTGGTTTGCAGGGGTACGGGGACAAAGGGAAGAGATTGGCACAAAATAATAGAGCAGCTGCAGGCATGATTGGCCAAATGGTCTTCCTCTTAGGATTTTTTACCTGTGAGAAAATGGATAGGTAAACTGCAAATATAGTTTTAACATAAATGGCTTTCTTTTTCCTTCAAATTTCTTTCTCCTGATGCCAAAAAACAACTGTTCAATTTTTTGATGAGCGACATTAGGTCTTGTTAAAGGAATACTATAATGCCTGGCCTGCGTAAACTGTAAATGTACCTAGTTCCCAAAAATATTGCTTTGTCGTTTCCCACTTCCAGTTTCATTCAAGCCTTTTGTTTAAGGATAGACAGCTTGCTAAACAATAAGGATATTTTACTTGACATTATGCTGAATAGTGGTTTACTGCAGCTAATGGCACAGGGAATCAGCACTCATTTTACTGATTTCCTTATACCTTAAGTGGGAAGGTCTTTCAAATTCTCTAATCTTATTTCAATGCTTAGTATTTAAAGGATCTGGCGATCATTTTAACCAATCCACTCTACACATTAAATATGTGTTCACTGTCCAACAAGGCACAAGTGAATTAATCTAGGATTAAATCATTCATCACTAAGCTGAAGCATAAGCTAGTATAATTTCCTCTGCATTATCAATATCACCATTTTCCAAACCTTTCATGTAGTGCCTATGTTTGAAAACTCTGTTATTCCATTCAGGACAATTCATTCTGTAAAGTCATATCTAAAATACCCATTAACACTAAAAGATGTTCTGAAGGGTCATTCATCTGAAGTAGTTTCAATTCCTGTCAACTATTAGAACTTAAGAATATTAAAAATAGGAGCAGGAGTAGGCCACCTGGCCCATCAAGCTGTTCCGCTATTCAATCAAATCATTGTTGATATTTTCATGGACTCAGCCACCCGCTCACCATAATCTTTAATTCCTTTACAGTTCAAAAATCGATCTTTGCTTTAAAATATTCAGTGAGGTAGCCTCAACTGCTTCACTGGGCAGGGAATTCTGCAGATTCACAAACTTTCAGGTGAAGAAGCTTCTCTTCAATTCAGTCCTAAATCTGCTCCCCTCTAATTCTATTAGAATTGGCAATGGTGTCTCCATCCTCATCCCTTATAGTTTTATTCTCCTTTTGTACTGATGTTTTCAACCTGTGTCAGGGTGGTCTCGCGTTATTGCCACTAAAAATGAATCACCCATTCTTTGTACTACTGCTGAAATGTCCCATTTGATCTTCAAAAAAGTGGACTTCAAAAAAAAACAGGTGGCATGGTGGCTCAGTGGTTCACACTGCTGCCTCACAGTGCCAGGGACCCGGGTTCAATTCCAGCCTCGGGTGACTGTGTGGAATTTGCACATTCTCCCTGTGTCTGCGTGGGTTTCTTCCAGGTGCTCTGGTTTTCTTCTACACTCCAAAGATATGCAGGTTAGGTGAATTGGCCATGCTAAATTTCCCATAGTGTTCTGAGATGTGTAGTTTAGGGGTGAATGAGAGTAATAGGGATAGGTTTGGGTGGGTTACTCTTCGGAGGGTTGCAATGGACTTGTAGAGTCAAAGGGCCTGTTTCCACACTGTAGGGATTCTATGATTGATCCACAAAGATTGCTGAGAATGAATGTGTTCACAAAATTTTTAAGGCTTCTGGACGTCTGTTGCAAAATCATATTTCTTTCTGAAAATCTAATACATTACAACAACTTAGCACTGTACAATAATTTAACAGCATGCACTGAATTAGGAATCTCCAAATAGAATGTTTGCAATTTTGCATTTATTTGGTTAAATTCATAATATATTCTTTGGTAAAATGTCCATGCTGATTTCTAAACATATTTAAACCTGACCACATCTCATATATATTTAATACTTCATCTTCCCTAAGAATTCCTTAGTGTTCAATTGTTAAACCTCTAGCTCAGAGAATACTTTACATCTGATCTTGCTTCTAGTTTTAAACAAGTGCCAAGGCCACACCTTGCTTTATTTTTGATAATGATGTAACCCATATCCACTTCATTTTTCACTTATCATAAGATTCAGCTTCACAAAACATCAATGGAAGTCATAATCTGACACTTTGCACTTGGATTCAGTCATTCTTCACCAAAATGACACCAATTGCAACTTTCTGTCTGAAAATACTTGTTAGTTTCCAATCTCTACCTTTAAGCAAACTCATCAATCTACATCCAAGCCAATCTGTGAGACAGAAACCAAAATATCTTTCTTTGTGGATGTAGTTTGTTAACTACTTAGTCTTTCAGCTTCTTTCACACACCAGTCCCATCTTTTATCCCTTGGTTTCTACCCAATAGATTAATTCATCAATTAACCCCAATCACCTGCTTAGTTACTTGCTAAATTAACAATCAACTCCATTTAAAGTTACAATATTTCTGAAATTAGTTTCCATCATCTTTTCAGGTTGAGTGCTCCAGATCTCAATAATGCTCAACTGACAATGGCTTTCATCATCTTAAAAATCTGACTAATAATTTTATCTTCATTATAAATGACATGGACCTATGACACAAAATTGTCTGGAACAACTTTAATAAGCAAATTCAAAAGCTGCAGAGGTAACCAACATGACACTGCGTGATAAAACTTATATGGGTGCAAGAGTATTGGACCAAGGTCAGAATTAAACTAAACTAAGGTCAGAATTAAACTGTTGCAGTGAAGCAGAGAGATAGGGTTAGAATATTCCCAGTCCTACATTTAGCCTGACAGTGCTCAGTAATAACATTAAAACACTAAAATTCTGATGGGTAAAATGGTGCAAGTATTTTGGACATTAAGCAAGATTTTAACCCATTCAAAACCTATCCACTTGAACAGGGTTAAAAATCATAACGATAGGTTCCTTCCTTCCAAATATTCATTAATAAAAGGAATTTGCTAGGTACTTTTTAAAATCAAATCCATGACTAACTACATGAGAAAGAAACTAGCAATATTTAAAACAAAATTGAAGAAATAAAACAGAATGTAATGAAATTAAACAATAAACGACTAAGATAGCAGGAATTTCTTTTTACTTCATTTTGTGGAATGTTGCCGTCTGCTGCCCTTGTCCTTCTTGGTGGAACTGGTCATGGATTTGGAAAATGTTGTTTGAGAATCTTTGCTAATCTGCTTGGTAGGATCAAAAGGTAAATATGGATGACATAGATCATTTTCCTCATCGGCATTCATCTATCCAGCTGGTGATAAAATCTCTCCATTGCAACATCTAATTGAATGTTAGAGGTTTTGCCTCCACTATTTAAGCAGCAGATTGAACCCAATAGTTCTGGATCTACTTCTTCCATTTTTTAATAAATATATCTGATAGCTATAAAATAATCTTGTATGCCTCGCTCTGTCTAAACAGCCTATGATCTATATGTCCTTGTATGTTATAATCTATCTGACCTTGTATGTTATGACTGTCTGCACTGCTTGCAAAACAAAACTCTTCACTGTACTTAGGTACATGTGACAACAACAAATCAAATAATATTTTCCTTCAAGACAATAAAATCTATGCTTTCCCTATCTTACTTCATAACAGAAATCTCGCAAAGGAGGGAGCAGCATTGAAGGTTTCTCCCCATTTTCTCCATTAGTGAGTCGGTTCTCTTTGTTTCAGAGATCAGGATTGAATACAGACAGCAGTTTCATTTTGATTTATTCCAATATATGCTCCCCTGTTTTGTCTACACAGTTATACGTTCTGACTGACTTTATTGAGTGCAGCTGAATATTGGCTGGACTTGTTGAGTATCAAGTTTACCAATATTTCAAATTCATCCCCACTTCATCTTTTATTAACAACCATGTAAGGACTATATGCCATATGTGATATTCATCTTCCCAACCTGCATTACCAAAGGGCCAATAGTCTAAATCTTGTTCTGCTTGCATTGGTTGGAATGTTATACAGTATCAAAAATTAAGTGAAAAGATCAATGAAAAGGTTTTTAACAGGCAATTAGAGCAGAATATGATGGCAATATTCTGTGTGTCAGGGAGCATCTGTACAGAGAGAAATGGAGTTGAGAGTTAGATTTTAAGCTGGGCTAGGGTCTTCCCAGATCTCTCAGTGTAAATATTATATCCTTGGCCAGTCTTGGCCTGAGAATGAAGGCATGTTTTCTCTGACATGAACTAATTCTTCCCTTCATCAAACTTGGTCTGTCTGACTTGATCTGAACTAGTTTCAGGCACAGCTTGTGTTGGAGTCACTACTGGTACTCTACTAGTATTCCAACAATTTAACTAATCAGACTCATTTGATTTTTTCCAACTCACTTCTTCACAAAGTCTGAAGGTAAAGCATGAACCATACAAACCAAACCTTTCCAGTACTTAACACTTTGACTTTGCTGTAGGTTGTCTTTTATGAATCAATGCAGCTGGTATTATACCAGTAACTGTATGAAGTGTGTTATGATAAATAAACAAAAAAAATCACTAGTTCGTGATTTAATGTCATCTAACATTTCTTCTCATTTGTGTCTAGCATTTGCTAATAAGAGTACGCTAACAATTTGTGGTGTGTTCACTGCTGCTCCATTAAAGTAAGATCATATAGTGGAACTTTGATGTGTGTTATCTCATTCATTTTCATGAAATGTGAAAACTTTTCCAAACAAAACTGAGATCCACTGTCAGACATAATTTCATCTGGAACCTATAAGAAGCAATCAAATTACACATCTCTAAAATGTTGCTTGTTGTTGATCACTTCACCAAATACATCCCAACCCACTTGGAATGGCTACCAATCACAATGAATAGCTATCTGCCTTCAAATTCTGAAAAATAAATGTATAACCTCTGCCACACTCTAGCTGGCCATTTCCATGGTTGCAAAATTATTGATAATGTGTTTTTTTTAACAACTTGACAAGCTCTTCACTGTTTCTCTACGTCTTCTCTGTCCTTAATCTATCCCTGGCCACAAAGATACCTTCTTGCTGCACTCTTTGATAAATCAACACTAATTGTTGATCATGAAAGTCATATAGCAACTGTGACCAGTATCTTCCTGGGATTATAACTTTAGCTCACTACATAACAATCTTTATTGACTATCAACTCATTCTTATAGGATAAAACAAATTTCAGTCCGGTCTCTGTGATGGCCAATCATATGTGATATAGCTGTAAATTCTTGAGATTGTGGGGACCTACTAAGTGGCCCTATCAATACCACCTGCTTTGACTGATAAATCATCTACATATGAAAAGCAAAATACATCCTTCCCATTGAGTTCTATGTTGGATGTAGCTGTTTATCTAGCATTCAATGACCTTGTCATCATCTGAAATTAATGTAACAGATACACAGGCAATATCAAAGTTCAACTCTGCATTTGGGCAACAGTTCGAGACGGAATTGGAACATTTGGACTCAGCATGGCTGTCAGTAGCTTATGGTCAATTTTGTTTATGAAACTATGACAATATGAGTATTTCTGGAGCCCTACTTCAAAAACCTTGCTCAGAATGTAACTTCAGTTATTGGCACTGGAGGTGCAGAAGGCAAATGTCACGCTTCTCTACTCACTTGTAAACTCTTCAATGATATCCTGGAGCTGTGATCACTTAAATCCAATAACCACAACCATATTCCTTTGAGCCAAGCATGACTCCAACCAGCATAGAATTTTTCCCCTGATTCACATTGGTTCTAGTTTTGCTAGGGCTCCTTGATGCCACTCTCAGCCAAATGTGTATTTAATGTCAAAGGAAGTCAGTCTCACCTCAGCTCTTTCATAAATACTTGAGACAAACTGCTCTTGAAGAAGGACATTGATGTTCCATCCCCACTGTACGTTCCGCACCCCTTTCACATTTACTGCTTCTTTCAAATGGTTTTCAACATGGAAGCGTTGATTCAGCGGCCAAGGGGAGTGCAGCACGTAGTAATCAGCAGCAGGTTTCCTTGCCCATATTTGACCTGATGCCATTAGATTTCGTGGGATTTGGTGTCAATGTTGAGGTCTGCTAGGAGAATGCCCTTCTGACTGCATACCACTGTGCCACCACCTCATCAGTGATGATAATGGACACTCTCTGTAAGTACAATTGCATGAAAATGACTATGTCAGGCTTTTGCTTAAACTAGTCTATGAAAGGTTGCTACCAGTAGTCTCTGGATGTTGGTAAAGAGGACATTGCAGGGTAAATAGGGCTGAATTTGCTGCTGTAATTTCTGATGCCAAGGTCAATGACAAGTGATCTGTCTGGGTTCATTCCTTTTTAAAGGATTTTTAGCAGTGTGGCTTGCTAGGCCACTTTAGAGGGTAATTCAGAGTCATTCAAATTGCTGTTGGCTTGGGCTCACATACAGATCAGACCAGATAAGGATGACAGATTTTTGTCTCCAAAAGGACATTACTGAACCAGATAATTTTATGGCAATCAACAGTGGTCATCAGTAAATTTGTAAATCCATAGTGGGATTCAAATCCAGGACTCCAGACTATTTCTTGAGTTGTTAGATTATTGGGCCAATGACAATTATAGAACATAGAACATAGAACAATACAGCACAGAACAGGCCCTTCGGCCCAAGATGTTGTGCCGAACATTGGTCCTAGTTTAAGCACCCATCCATGTACCTATCCAATTGCCGCTTAAAGGTCACCAAAGAATCTGACTCTACCACTCCCACAGGCAGCGCATTCCATGCCCCCACCACTCTCTGGGTAAAGAACACACCCCTGACATTTCCCCTATACCTTCCACCCTTCACTTTAAATTTATGTCCCCTTGTAACACTCTGTTGTACCCGGGTTCTTTAGTAATGGAATCAATGGTCATGGGTAAAAGACTGGGAAGTGGAGTGGAGGATTATCAAATCAGCCATGATCTCCTTGAATGATGGAACAGACTCTTTAAGATGAATGGCAGAAGTGGGTACTGCAGATGCTGGAGACCAGAGTCAAGATTAGAATATGAAGCTCACTCCTGATGAAGAGCTTTTGCCCAAAACTTCAATTTTTCCTCGGATGCTGCCTGACCTGCTGTGCTTTTCCAGCACCACTCTGATCTTGACTCTTTAAAAATGGACAACCTCACACTTGGCAGGGTTGAACTCCATCTGCCACTCCTCAGCCCAGCTCTGCTCTGCTCTGAGACACCATTGCCTCCACTTAATATTTCTGGACACATTGTAATATACACACATTTGCTATCTTCCAAGTTATTTTATACAACCTGAATTCATTGCCACATGCCTTTGACCAAAACCTTGGAGCACCCCTCCTCAAAAATTCAATGGGTGCAGTAATGTTGCCAAGTTTTGTACCAATATACCATAATCATTAGATCTAAGAAAGCCTGAGCTTAGCAATATTCTGATGGTGTGGTATACTTCTTCATGCTGTACTTCACCTTGAGTAGTTGTAACCCATTTGACCCAAATACTTTAAATAATTTTGAAATGATTTACATTTGACTGCCTTTGCCTCAGCTCCAAACATTGGAGAACCTTCTTCAGCCTGTCATCATGGGCCTGCCTATTTGGAATTGAAGTAAATATGTCATCCAAGTAACACACGACTCCCTCAATTTCTCGAAAAAAATTATTCATTATTTTTGAAAAATTCCAGAGACTTTAAGAAAAAACAAATGGGAACTTGTGAGAATGAAACAGTCCATATGGATATTAATAATCAAATATGATTTTAACTCATTGTCTCATTCAAGCTGCAGAGAGGCATTTAGATTAGGCTAGATTCCCTACAGTATGGAAACAAGCCCTTTGGTCCAACAATTCCACACTGACCCTTCGAAGAGTAACCCACCCACATCCTGTATTTACCCCTGACTAATGCACAAAACACTATGGGC
The DNA here is from genome assembly GCF_004010195.1 of Chiloscyllium plagiosum. Classification (NCBI taxonomy): domain Eukaryota; kingdom Metazoa; phylum Chordata; class Chondrichthyes; order Orectolobiformes; family Hemiscylliidae; genus Chiloscyllium; species Chiloscyllium plagiosum. Next base: position 39,544,782 of record NC_057728.1, on the reverse strand, counting down.
AATTTAGCACGGCCAATTCACCTAACCTGCACATCTTTGGACCGTGGGAGGAAACCCATGCAGACACAGGGAGAATGCGCAAACTCCACACAGACAGTCACCCGAGGTGGGAATCAAACTCGGGTCCCTGACGCTGTGAGGCAACAGTGCTAACCACTGAACCACCGTGCCCGTGACCCTGCCCCCCTAATTTTGCAGAGAATCTGGCCTCTGATAACAGTGAACAAAACCCACGACATTTGACAAATTATTGGGTGGATTATATTCTCATACCTGATTTATGGCTATTTTATCTTGCATCTCATATCAGATAAATTTGAGCACTCAGAAAAAGCTCGATGCAATCAATCACTTGGAAGTATGACTACAGATATTGTTGGACATAAATATATGAGAATTTATGCATCTGTATAAATGTTCATACAAGTTGGGAATCCTTTATCCGAAAAAAACCAGGAACAACTGATTTTCGGATAAAGCATATTTACGGTTTTCAAATACAATCATCATTATTGATCCGTTTAGGCTCTTGGAAAAAAAAACTTTGTTTCATTGCTGCGCTTTGAAGTTTTTATTCCAAAGGACCCAATCTCAACATGTTTACAGGTTCATTCAGGTCTGTTTGAATCCACTTTGAAAAGGGCTTCGGTTTTCAGACATGTAGATAAAGAATAACCGAACTGTATATGCAGAAAAATGTAACGGATATAAAGATGCAATTGCATCTCAGGTTCCAGAACAGTAACCAAAATGACAGATTTGGTTCAAAATAGGATTTGCAGAAGCTGTGTACTTACTTGCAATGGATTTCAGAAGACACTGCTAATGTCTCTGAGTATCAAGTGCTAGACAGAATGAAGAAAATTTTACAACAAATTTCCTTTCCTTAAACTTCTGAACAAAAACACTTTTTGTTGTAGAACTATGAAAACATTGCTCTGTTTAAACAATTTGCCTGCCAAAATATTATATGCCTGACCCCAGTGCCCTCTGCTCAAGGATTATTTTAAATTATGCTGATGTTTCATGATTTCAAGTACTTTCTGTTGAATTGTTCAGAACCTGCCTCTTAAACTTAAAGTTAGCTAATGGCTGAAGATTCTGCATATGCCTCAAAAGGAGTCAAATTAGGCAGATTATGTTCCAAAGCTAAAAGAAAAACCTCTCTTACATCCATATTTTAAGCATTGGGGGACAGTGCAGACTGCCAAACACCAACAGGCTGAATGTTTAATATTATCTGGGCTAGTCAGAAGAACAGTATCCTCAACCACTCCTCATTTGACAAGCCCTTCATCCCCAGGCTCATTCTTGTAAAGCTCCTCTGGACCTCCTCCAACACCAGCATATCCTTCCTTAGGTGCAGGGTCCAAAATTGCTCAGAATATTCCATGTGGTCTGACCAGAACCTTGTACAATCTTAGTACATCTCTGCTCTTGTATTCTCACACTCTTGAAATGAATGCCTTCCGAACTGCCAACTGAACCTGCATGTTAACCTTAAGGGAATCCTGAACTAAGTAAATTTCTGTTGAATTCCATTTTCCGCTTCTTTGCTCACTTTTCCTGCCTATCCAAGTCATTCTGCAGTCACCCCCACCCCCACCCACCTCCTCAACATTACCTGTCCCTCCACTATATTTGTGTCAGCTGCAAACTTAGCAACACTGTCTTCAGTTCCTTTGGCCAAATTGTTAATGCATAATATGAATAGTCATGGTGTCAACACTGACCCCTGCTGAACTCACTAGTCACTGGCTGCCATCCTGAAAAAGACCCCTTTATCCCCACTCTCTGCCTTCTGCCAGTCAGCCAATCCTCTATCCATGGCAGTACCTTGCCCCTAACACCATGTCCTCTTACCTTATTTATCAGTCTGTTATGCAGCACCTTGTTAAAGTACTCTCAAAATCGAAATAGATCACAACCATGAATCTTCTTTGTCTAATTTGCTTGTTGCCTCCTCAAATAATTCTAACAGATTTGGGTGGCACAGGGGTTAGCACTGCTGCCTCACAGCACCAGAGACCCGGGTTCAATTCCCGACTCAGGCGACTGACTGTGTGGAGTTTGCACATTCTCCCCGTGTCTGCGTGGGTTTCCTCCGGGTGCTCCGGTTTCCTCCCACAATCCAAAGATGTGCAGGTCAGGTGAATTGGCCATGCTAAATTGCCCGTAGTGTTAGGTAAAGGGGTAAATGTAGGGGAATGGGTGGGTTGCGCTTCGGCGGGTCAGTGTGGACATGTTGGGCCGAAGGGCCTGTTTCCACACTGTAAGTAATCTAATCTAATCTAATCTAAAAAAAATCTGTCAGGTAAGACCTCTTTCAGACAAAGCTGTGCTGACTCAACCCTGTTTTACCACGCAAGGCCTCTCAAACAAAAGGTAGGGGTGGTGGTGAGGAGAGGGAATTGGGGAGGGGGGGAGGACTGGACTGTGACAGGATTTCCACCCAGGGATTGGGGAATGGGAGTGTGTGGGATTCCCACACTGAGGCCCTAAATCCTGGTAAGGTCTACTTATGGCCTTTTCATATGTCAGGACTTAGCCACAGGAAGTGATATCATCTCTCCAGGCAGTGGGGAAGATCTCAGTTGGCTGATGCAATTTCATTCTATGGTACCTTTGTTTCTCTGAATCTGGTCTCATGGTACCCCTCAATTATAACTGCTCCACATTTGGTGGCTTAGATCCTGAACGCAGGAATTCCCTAAGCTCCACTGCCTTTCTTTTTTCTCTCTTTTAAGAAGTTCCTTTAAACTTCCTTGCTCAAGATTTTGGTCAACTACCTAAGATCAAATTTGTATAGAGTGCTATCAAATTTTGCTTCACAAATCTTCTGTGAAGAGCCATGTGACATTTTATTAAACTAAATTTTATTAAATTACTATTTCTGTACCTTAAGACAACAATTTGAAATGTAACATTTGTTTTGAAAAACATCTCAACAGGAATGATTGTATTGTGAATAATATTTTTTTTCCCACAAGCTGTTCATCCTAACTTCTTGGAGCTGAAATTGAAAATGACCCCAAATACAGCTGACGTTTATTTGTTTTGTCTCAAATGGATACTTTTCATATGTTAACATAGACGGCAGTTTCAATCTGTGTCATAAGATCTATTCATGACTGGCTCAAGAACAAAGTTTCCATTGCACTGAGTGTGATGAACTATTTCAGATGCTTGTTTGTTTGCCCTTTAAGCCCCCTAACATTTGCTGACACTGAAGTGATAAAACTCTGAAATGAATAAACAAGCAGATATTACCCCACTGTCCTGCATTCTGTTAGAAAACCTTTGTCACTCTTCATTTAAATAATTTAATTGTTAGTGCATATTAGTAACATGAGCACATTTGGACCACAATCAAATATAACAATGCCCAGAAATTAAAATGATTGTTATGTAACAAGCCTGACAGAACTATCATATGACCGCCTCACAAAATGTCTATCACTAATATAAGTTCTTACATAAGCTAACTTCATTATTTCAGCGTATTTGGTTCTTTTTTAAAATTATCCTATGTATGGTGTTTGGTTTCATCTAATTGTTATAGCACATGACAACAGCTCATTGATTCAACTGATCAGTGAAACCTAATAATAAGAGACTAACTTCCTCCTACATTTCTTAAAAAAGTTTTTGAAGTGAGAAACTATAGCCCAAAAATCAATCAGAATGACATTTTATTTGATAAATGAAATAAACATAATTATATAACTCATTTTTCATCAATTTTTTAAAATCTTTCTGTAAACTAATTTCAAATATGACAATTATTTCATGATTTCCAATACCTACAAAATCTACAGAAGCATATGTAAGCCCAAACACATACATATTCTTTCAAATTAACTTGAGAACATATTCGCTACAATTAAACATCGTTCTTTTATTGACTGTACAAATGAGTGTCAGGTAATATTTTTGTCACACATTTTAGATGTGACAAAAGAATAATCTGAATAAACACTCAACATTAAGTGAACTGTAATAGTTTAGAGAGAAATCTTAGTATGTGTCAGAATCAAACATTGAAAGTAACAGATTTAATTAACTATGATTGTTTGAATTTGTAAAACTTCAATTATACAAATTTTAATCTGTTCTGAAACAGCACTCTACAGGGATAGGACACAAATATGTGCCTCAACAAGAGCGCCTTCAACTGCAGGTCTTATTATTCCACTGCTGCAGGATTCTCTGCCCTTTGCTAATTACTGACCTAACTGCTATGACCTCACATTTGGTAAGCTGGTGTGAAAGAATTGGAACATTCTTCAAAAATGTGACTTGTTTTATGACTTCTGGTATCGGTTTAAATATTTGCCATTTCTATTTTCCTAATAATTAAGAATCTATTAGCTTTGACAAGTTCTAGTAAAAAATGTATTCAAATTGGTATTACAAACTGCTAATAAGAATACAAATTCAAAATTAGACCTTGAATTTTTCTAAAAATCCATTTTGCATGTAATTATATGAACATTAGTAAATTAAAAGAGCTTGTAAAGTTTCCTGTTCTGCATTCATAAGGTTCAAATGAATTTCAATTATTTTGAGCAACAGTTACAACTCCACTTCTTTTTAAAAAAATGCTAAGATAGTGTAAGCTTAAAAAAAGTCTTTAAACCAGGCCATTAAGTGTTAATAGTTAAGGGTTAACTTGGACAAGACAATGAGCAATTGAAATAAAATGAACATGTAGTAGAAAATTGACCCAATGCGAAAATAGCCTGTTTTGACTGAAAAGTGATACAAGCTTATCGATGGGAACTGTCTTGAAGAGCAGTTACCTTGGGCCAAAGGGACATGTTGTTTCAGCATAATGGAATTTTGGAAATGTACTGAAAGTACCAGGGAATGATGACACAACATGAAATCTTGGACTCAGAACAGTATTCATATCGGGGACTTTCTCCTATTTATGGGACTTCAGCTTGGACTAGGATTACAAATGGTGCCAGGAACCCTGAGTTCTCCAGACCAACCGAGGTAAAGTGAGATCTCCCACTGGCAGAAGACAGTGAGATTCATTCTTGAACATGTCTAAAATAGTTTTAACACTCAATAGTTTGCATGTGTTTCTAATATAGCTAAAGTAGATTACTGCTTAATACATATTTGCTGCTTTATTTACATATTTAATCCTTAATACATATTTACTGTTTAATGTACATATAATTATTAACTTATAGTTAATTTATCACTTAATATATTTATCATTGCTTAATATATAGCCACAAATAAACTTGTTAATTCGTGTCATTTAACTCAAAGTATTTTGTCACATCCCATCGAACCCACTATTGAACCATAACACATAGAAACACTACAAAAAATGCATTTTGAAAATGAGGTGCATTCAATTTTTAAGGATAAATAAAAAATACAACAAAATCCCAATTTGGATTTTTGAACCTGATTAATATATTGGGCATTAGCATATTAAATTGTACCAAATTAATTCAAACTGTGAATCAAAAAGATTGAATAAATTTTGCAATCTCTTCTGTCTTTTTGCAGACATCAACTTAGATGTCTAATCTGCTTGAAACTGGCATCCTTCATATTCTGGTCAGGATATGTCGTACACAATACCACATGGAAAAAGCTGTTGAGTACAATATTCATTTTACAAGTGAAAGTTATGTCAGGAATGGGTTGTGGATGTTTCCAACTAAGGAATAAACATTCCATTCAACAAATCCCAATACAACATTTTATATACACATGCAACTTTGAATGACATGTATTACTAGTCAATCCCCCAAGCTACTGCAATCATTAATGTATAGCATATGGTTACTCATTTCCTCTAATTCAGTCATGTTGTGGTTCTTTAGTTTTCCACATTGTTTTTCTCTTTTTCTCTTCTGTCCTGACCCACACAGGGCCAAACCCACTTCCTTGATTCTAAATCATATTGCTTCTATCGGTTCTATTCTTTTCGTTTTTTAAGACCATGTTACCATAAGCAGAAATAGGCCATCAGCCCATCAAGTCAGCTCTATCATTCAATAAGATCACGGTTGTTCTGATAATTCTCAGTTTTCCTGCTTTGTCCCCAGAATCCTTTATTCCTTTAATGATTAGACACCTCTCACAGCCTTGCATATAATTAACAACTCAATTTCGAACAGCTCTTTGTAGTAAAGAATTCCACAGATTCTCTATCCTCTGAAAGGAAAGAAAACTACTCATTTATTTCTTAAATGGGCTACTGCTTTCTCTGAGATTACGTTTTCTGGTCCTAAATTCTCCCATAAATGGAAACAACCTCTTCACTTCTTGACTTCCCGTCAAGTCCCCTAACAATCTTGCATGTTTGAATAATGTCTCCTCTCATTCTTCTAAACTGCAATGTGTAAACTCCAAACCAACTCATCTTTCCTAATAAGAAAATCCTTCCATACCCAGGATAAATCTAATGAACCTTTTCTGAACTTCCTCCAATGCCAGTATATCTTTGCTTAGATAAGGGAACTAAAACTGGTCACAGTATTCCACCTTTGGTCTGACTAGTGTCTTGCATTGTTCCTGCAAACACTCCCTATTTTTGCATTTGAAATGAAGGTCAACACTGCATTTGCCTTCCCTATTACCCTCTGAACTTGATTCGAGTATTTTGTGATTCAAGTATAAGGAACAGCTAAGCCCTCCATGCTACAGTTTTCTGCAGTCTTTCCCATTTAAATAATATTTAGCTCTTCTATTCTTCCTGTCAAACTGTCAAAACATCACATGTTTCTACATTCTGTTCCATTTGCCAAGTTTCAATTGCTCACTTTTTTAAATTCACTTGTGGAACATGCTATTACTGGTAGGCCAGCTTTTATTGTCCATCCCTAGCTGATCTTAAGAACCTCTTGAACGGCTGCAGTCCACGTACTGTATGTTGACCCATAATGCCCTTGTGAAGGGAATTCCAGGATTTTGACCCAGCAACAGTGAAGGAATGGCAATATGTTTCCAAGTCAAGATGATGAGTGGCTTGGAGGAGATCTTGCAGGTAGTGATATTCCCATGTATCTACTGCCCTTGGTGGAAGTAATTGTGGGTTGGAAGATGTTATCTAATGATCTGTGGTGAATTTCTGCAGTACATCTTGTAGATCATACACATTGCTGCTACTGAGTATAGGTGATGGAGGAGATAGATGCTTGTGAATATGATGCCAATCAAACTGGCTGCTTTGTCCTGGATGGTGTTAAGGTTCTTGAGTATTATTGATTCTGCACCCATCCAGGCAAGTGGGGAGTATTCCATCTGACTTGTGCCTTATAAATGGTGGACAGGCTTTAGGGAGTCAGGTGAGTTACTCACTGCAGTATTCCAAGCCTCTGACCTTCTCTTGTGGACATTATGTCTATGTCTTAATCTGTCTATATCCCCCTGTGGACTCCTGTTTTGTCTTGTTTACTTGTCTTTGCAACTATTTTTGTGTAATCCACAAACTTCCATCATCCAAGTTATTAAGATGTACATCGTAAATAATTGGGGCCCCAACATTTATCTCTGCAGCACTCTTCCAAGTATAGATGTCAAGCTGAAAATGTCCACTTCATCCCAACACTGCCTTCAATTAGTTATTCAGTCCTCTATCCATGCTCCAATTCTTTCTTCAGCAATGTGGACTCACCCAGGACAAAATGACATTGTACTTTGGGCTAAGTAGCCACCCACAGCTCCAGGATACATCTACAGTAGATTAGATTCCCTACAGTGTGGAAACAGGGCTTTCAGCCCAACAAATCCACATTGACCCCCCCAGAGAGCAACCCACCCCCTTCTGACTAATGCACCTAACACTATGGTACAATTTAGCATGGCCAATTCACCTGGCCTGCACATCTTTGGACTGTGGGAGGAAATTGGAGCACCTGGAGGAAACCCACGCAGACATGGGGAGAACATGCAAACTCCACACAGACAGTCATCCAAAGCTGGAATCGAACCTGGGACCATGGTGCTGTGAGGCAGCAACATTAACCACTGAGCCATGACTTGTTTTTACCAATGCTTTCATAGAACTATTGCCATTGTCTTGTTTCTTGTCTGACTTTCTTCAATTTTCCCTCAGTCTACATTTCTCATCTTTTGTTTTATCCTAACTTCTCCTCCAGTTGTTGCCAAGACAAGGCATGTCAGGTCTTTAATTTCAAAGTCTGTATTTGACTACCTTTCTCTGTTTAACTGTAGTTAGCAACCCTATTGATTTCTGAACTTCTACTTTTAATCTAACATATTTAAGGTACAGATTGTAGCTAAATGTGGTTCTCAGCATTCCCTTCCCCAATCATTTAAGCTTCCCATTTCCTCATTCTTATAGATTTACTGGAACCTCATTATTTCACCTCCCACTACCCAGTCCCCTTCATGTTGCACTATAGAGATACTTAATGCTTGATATATTTTTTGTGTGTTTTTCTCTGGCAACTTTCAGTATTTGTAGTGCATAATTGTATACTGATAAGCAAAGTATGCACAGACTGTTGTTATAGTGACAAGTATGCAATCAAATATTATAATGATGTTATTTTGTGTTAATTACACAGTGCTGATATGATTTGCTTATGATGTGATGCCACAGAGAGACCAGTGGCATTTACACGGAACCAGCTGCCGTGGTTACCACTGACGTTTGCTGGAGATTGAAGCAAGTGCAAAGTAGTTTGTTCATTCACCAGTAGGTCATACATAAGGAAAGTAAAATACGAGAAAGAATGGAGTAAAGAAATGTCATTCAGCATATTAAAGAGCTTGCGATTAGATAGAATCTTCCGCAATTTCAAATGTTCTAAAGTGATTTACAGTTGATAAGATGTCATGACTGATGTAACGTTAAGAAACAAGGCAGCAAATATGGAGTCTTAATCACTCAGAACAAAACTAATGCTGCAATTTGTTTTCAAAACATTTTGTTTGGTGTTTTGCTTTTTATATCTTTTCCTTAGTCCTATTTATATGTTGCAGGCCTCTACATTGATTTAAATGTAATTTATACTTCCTGTTTTCACTTTCTACATTTATATCTGTGAGAATTCTTCAATCTGATTGGTTGAGTGGCTTTTCTGCTGCCTGCCAGCTCATAGCCTCAGTGAATTCAACAAACAGCTGTTGGAGGAGTCGAGATCAGGAATCTTCACTGATAGGTCAACTGAAAGTCTGAGTTTAACTATGTGGCAGCAGAATGATGATAATCCAAGTCTTTCTATTTTGGTTGCCTTTTAAAGGATATATGTTGAGCGATTACCTTATGTTTGTCTTCAAATAGTGTAGTTGCAATGTTTTACATCCATCTAATATGAAAAGTCTCAGGACTTTGTTTAGTGTCTTGTCTGAAAGGTAAAACTTCTGACAATGCATGATTTTCTCAGTATTGTACACCTGTATCAGCATAGAATTATGTGCTCATATCCCTTCAATGAGATTGAATTCACAATCATCTGAATCAAATGTATGAATACCACCATTGAGAAAAGGATCAGGTTAAAGCTCTTTCCTTTCAAAATACATGCATAATTTTATGCATGTATTAATTTTATCTATGTTTTAAAACTTATCGCAAAAGGATTGGTAAAGTTTCCAACTGAATTAAAGGCAAATTTTATTGGAGCAAATGACGTACCTGACCAATCTATGACCAGTTGAATGAATAAATGTAATTAATAATTTTTTTAAAATCTGGAATTGAAAGCTAGCCTCAGATATTATGATTAAATTATCACTGATAGTTTTTTTTTACAAAACTCTGTTTCACTAATTTCCTATAGGGGATAAGACTGACATGATCTGATCTACATGTTATTGAGGACCCACAATTATGTTATTAACTCTTAACTGTTCTCAAGGACCAATAGGGATAGACAACAAGCGCTGGCTTTGTCAGAAACGGCCACATCCCATGAAATAATAAAAAGTTGGTATGCATAGCAAAAAGTTTAGATGTTTCTAGAACTCACAGGCCACTATACCTAAAAAGTTTGAAATTCTCAATATATATTTAATCTAAATTTTCAAACCTAACTAGTTCAAAAATTTCTACTGATCTCCAATTTCAGAAGAAGATTTTTCATTTTGGAATTGTGCCATTTCAAATTAATTATGCCTTTTTGGAATGGAAGTATTAGGCATTGCTTCAAAGTAGACGTTCTGTAATGAAAACTTGCTCACTTCTCTGACTCTCTTCAAAATAGCTTAGTTCCTCGAATCATCCTTGTTACTGCTCTTCTTCATCTTTTTTTCATTGTTTTGACATCTTTTAGAAGGCTGATGTTTGTGCAGCAGCAACACAAACAACAGAATAGTAAGGCAAAAGCACCACATAATAAAAGTTATTTTAGCTTAAAAATATATGCCGTTAAATTTCATTTCTGTGCATGATTTGTTTTGAATATTTAATGATCACAATGCATTAATTTTCTTTTTAAAATCTTTGATAATGAAAATCCCTTTTGTGTTTCGCAAATCACACTTATCTGTGGTAAAATACAATGTGTTTCCTCTACTTGTCACGTGGCTACACAGTTGAGAGTAATCAATAAAGTGTGCAGTAATACTGAAAGTACACTCTTCCATTTATCATTAATGTAAATATTTTACTAACATTTCAGTGTGGGGTCTCCTTTCAAACATAATCAGAGGGACTATGTCAATATTAACACATTCCAGGGACACTCTTGTCCCTATTTCCAAAGGATTGTGTCAGCTATCAAATAAAACATACTATCATAGAAAACTATTTTGACATAAACAAGACATTAGTAAGTCAGCAAATCCAGAAATCTAATCAAGCTGAAAACACATGACATTGTGAACCCTCATGATCCTTTCACTTATTCCCTAAGGCTTGACAAACCCCATCTAGAAATCTAGCTTTGTGTGGTCCTTTGTGTTTCCTTTGGCGGCTGCTGCTCCATCCTTCTGCTGTTGAAACAGGAAGATCTGGGAAATTACATGTGGAAGTATTTGAAGGCGGCACAACAAGTTAAGAAGACTCAGGATTTAAGATAATTGACAAGTGAACCATCAAGAAAAAGAAGATTGTTTTTAACATATTAGTTATAAAGAACTGGAATACCTTGAAATTGCAACAGAAGTATATTTAATAGCAACCTTCAAAGGAGAATTGAATGCATCCTTGAAAATTGAAAATCGGTGGATCTACCAGGAAAGAGCAGCATAATGAGAATAATTACACAATTCTCATGAAGAAGTACAGTGGGCCAAATAGCCTCCTTCTGACCAATATCATTCTATGTTACTTGTACAAGATCCATAATGGCTATTTCTTATATCTTACAAAAGACCAATTGAATTGAATGTTTGCTCTTGAATGCTTTCTTTACTTACAAATGCAGAGTAATTGGTGTGTGTCCAAGTTCTTGTTTGATGTCCATTTAAGTAGTGAGATAACATTGAGTGTTTGAAGTTCACAGTACAATTCTTGAACCTGAGCGCCAGAAATGTTGCTAAGTCTTCATCAATTACACCAGCATTCCCAACATTCCAAATATATCAAGTAACTATTTGTATTAATGGCTACACATATTGCTAAATACATGTTAACTTGAATCAAATTTAGGACCATTGCTTATCTAGTATTCTCTGCCCTTCCAAAAAGAACACGTGTTGAGACATTAGATTAAATAATGCAACCAAAACAGGAAGTGCTGGAGAAACTCACCAGATCAAGCAGCATCTGTAGAGAGAAAAACAGAGTTAACATTTCGAGTCCAGTGATCCTTCTTCAGAAGTGAATCACTGAAATAGCAGTATTTTTGTTGATGATGGGGCATGGGGTAAGGAGTGAAGTCAATTAGATCATGATGGTTGAAAAGTGGTCTTGGAAAAGCACAGCCAGTCAGGCAGCATCCGAGGAGCAAGAGAATTGACATTTCAAGCATAAGCCCTTCATCAGGAATGATGAAGGGCTAATGCTCAAAATATCGATTCTTCTGCTCCTCGCATACTGCCTGACCAACTGTGCTTTGCCAGCACCATACTTTTTAACTGATCTCTAGCACCTGCAGTCCTCACATTCTCCTAGATCACGATGGTGCCCAAGAGAGAAAGTCAAAAAAGTGATGAAGCAAACAAAGGGATGCTGACAGTAAGTCAGAAGAAAGATAGATGCTGAATGGATACAAACGAGAAGTGTGAATAGTTGAAAATGGGTTAGCTGCGCTGGCAATGTGGGTTAGGTATTGAACATGGAAGAAGGTATTCACATTCTGAAATGGTTAAATTCAATGTTGAGTCCTGAATGCTGTCAGATAATTAGGCATAAGATGAGGTGGTGTTCCTCCAACTAGCATTTGAGCTTTACTGGAGCACTGCAGTAGTCCCAAGACAGAAATGTTAGTACAGGAACTTGATGACATGTTGAAGGTGCAGGTAACTGGAAACTTGGGTTCATTTTAATGGATGGAGCAGAAGTGTTTTGCCAAGCAGTCACCTGGTTTGTGCTTCATCTCTCCAGATGTTAACCATATTCATTGCTGACAATATGATCTCCTCTACACTGAGGAGATGAAACGCAGACTGAGCTTCCAGTTGCCTGCTTCTTCAACACACCATCATGTTCCCATGGCAACACTTCTGCCTCAGACCTGCTGCAATGTTCCAGCAAAGCTTATGCAAGCTGGAGAAATAACACCTTTATCTTCTGCCTCGGTACCTTACAGCCTTCAGGACTCAACACTGGGTTTAACAATTTGAGAATGTGAACATCATCCTCCACATTCATTACCATCCCCACACCCCTTGGACCTGTTTTGTATGGGTTGGTCCCCGCACAGCCAACCTATTTTCAGCTATTCACACTTCTTGTTAGCACCCATTCTGCATCAATCTCTTTCCCAGTTTATCATCCCTTTGTTTGTTTCTCTTTTATTTCTCTTTCTCATGAGGCACTGTCTCAATTTATTCCACTCACTTCTTCCACCACACTACCTCCTCCACTCTCATAATCAGCATTATTATCACCCTTTCCCAGCTGCTTTCACTTCTGATCAAGGGTCACTGGACTTGAAATGTTAACTTTTTTTTCTCTCTAGCCGCCTTTTGGTTTTTATTCCGATCCTCAATTCTTTGTTTTATATTAAGTTACATTTTGCCGTTTGGACCTTCTCCAATATATTCAACCCTAGTCCACAATATGAGAAGACAGAATATGCTATATCTGCGATCCTTGTGTGCTGAACCAAAAAAATCTTAGCTTCAAGCTCTGAAGAAGGGTCACTAACTCTGCTTTTTCTCCATTTGTGCTGCCAGACCTACTGAGTTTTCCCAGCGATTTCTGTTTAGCTATTGATTATAGACCAATATCCGATATTTGTCTCTAATTTAACACTAATTGTCAAATTTATTTGGAAATTCTTAAATTGAGTGGTGTGACAAAATTAAGGTTAACAAAATTAGATAAATTCTTAACAGTCAACAAATTAAATAATTTAGCTGTGAACGGCTATTTACTTGAATATGAACGTCCTAAATCTGTACCTTGTATAAATTATAACTTTTTTTAAAAAGATCTAAATTGAAGGACATCCCACTTAAGGAATAACAGAGTAGTATTGGTTGGGCGGAGGGGAGAGTTTGGCTTTTTTTAGAAAGAGTGTTTTTTTATGGAACAAACGTTATTAACAGAAGGTAAGAAGTTTCGCCGAGTTACGAAATGACATCAGCATTAGAATACCTGTGAGCGTTATCAGAAAACTATCAGCCTCGTGTATCATGGGCATCAGCATCTAAGGCATTTCTGGTCTATTCTTGGAGACTCGTGAATGTTGCGTGGACTTTTATAAAAAAAGCAACGCGAGGTTGTTGCAAACGGCCCGTCGGAAGCAGACTCTGGTCAGAGCTGATCGGGTAACAGGATTGCAGTTTAAAATCAGATCACTAACAGATGCACATTCCCCACCCCCGGTCCGGCACACAGACACACACTTGAACTCCTGAACCGGGCCTTGGAACATCCGCTGGTTGGAAGCATTTCATGGTGTCCACGACTAAAAATAAGTTAAACCCTATCCCTCTCAACTCCTAACCCCATAAGTTTGATGTGATCCAGCTTTCATCAGCTCCTCACTGGAGGTCCGACTGCAACCGGACATAGCAATCTGCCAAAGGCTGGAAGTTTTTACATGCCCACTCCAGTTTATCAAAAGGAAACCCTCGGGTCCATTATTAAAGAGCAGCTTTTATTTGTTCAGCCTCTTTTAAAGTCCCAAATTCGGATGAAACCAGGAAACACGATTTGGAACGTCTACAGCCGCCACGAATCTGTTTTTAATCCCCCACACACAGACAGACACAGACACACAGAGATAGAAAGAGGAATTGAGTGAGTGCAGCAGTTCCCCACCTCTCTGAGTTTCAGCGGTACATCCAGTGCAGGGAGGCAGTTGGGGTTCTTTCTCGACGGCTTGCTGTCTGCGGTGACTTGTGTTGGTTGAATCCGGGAGGGTGGTTTGAGCAGCAGACTGCCCGCTCGCAGGCGGAACACTGTCAGAGATGGGTAAACCAAACACACGGCTATCGCCACAGCCAGCAGCAGCGGCCGAGGGGGCCAGCACAAACGGACGCAGCGAGCCAGCGCCTGGCGGGGACCCATGTCCACAGCAGCCCCTCCGCCCTCCCTCCCTCCCTCCCTCACTCCTCCATGGCAGGAAACTTGTTGGAGAAAGTCAGGGCTCAGTTCCCCCACCCAGGGGGGACTGCTACCTTAGCCAGAGCTCTGTGCCCAGCCTCTTGTGGAGACGTGACCCGCTCAGCGCTCCCTCCAGAATGGTCCCGAAGCAGAGATGTAACGGGTCAGCTCAGCATCCCCACAAGCAGCGGCTGCATCACTTGGCGAGCGGCGTGAGGTTCATCCAGGGGCAAGGCTTTGAGGTCCATCCTTCAGCGGAACCTTCACATTGTCACCCACAACCAAGCGACCTGGTCAACCAGCCAAGAATCCAGGGCACACCAGACCCTCAAGCGCAGCAAACTTTCTTTCCAAGTTACGCCAGAATTTGGGGTGTTGGGGGTGGGGGGAGAACAAAAGTTTGGCGGGTTTTCCGGACTCGATCCGGAGATTAAAAAAAAAGTACACCAAAGTCCTGAGAGGAGCTCTCAGTTCAGTCCATCCCTGCGCTAACTAGCGCATTGCAGGCGTCGCTGGGTTGCCCAAGTTTTCTGTCACTGAGCTCCTTTCCTGTTCTCAGTTAAAAATTAATCGGCTCACTGCGTCATGGAGCAGGCTTCCAGAAGAGGTGCGTCTTGCCTTCAGGAAGCAATTCCGAAACTCAATGATTAAATCCAGTTGGAACTGCCGACCCTACAGCAGTAACAAACACAACTTCTCCCAAAGTAGACTGTGCCAGGCATTGACGACTTCCTAAACTGTAACATGATTGTAATTAAAACAAACTAAACGAAGAACCTTTGTTTTTGTCGTTTGCGCTTGTCTCTGGGATATCCACTCTCCTCTTCCCTCCCCTAGCATCACTTTTTTTAAAAAAAACTTTCGAGAGAGTGGTTTCCGTTAAGCTCCCGAAAAACAAACTGTTCAGGATGACGCCTTGCTCTCTTAAATGGGTAGGCGGGAACATCTTCGGTATTTTTTAATATTTAAAGTGACAACTTTTTTTTAAAAATGTGGATTCCATTTATTTAAACGCACTCGTACCCATCGGCATATTGCTCAAAAAACAGTTTGCAATGCCTCCACTCTGTGGGAACCTTCTATAATGTACATTATATTTAAAATAAATCGGCAGATCTTTGTCCCTTTACCATAGAATATACAGAAGACACAGACAGTCTGGATGCAACATTGTTCCAGGTTGAAGAATCTGATTCATATGCTCTCGTCGCTGGTACTCCGTGTTTGGGTCCAAATGATGAGAATATCAGTATGGCATCAGTTCCAAAAGGAAAATGTACCTGGAGGATAACTCAGTTGGGAACTGACCGGAGGTGAACTTTAAAAGAATCATCCAGATGATATGGATGACCCTGGTAAGGCACCATTTGTTGTCTAACTATAACTGCCTTGAAGTGGTGCTGGTGGTGAGAAACTTTCTTGTCGAAATCAAGCTGCTCTAGGTACACCCTCAATGCTGTTGATAGAGGGAATTGCAGGTTCTTGCATTACTAAGAAATGCAAATGTTGTTTCAAGTCAGAATAATCTGGGGCTCTGTGGAGAATTTGGAGGTAGTGACATTCCAATGCATGTGCCGCCATTGTACTTGTAGGTGATAGACATTGTAGATTTGGAAGATGTTGTTGAGGGAGCTGCAGTGCATCTTGTATTTGGTACACACTACTCTCACAGTGAGCCAGTGGTGTCAGAATACATGCATGTTGCTGCTTTATTTTGGATACTATCAAACATTTCAAACATCGATTGCACGTGCACTTATCCAGCCATTCCTGACTTCTTGATGATGGACAGACCTTTGCAAGTCACAAGTGAGTTATCCATTGATGCAGTTTGTGCTTTTCAATGTTTGCTTGTGTAACATGCACAACAGAGGCTCAGGTTCCAGTTGAGACAGGTACCTTGAAATGTATTTGCAACACTAACTACAGAGTTGCTGTACTAAAGACTTAGTCATAATATTGAATCTTACAGTTTTTTTGGTTAGGTGCGAGTCACATTGAGTTTGGTGGAATGATTCCCATTGTGAGGCCAAGTTAATTTTCCCCCCATATCTTACTAAATTCATTACATTAGTTGGCATTTCAACCCACCTGCAAGTGAGTATCATGTCCAATTTCCAACCATCTTACCACACACCATTCCCAGAGCAATTTGCCACTCATCTGAGATCCTGGAATTGACTGGCATCCCTTATATCAGCACCATATTTAAAAGGCCATTGTTCACCCAGATTAGCGCTGAAACATTAATCTGGAGCTGCCCTATATACAGTTCCTGACATTTGCCCTGGATATGGTGGACAGAGGTAATTTGTTCTTGGCTTTACAGACATGGACCAGGAGCTCCTGCTGCACAGGGTGGCACACAGGCAGTACTTCCTCCTCCCCAATACCAGATGTGGAGGCCACAACACTAGACCATGCCAACGTAGGGAGGTTCACACCTGGGTTGAAGCATTCTCAGCTGTCTGGAGGAATGCCCAGCACTGTAGTAAGTGCTGCCTGACCAGCTGTGCTTTGCCAGCACCATACTTTTCAACTGTAGGAAGGAGGTCAATGTCCTCCACTACTTCACCAGTGCACGGTCACCATTTCTGTCCAATACCTCACACACACTCTAGCTCTGTTATTTTACCCATCTCCAACCAGGCTTCATGCTGTGCCACTCTCACTAATGTATGTAACATCTTCCCCTCTCACCCTCACCTAGACTGCAACACCAATATTTAACTCTGCCCACCCTCTGCACTACTACTCACTTGGGGCACTTCCACACCAGCATCAACAGTAATCTTGTTCCAAGGCATAGAAAAGCATCTTGTGGAAGGCTGTCTTGATTTCTGTGGTTGAAGGTTTCACATCACTTAATTAGTTGGTTGATGTCCATATCAATGCCAGGCCAAAGTATGGGCTCACACCCTAATTTTTTTGTTTCTTCTGCATTTGTATGACCCATAGGTCTAGCATGTCTTGGCATAGAGCTTGTGGAATTGTGGAATTCATTATAGATGGTACAAATAATATTCCAGAAACTGGATTAATTAAGAAATAGGAGGAAGGAACTCAAGAAAATCACAATCATCAGAGAAGTGGTACTGAGTAAATAGTTGGCACTGTGAACTGACAAGTGCATGTATCTTGATGGACTTCATCCTAGTGTTATGAAGTTGAAGGTACGTACTGTACCTTTACGAGTTTTGCACTGACAGCTTACAAGCACCTGTCATATGACTGGCCCGCAGTCTCAGAGTGTACTGGAAAATTGAAAATATGTAACATGTGAAATAGTACCTGAGTTAGCTGCTGTTTTGACAACAATTCGAATTTAACCAATCAGTTTAAGTTATGCCTCAGGATACTAAAACCCAATCGAGTTTGAATGTATTGTTTTGCCAACCTCGAACCAATGAGATGATCTGATGTTGGGGGTATAAAAAGTGCGGGCATTTTGAAAGTCAGACAAAGTAACTGCCATCGAGGGAGAGAGAGACCCAAAAAATTGAAACATTCTCTGTCAAAGGTACCTTTTTCATATGAAACATCTTCACAGTAAAAAGAAAAAGGCAACCCAGCGAGATCCTCAGCCAGAAGAAGAAAGACACCGATGACAACAACTGCTGGATGGTTTTGAAATTAAGTTGAAGTAATTTCAATAAGTGTTTTATTGGAATCGAATCTTATTATAGAGTTGGAGGCAGATAATAAGCAGTTAAGAGAAGGGGCTGTGCTGAGACTTGTGAATAGTTGTTGTTTTATGTTCACTTTTAGAGTTAAAGAATAAATTAATATTATTTTCATTAAATAGTGGAATTTGGGAGTTCTGTGTCACTCATTATGAGACACAGTAAGCTTTTCTGGGTGTTTAATCTAATTAACAGAGGGGTTCACCGCTGTGTCATAACAGTTTGGGGCTCAGGTCTGTGATTTGGAAGACTTAGACAGATCCAGTCTAAGATTTGAACAGATTTGAACAGATTTGATCAGGTTTGGGGCACAAAAGATCCCAGAAGATTTAAACACGCCAATTAGTAACCTAGATCTTTACATAAAAAGTAGGTGAGACAATTTGTTTAGTTTTGGTTACTTGTGGTTGGTTAAATTAAAAGTAAGAGAAATGGCTCTTAAGACTGTGAAAGAGGTTCTAGGCTTTGAAGATGATTCCCAAATTTGCCAAGAAAGTTTAGAAAGACAGAGAAAGGCCATATTTGTAGAATTAGCAAATAGGTTAGAATTGGGTCCAACCAGGGACAAAAGGAAAGCTGAAATTGTAATGGAGTTAGTCAAGCACTTAGGTGTATCAGAGAAACAGACAAGTGTAGTTCAGGTAGAAAAACGTAAATTACAATTGAGGAGTTACAAGATAAAGAAAGGGAGAAAAGGTTCTTAGCTGAGCAAAGAAAGAGAGAAGAAAAGAGAGAAAGAAGAAGAAAAGAGAGAAAGGGAGAGAGAATGTGAACTTCAGAAGTTGCAAATTAATCAGGAAAGGAGAAAGTGAGGACTGCAGATGCTGGAGATCAGAGCTTAAAAATGTGTTGCTGGAAAAGCGCAGCAGGTCAGGCAGCATCAAAGGAGCAGGAGAATTGACGTTTCGGGCATAAGCCCTTCTTCAGGAATTCCTGAAGAAGGGTTTATGCCCGAAACGTCAATTCTCCTGCTCCTTTAATGCTGCCTGACCTGCTGCGCTTTTCCAGCAACACATTTTTAAGCTCTAAATTAATCAGGAAAGTCAAGTTAACTGGATGGAGATGAAGAGAGAAGGTAGTGATGTATGCAAATATGTAAAAACATTGACACATTTTGATGAGAAAGATGTTGAAATCTTTATTTCATTTGAAAATTGGATGGATTAGTGCAGATGGAGTGGTCAGAGAACTTATGGGTAATGCTAGTTCAGACTAAGCTAGTAGGCAGAGCTCGTGAGGTATTTGCAGCATTGTCAGATGAGGGATTAAGAGATTATGAAGAGGTTAAACAGGCTAAATTGAGCGCTTATGAATTGGTACCAGAAGTGTACAGACAACGGTTCAGAAACATAAAGAAGAAACTAGGTTGAGCTCGAAAGAATTAAATATAGCCATTTTGATAAATGGGTGGCAGGGCTTAACAATAGATATAACCTTTGAGGCTCTGAGAGAGGTTATTCTGCTACAGGAGTTTAAAAACTCACTTCCAGAGATGATAAGAATTCATGTGGATGAACAGAAAGTTCAGGAAGTGAGAATAGCAGCAGAGATGGCAGATGAATATACATTGGCAGATAAAGCAAAATTTAATGTCTGACAAGAATTTCATCCTGTGAGGGATAGGAATTGGGAGAAGGGGAGATCCTACACTACAAAACAAGGAGTAGAGCACACTGGTAATAGTTTACCAGAGGTGGAAAAAGAAGGCCAAGATGGTGGAAAGGAGGTGAAAGTCTGTGGGTGTTTTTACTGTAATGGAGTGGGACACCGAAATTTACAGTGCTGCTGGTTTAAGAAAGGCACTGGGAAAATGTGTTTTCACTGCCAGAAGGTGAGACACGTAAAGTCACAATGTTGGACATTAAAGAAAGGCACTTTGGGAAAAGATCTGGTAAAAGAAGCTAAGCCAGTGGCATTAGTGAAGGTAGTAAAGGAAGCCCCAAGCAAAGTCGAGGAGCTGCAGGAAAGTGCACAGTCTAGGCAGGGGTTGAATATTGAGTTAGTGCCTGATCTCTATATAGACTTCACCTCTGTGGGTAAAGTTTACTCAGAAAAAACAGGGGGAGAAGGAAAATAAATGATAATTTTGAGAGATACAGGATCTAATCAATCACTAAGTACTAGATGAACGTATTTGCACTCTTCTGACATGTTACCTGAGAGAGTGGTAATTTGTGGGATGGATGGACACAAATTTAGCATTTCCCTATGGAAGATCAGGTTGGAGTACCAACTCAAGACTGGGGAAGTAACAGTGGGAGTGATTGACAGAGTGTCAGTTCCAGGAACACAGTTTGTTCTTGGGAATGATTTAGCAGGATCTAAGGTGGGAGTGACACCCATTGTTGTGCAGAAATGAAAGGAAGACCAGGGAACTGGGGAGTTAAAAGAAAAATACCCTGGAATTTTTCTGGACTGTGTAGTAACAAGATCCCACTATCATAAGCCACAGCATGAAGCAAAAACTAAAGAGAAAGACAGAACTCAGCAAGATGGCGGCGATTCTGTAGAACTGCTGTGGACAGCTCTGCCTAACAGCCAAGGCATACTGGTGTTTTTTGCCATTCCTGGCCAACTTATGTGATGGAATTATTATTTTAAAACCTTACAGAACACATATTTGTTAATATTTGGGAGTGGGGAAATTCATGCCCAGGTCCAACCTATCACATCCATGCTGCAGAAGCATGGAGAAGGAGATCCAGGGCCTCGGGAAGAGGCTGGAGGAGGTGGAGGATCGAAAGATCTCAATCTGTAATAGGATATGTGCTACGCAGTTAAAAGTTCTGCACAGGGCTTATCTGGCACCAGACCATCTGGCGAAGTTTAAAAAATGGGCATCTTCAGTATGCCCCAAATGTAAAATAAGTGTAGGTATTCTTACCTATTGCCTCTGGACATGCCACAGGCTCCGTGTTTATTGGAGTGCTGTGGCGGGGAGAGATAGGGAGGGTATTGAGGACTGAAGTCAAAGTAGACCTGATGTTTCTCCTCTTGGGTCTACTGAATTTACCATCTTTAGAAGGGCATGGGAAGAAACTATTTAATATTGTTGCATACTGTGCACGGAAGAATATTCTGATGAATTGGGTGTCTGAGAACCCACCGGGCTTGTTGGGATGGCAGAAATTAATTATGGAGCACATTCCCTTGGACTTTTTTACAAACATGGTGCACCACACAACAGACCATTTTTATAAGATATGGCAGCCCTACTTGAGTTATTTAGATATACATTTGTCAGTTATCTTAACTAGGGCATTTGTTTAACCAGGATGGTTAGATTTGTCAAGCCCTGGGCACTGGAGGGGGTGTCCTGAGTTAATACGGGTATATATACAATGCTCCCATTCCTTTGTTTGGGAGCTTTGCACCGAGCATAGCTGTTCTGTATTTTGTTGGGTTTTTTGCTTTTCTTTCTTTTTTTGGTGTTGCTTTGCACAGTATTAGGGTTAGTCTTATATTATAGGGTAGGTTAATAGTTAATAGACAGTAGTTGTATTGTAATTTGTGTTGTTTTTCTTTTTATTATACTGATATTTGTTATTGATTGTATTTTTCAATAATTTTATATATTTGTAAAATTAAAAAAAATTTGCTAATAAATATATTGACAAAAAAAAGAGAAAGACGAAGGAGTAGAGTTTCAGTTAGCGGACACCCTGTTTGATGTAATAGTGCTGGAAAAACCTGAACAGGCAGAGGGTCAGGCAGAAATGTTTAGTCCTGAAAGGCTAATGGACTTACAACAGAAAGATGAGACAATAAAAGATATATATATATATATAGGTGCATACTCAGAAAAGGAGTCAGAATGTATTCCTGAGGGTTATAATCTTAAAGATAGAATCTTAAGATGAAAATAGAGACCATGGCAGGTTAGTGCAGAGGAGAAATGGGTGGAAGTGCACCAGATTGTGTTGCTGGTAGCATACAGACAGGAAGTGTTATGGGTAGTACATGAACTACCAGTAGGAGGTCACCTAGGTGTGAGGAAGACTCAGGCTAAGGTCCAAAAGCATTTCTATTGGCCTGGAATACATATGGATATGGTTAAATTTTGCCATACCTGTCATACGTGCCAAATGGTAGGTAAGCCACAGGCAGTAAGAAACCCAGTATATTTGTTGCCAATTCTCACTTCAAAGAACCTTTCATTTGGGTTATGATTGATTGTGTAGGTTCCTTCCCTAAAACTAAAAGTGGGAAACAGTACCTGCTAACCATGTGTCGGAGGCAATTCCATTACAGCGTATTAAGGCAAAAAGGGTGGCAGCAGAGTTAGTAGCTTTCTTCACATGGTATGGGCTACCCAAAGAGATTCAGTCAGACCATAGGTCAAATTTTACTGCTAGGCTGTCATGGCTAGCTTAGGCATGCAGCACTTTAAATCAAGCGTGTACCATCCTGAATCCCAGGGAGCTTTTGAATAGTGGCATCAGACCTGAAAGACCATGTTAAGAGTGTACAGTCAGGATTACCTAAATAATTGGGATAAAGGTATCCCATTCATATTGTTTATCATTAGAGATGCCCCAAATGAATCTACTCAGTTCACTCCTTTTGAGTTAACATTTGGGCATGAAGTGAGAGGCTCTTTGAAATTAATTAAAGCAAAATTGACAGGGCCAAAGTTGGAGATCTAACACTTGGATTATGTATCTGAGGTGAGGGAGAGATTAAATCAGGTGAGTTAGCTAAACAGCTCCTGAAGAGGATACAGCATAGAATAAAGTAGGTGGCAGATAAAAACTCTAAAATGTGGACGTTTTCCACGTGGGGATAATGTATTAGTATTATTACCAGTGGTAGGAGATCGCTACAAAGCCAGGTTTAGTGGTCCCTATCAAATTGAGAAAAAGCTGAGTCAGGTAAACTATCTGGTAAAGATGCTGGATAGACAACACCTGTCTCGGATATATCATGTGAATTTATTGAAACTTTATTATAGTAGACACAAGGCTTGGAGAAACAGGTGTTAGTTACTGTCCCGCAGAGTGAGGAATCAAATCCAGATGTCATGGAGTTTGATATACCTCAAAATAAGTTAAATAATGAGGAGACCCTTGAGGAGTGGGATAGGTTAGTGGACTATCTGTCTCTGGAGCAAAGAATCCAGCTGAAAAGTTTGTTGCTGCAGTACGAGGACATATGCAGGGATAAGATGGGGAGGACTGATACTGTTGTGCATAAGGTGGAAGTAGGGAATGCTGTTCCAATAAAACAACACCCCTACAGACTTAATCCTTTTAAAACCACACAGGTCCAGAAGGAAGTAGATGCGATGCTCAATGAAGATATCATTGAACCGAGTCAGAGTGAGTGGAGTTCGCCAATCATGTTAGTTCCCAAACCTAATGGAACTCAACAATTTGGTATGGACTACTGGAAGATCAACACTATAATAAAATCAGACTCATACTCAATACCAAGATTAGTGTACTGTATAGAGAAATTTGGACAAGCCAGTTACATCACGAAGTTGGACTTATTGCGTGGTTATTGGCAAGTATCTTTATCAAAGAAAGTGAAAGATATTTCTGCGTTTGTAACCCCAAACTGTATCAATTCAAAGCGATGCCTTTTGGAATGAAGAACGCATCAGCCACATTCTAAAGACTCATGAACAGAATTGTGGCTGGATTAACAAACTGTGCAGTTTATCTGGATGATGTAGTGATCTTTAGCGAGTCATGGAAATATCACATGGTACAGTTGGCAGAACTCTTTGAATGATTATGAGAAGCCAAACTGGTAATGAATTTAAAGAAAACAAAATTCATAAAGGCAGAAGTGACATTCTTGGGACATAACACCAGTCATGGAACGCTAAGATGAAAGCCATTGAAGAATTTCCATGACCATCCTCAAAGGAAGAGGTGCTTCAATTTTTGGGACTAAGCAGATTCTACTGCAAGTTTTTTCCAAATGTCAATAGTGTGGTGGCACCGCTAACAGATTTACTGAAGAAGAACACAAACTTTCAGTGGACAGAACAATGCCAGGAGACATTTGAGAATTTAAAAGCAATATTAGCCACTGCACCAGTTTTAGTTAGTCCAAATTGTTTGAAACCCTTCAAAGTTGCAATTGATGCTCGCAGTATAGGAGTTGGAAGATGTTAATGGAATTGAACAGATGATGGAGACAGAGAGAGAGAGAGAGAATAGAAACACTCTTCACAGTTAAAGAAAAGATGATGACCCAGAGAGATTTTCAGCTGCCTGTAGAAAGACACCAATGACAACAGCTGCAGTATCATTTTGAAATTATGTTGATGTAATTTTAATAAGTGTTTTCTTGGAACAGTATATTAATATATAGTTGGAGGCAGATAATAAGCAGTTAAGAGAAGAGGGAGCTTAGAGTTGTGAATAGTTGTTTTTTAATGTTCACTTTTAGAGTTAAAGAATAAATTGATATTACTCTGTTAAATAGTGGAATTTGGGAGATCTCTGTCATTTATATATTTGGACAGGCTACGAGGCAAGGTGAGTTTTTCTGGGTATTTTGTTTAATTAACAGAGGGGTTCAGCACCATGTCAAACACTAATGTCTAAAAAGAAGTGATTAATGTTGATGCATTAGTTTTAATTTTCCAATATTTCCTTGTTTGGAGACTATCTCATTCGATTGGTAGATAGCAAATATAACTCGTTTGTTCAAAAAGGGATGTAGGAAACTATAGCTGAAAATGTGTTGCTGGAAAAGCGCAGCAGGTCAGGCAGCATCCAAGGAACAGGAGAATCGACGTTTCGGGTATGAACCCTAAAGAAGGGCTCATGCCCGAAACGTCGATTTTCCTTCTCCTTGGATGCTGCCTGACCTGCTGCGCTTTTCCAGCAACACATTTTCAGCTCTGATCTCCAGCATCTGCAGTCCTCACTTTCTCCAGTAAGAAACTATAGACAAGTTAACTTAGCATCTACCTTCTAACTGGACATTGGTAAGTTCAAGATAATCATACAGCATTAACACAGATTTGTGAAAAGGAAATCATGCTTTTGGTCAATCTTTTAGAGATCTTGAGGATTTAAAAGGATGTTGCCAGGATTGTAGGGGTTGAGCTATAGGGAGAGGCTGAATAGGTGAGGGCTATTTTTTCTGGAGTGTCGAGGCTGAGGGATGACCTTACAGAAGTTTATAAAATCATGAGGGGTATGGATAGAGTGAACAGCCAAGGTCTTTTCCCCTGGGTAGGAGAGTCGAAAACGAGAGGGCATAGGTTTAAGTGAGAAGGGAAAGATATAACCGTTCCCCAAGGGGCAACTATTTATGCAGACAGTGGTGTGTGCATGGAGCGAACTGCCCGAGGAAGTGTTGGATGTGGGTACAATTACAGTATTTAGAAGGCTTCTGGATGGGTACATGAATAGGAATGGTTTAGAGGGATATGGTACAAATAATGGCAAAAGAGACTAGATTAATTTAGGACATTTGGTTGGCATGGATGAGTTGGACTGAAGGGTCAGTTTCTATGCTGGACATCTCCATGACTCCATGACTCCAAGGAATAATGTGCTCTAGATGAAAGGGAACTGTTGGATGTACTTGAATTTCTAGAAGGCATTCGATAAAGTGTGGTATCAAAAGTTATCAAGGAAAATAGAGGATAGCATATTGGTCTGGATAGAAGATTGACTAGCTAAGAGGAAGGAAAGAGTAGGTGTAAATGGGCCTTTTTCAGTTTGGCAGCATGTAATGAGTGATATGCCACAAGATTAAATCTGGGTCCACAACTCACTATAATATTTATAAATTACTTAGTTGATGGGAAAGGAAAGTTGTTTAATTGGCCGATGACACAAAGGTAGGTAGGAGAATAAGTTACAAAGTGAACTCAAGGATATTACAGAAAAAAGAACGGGTTAAGTGAGTGAACAAAGATGTAGCCAATGGAGTATAATGTGGGAAAGTGTGAAGTCCATTTTGGCAGAAATGACATAAAATCAGGATATTTTAAGATCGCAGACCTCTGGGATGGAGAGGAATCATGTCTTTATGCATGAATCACACAAGGTTAATATACAGATATGGCAAGTATCTGTAATTAGCAATATTAATAGAACATTATCATTGTTCAAGAGGTGAATTCAATACGAAGGTAGGAGCATTATGATTCAATTATACAGGGCACTTGTGAGACTGTACCTGGAGAATCAGGGTCAGTATTGGTGGCCTTATTTAAAAGCAAAATTGAGGCAGTTTAAAGAAAGTTTAAAAGGGATGTAGGAAACTATAGCTGAAAATGTGTTGCTGGAAAAGCGCAGCAGGTCAGGCAGCATCCAAGGAACAGGAGAATCGACGTTTCGGGTATGAACCCTAAAGAAGGGCTCATGCCCGAAACGTCGATTTTCCTTCTCCTTGGATGCTGCCTGACCTGCTGCGCTTTTCCAGCAACACATTTTCAGCTCTGATCTCCAGCATCTGCAGTCCTCACTTTCTCCAGTAAGAAACTATAGACAAGTTAACTTAGCATCTACCTTCTAACTGGACATTGGTAAGTTCAAGATAATCATACAGCATTAACACAGATTTGTGAAAAGGAAATCATGCTTTTGGTCAATCTTTTAGAGATCTTGAGGATTTAAAAGGATGTTGCCAGGATTGTAGGGGTTGAGCTATAGGGAGAGGCTGAATAGGTGAGGGATTGGAATTGGTGGGTTATTTTAAGAGGGAAGGCTAGAGAGTAAGGCTGAAGTTAAGAAGAGGAAGAGAATTGAACAGGGTAGATGTGGAGAAGATGTTTCCTCTAATGGGAGAATCCATAACCAGGGTCATTGTTTAAAAATCAGGGGTCACTAATCTAGAACAGAGACCAGGCAAACATTTCTCAGAGGGTTGTACATCTTTGGAACTCTCTCCCTGAAAAGGTGGAGGAAGTAATGTTCTTGAATATTGTTAAGACAGAGGCAGATAGATTCTTATTTAGCATGATGTTGAAAGATTATCACAATGGGTGGGAATTTGGATTTGAGATTACAGTCAGATCGGCCATTATTAGCCACTGAAAGCTACAGTGGCCTGCTCCTGCTCTGATTCAGGAATTGACCCTGAAATATTGAACATGCCGTCCATTTCATTTTGAATATAATGGAAAGAGATAAAGGCTTTAGGTTTACTGATGGTATTTATGTGATGGTAGCGTGATTAACACATGTATTGTCTGACAGCAATAGACAAGTTTAACATTGTCATTATGTTTTGGACTTATTGATATACTCATGTGCCGTGGAGAGAACTTTGGAACCTTCTTTGTTATTGTTCCTTAGTTGGTGCTATTCACATGCTGTTGGATTTCTCTGAATGATTAGCCTCTAACACATTTTATCCTAATATTGTCTTATAGAACATAGCTTACTAGATCTAGGTGAGTGAGATAAGCCATACCTCATACAAGATTTGGATGTTCCACTGAATGTTGAATGTTCCACAAAACAAAGGGTTTTGGGAGTCCTTATTGTGAATCAGAAAAAGTTGGCATTCAAGTGCAGTAGGTAACAGGGAAGGCAACTGAAGTGTCCGCCTTTATTTTGAAGGGAATAGAATATAAAGTAGGGAAGTTTTTCAAAAAAGTCAAGGCTCTAGTCAGATCACAGCTGGAAGACTGTGAATAGTTTTGGGCCTCTTATCTAAAGAAGTATATACTCTTATTGGAGGCAAACCAGAGAGGATTCACGAGATTAATTCCATGTATGGAAGGAACGTTTCACAAGGAAACGATGAGTATATTGGGCTGAACATGTTGGAATATGGAAGAATGGCAGGTGATCTTACTAAAACATAGAAGGTTCTTAGACAGCATGACAGGGTAGATGTACAAAAGTTATTTCCTTGTGGGAGAGGCTAGGAGCAGAAGGCATATTTAAGACGGGTAAGGAGGAATATCTTCTTTCAGAGACAGTGAATCTGTGGAATTCTTTACCACAGAAGGCTGTTAAGGCTGGGTCACCAAGTACATTCAAGGCTGAGATAGACAGGGTTTTAATCAGTAAGAGAATCAAAAGTTATGGGGCAAAGGCAGGAAAGTAGGGTTGAGGATTATTAAGTCAGCCATGCTCTCATTGAATGGCAGAGAGCAGACTCAATATTGAATGATGTACATCTTATGTCTTATATACCTTATCATCATATGAATCTCTTGATGAAGAGAATAACTGTTTTGGATGCTGCAATTGCTTAGAAGATGCATGCTTCTCCTAGTAAAGTATCAATGGTGCAATATTTGGATTTGTTCAGAAGAACTTTTCTAAAGGATTTGTTTGGTGTAGAGGCAATGTCCAGTTTCATAAACTTTCAGATAAATTTACTTAGGGCACATGGTATTGGGGGCAAAGTACTAACTTGGATTGAAAGTTGGTTGTCTGATAAGAAACAAAGAGTAGTGATAAACGGCTCCATTTCGGAATGGCAGGCAGTGACCAGTGGAGTACCGCAGGGATCAGTGCTGGGACCGCAGCTTTTTACAATATATGTTAATGATATAGAAGATGGTATTAGTAATAACATTAGCAA
>NC_057728.1:39469449-39515870 GCF_004010195.1 Chiloscyllium plagiosum | reverse complement strand
CTAATAGCATGCTGGCCTTCATTACAAGAGGGATTGAGTATAGAAACAAAGAGGTTCTTCTGCAGTTGTACAGGGCCCTGGTGATACCACACCTGGAGTACTGTGTGCAGTTCCGGTCTCCAAATTTGAGGAAATTCATTCTGGCTATTGAGGGAGTGCAGCGTAGGTTCACGAGGTCAATTCCTTGAATGGCGGGACTACCTTACGCTGAAAGACTGGAGCGACTGGGCTTGCATACCCTTGAGTTTAGAAGATTGAGAGGGGATCTGATTGAGACATATAAGATTATTAAAGGATTAGACACTCCGGAGGCAGGAAACATGTTTCCGCTGATGGGAGGAGAAACTTCTTCACCCATCAGTGGAAACATGTTTCCTGCCTCCGGAGTGTCTAATCCTTTAATAATCTTATTTGTCTCAATCAGATCCCCTCTCAATCTTCTAAACTCAAGGGTATACAAGCCCAGTCACTCCAATCTTTCAGCGTATGGTAGTCCCGCCATTCCAGGAATCATGAAGAAGGGCTCATGCCCGAAACGTCGATTCTCCTGCTCCTTGGATGCTGCCTGACCTGCTGCGCTTTTCCAGCAACACATTTTCAGCTCTGATCTCCAGCATCTGCAGTCCTCACTTTCTACTAATTAAGGATGATCAGCCTTGATCATATTGAATGGTGGTGAAGGCTCGAAGGGCAGAATGGCCTACTCCCTTACCTATTGTCTATTGTCTATTGTCTACTTTGGTGAAATCACATTCCGTATTTTGGTGTTGACACCCATCTACAAATTAGTCAAATGCTTCACTGCGTGTGACAGTATGATGTGAACGTAAGTCTCTGAATCCTGGAAATGACTGGGACTTTAAGTTGATCTTCTAAAATCTGAAAAATGTTGTCAGGATCTTCGCAGTCATCCTAGAATTAACAGTGAATTTATTCTTAAACCTCAGTGCCCAGAATGAGAAGGTGTTTGACATTTTGAGTTTTGTTGTCAAGTTTCGGATCCTTGAAAGTAAAGATTGACTCTTTAAATAATGCAAATTCTGACAGAATGCCAATGGATTTCCAGTCCATAGTGCGTTATTTGCTGTCCATCTTCTTTACATAACTTCATGCTTTTTAAAATGCCAGAGGAAGAATCAAAATTTCAGTGCAGTGCTTCTCCTTGTTTTTTGTTTGCTGATAGCTTCCTATATTTTTTCTCTGTAATTAATTGTTGTTGCTGCTTTAAAGGTTAAAGGCTTATCTCTTTAAGTGACATTTGCTCCAAAAAGAAGTAATGATAACATCATTAAAAGTGTTATTTTTCCCATTTTCATACTGTTTCAGAAAAAAAAAAATCGGCATCCACTGATATCTGGCCAGGCCATAGAAAACAGATTGCATTGAGTATTTTTATCAGTATTTTATAAATGAAAATGTTCTGAGGTTGAATCTGTCTCCTGAGCACCCTTTAAGCAATCTTTTATATATTGGATAGGCAGCATCCTCTTGTGTCTTTTTTTTTAAAGAGAGGGAGATAGAGTACGCATTGTGCTCCACTGCCTTTAGCTTTGGCTGTAAGTGTTACTTGAGCTCTAGGCTAAGAAATGACTTGTTAGGAAGAAGGCTTTTTACAGCTGCTGCTGCACTAAGGGTTCATTTACTGTCACTAACTACCTGTCATGATGAGTGCCCACTTGTTACCACCTTGAAGGTATTTGTGTTTTTTTTATATGTTAACCCATGTAACTTATATCACAGAGTCAGGTTCTCTCTGACACCAGTATTTTGTATTTTATTCAGAACACTAATTATTTACATGGCTCTCATATCATAGGCCTAAACATGGCCTAGGTTTGGTACCTGCTGGTGTTATAGCACATTACACATAGCTGACTGGCCAAAACAAATACAGAAATTGCTGGAGACCTCAACAGGTCTGGCAACACCTATAGAAAGAAAACAAAGTTAATGTTTTGAGTCCAGTGACCCTTTGTCAGAACTGAAAGCAGCTAGGAAAGGGAGGTTTTTATGCTGATCAAGGAGCTGGGGGTAGAGGGGGCGATAGAGAAAGACAGGAAAAAAAGGAGAGGCAAACAAAGGGATTGCTGGTGATACATCGACAAAGGACATGAAAGCTGAGAAGGATGTTAATGAGAAGTCTGAATGATTGAAAATGGGGTGTCTGTGCCTAGGAGTGTGGGGATGAGTAATCAACATGGAGTAGGGTACTCATGCTCTGAAATAGTTAAAATGTTGACTCCTGAAGGCTGAAAGTTATCAAGGTGACAGGGAATCCTTGGTTGAAGAGAAAGGTGAGCATTTCTGTGACCCTCCTGTGGAAGGTGACATCATTAGAACAGATGTGACAGAGATGGATAAATGAGGAGAATGAAGTGGAGACCTTAGAGGAAGTAGGCAGACTGGGTGACCACTTTGTTGCACACTTATGTTCTGTGTGTAAAAATGACCTTGAGCTTCCATTTATCTGCAACTTCAACACACCACAATGTTCCTGGGCTAACATTTCTGTCTCATGCCTACTGCAGTGCTCCAATGAAGTTCAGCACAAGCTAGAGGAGTAAAACCTCATCATCAACCCAGGTACCTGACAGTCCTCAGGACTCAATATTGTGTTTAACAATCTCAGTGTGAACACCATGCTCTGTTTTCGTTACCCATCACCACACTGCTAGGTTCTCTTTTATTTGTATTTGTACCAGCACAGCCAGCCCATTTTCAACTATTCACACTTCTCATTAGCACTCCATGTAGCATTGCTTATTCACTCTCTCTCTATCTCCGTCTCTCAGAACTGTGTCTCTATGTACTCTATCCACCCATCTGTCATCATCATCAACATATATACTACTATTTCCCTCTGGTTTAACAAAGGGTCTAACAGTTCTAACAAAGGGTCATTGGACTCTAAATGTTAACTCTGTTTTTCTCCCTACGTATGCTGCGAGACCTGCTGAGTTTCTCCAGCACTTTCTGTTGTTGTTTCAGATTTCTAGAATCTGCAGTTCTTTGTTTTATTTTAGGTGACTGGTCAGTTAGCTCAATCTCGCCCTCATCCAGACAAGCAGAAGGTAACTTAACAATGGCAAAGGCTGAGGCTGCTTCACCTCTTGGGTCCCCGTAATGTATGACTTGCAGTCATACCCTCCTTCCCATCCTGATCAACTCTGAAGAAGTTATCTTAAGGGGTAGGACCACTTCCTACAATAAATGGTTCAGGTAACTCTCCCCTTCCCTGATGTATCACAATGTCTGCGGCTCAGCCTCCAGCTCACCGTCTGAGCCAAAATGCTTCAAGCTGCAAACATTTATCACAGATGTGTTTGTTCTGGATCATTCTGGCATCCAAGAGTATTGACTTGCTGTAGTCACAACACATTAATTGTCCTGCTTCCTTTATTCTGTCTGAATTAAAATATTTATTAATTAACAAACCCTACAATTTCCAATAAGATCTATTATAACTGTAATCTTTATTTATACAAATGAAACCTTACAATATATATCCTTTGGTTTAATAGATAAGGTAGTGAGCAACAAACTCATGAATAAATCACACGCCTATTTCCCTGTGAAGTCACCTTTTGTCTTTATCCCAATGCAGTTTAGGTGAGGGGGATTTACAGAACTGTGCTCACACTGGCTCTCTGTTTCCTTATGTGCAGCTATTCCATTCCCTTTCCCGGAAGCTGATGAAATTCGAACAAGAAAGGAGCATCTCTACTCTCTGAAACTTCTTACTTTCTTTATATGACCAAGTTCTCTGACAGTTACAGAATTGGATTGGACAAGGCACTGAATGAACAAATGTCACCCGCATGCAACTGGGAGTTTAACCTTGCTCTAGCCTGAAAAAGGTTACAATTTAAAAAGTAAATGTAACCTAAACGTGATTGCAGTCAAGCAATACTTGATTTTATAAAGAGAGATTAACCCTTGTGATTCACCTCAACAAACCCTTACTCGGCAAACGGACAGGTTTACATTCTGTTCTACCTGCACTCTGTATCCTGCTTAATATTCCATAGGCAGCAGAAGGAAACCCATTCCTTTAATGTTTTCTTCATGCCTTTCTTTCTCTGCCATTAGCTCAGCAAGCTCTAGAATCATATTGATGTGTTTACCTGCATACTATCCAATGGTAACATGTACACTTGATATATGCTTTCAATTGACTATTGTCTTCTTTATATTAATGTGTATTTCAAATTTTACACTTACTACATGCACCTTTTAACAGTTGTCTGTGCAAACCTGTTTCAGGTGGCTTGTCTTCAAGTCCTTCCATGGTCACATCCCTCCATAGCTCTTTAATCTCCTCCAGTCACACAACACTTAAATGTACCTGTGCTTAACTAATTCTGTCTCTTAAGCATCCTTCATTCTAAACATTCCATCATTAGAGGTTGCACCTTACATTGCCTCGCACCAAATCTCTGGAATACCCTTGCTAAGTGTTTCCTTCTCTCTACATTTTTCCATCATCAGGACCTCATATTTCCCAGATGGCTTGATTTTATTTTATAATGCTCCCTGAAATGCCTTGGCACATTTTGTTGTTAAATGCACTCAGTAAGGTAAGTTGCTGTAAAGCGAGTGTCATCAACATATCTGAGATTGTTTAAAATGTTGTTACATAGATACTACTCCAATTTTATCTTTTAATATAAAATTCACGACTATTTGCATTACTAGCTTAAATTAATCAGACAACAGCATGCATCCTTGTCTCACTGTAACTGAACATTTCATTATGTTCTATTCGGTCTAACAATATTCAATAACTCAGAAGTGAAATTAATTTCAATCATGGACTTTATAGAAGATCCTATTTTGAATAGCTTATCCAAGATGAATGTGACTTAGGGAAATTCTTCACCATAAGATCATAAGATTTAGGAGCAGAATTAAGCCATTTGGCCCATTGTGTCTTCTCTACCATTTGGTCATGACTGATAGGTTTCTCAACCCCATTCTCCTGCTTTCTCTCCGATTCCTTTAAGAATCAAGAATCAATCAATCACCCAATGACTTTGGTCTGAACAAACTTCTGTGGCAATGGGTTATGATCAGTGAATATGCTTGTCTCAGATATGTTACTAGTAACATAAACACTGGAATGTTGTAATGCCAACACCAAACTCAAAGTCTCCTTCTCAACTGTCGAATATTTCTGCTGATGAATTTTCAATTTCCTGGGGAAATATCCTAAAGGTCTTTCTATTTTCTTGTTGTCTTCTTGTAAGAGCACAGCACCCACACCCACATCAACTGCATCAATAGCCACCTTGAGTGGCTTTGTGTAATTAGGTATGGCTAATACCAGGGCAGTGGTTAACACAGTTTTCAGGCTGTCAAAAATCTTCTGCCAGTCCACTGTCCACTGGAAGCTCTTGCCTTTCTTTCACAATTCAGTTAGTGGAGCAGCCACACTGCTAAAATTTGGTACACATTTTCAATAAAATCCTCTCAATCCCAGGAATCGTAGTACTGCTCTTTTTGTTGATGGTATGGAAAATTCTCCAATTACGTTTGTTTTTGCAGTCTATGTGGCCATTTGTCCATGTCCAATAACTTGGCCTAGGAAAATGACTTGGGCTTTGGAAAATTCACTTTTAGCCAGGTGTATCACCAAGGCTGCCTTCCGAAGTTGACTGAACAAGTCTGATAAATGTTGCAAATGCTCCTTCCATGTGTGACTAAGAATCACTAGGTAATCGATATAAACAACACAGTTGGGTAATCTGGCAATTACCTTATTGGTTAATCTCTGAAATGGGGCTGGCACATTTTTGATGTCATATGGCATGACTTTAAACTGATACAGTCCACTCGGCATTAAGAAAGTTGAAATTGCCTTGGTTCTTTCTGACAAAGGTACCTGCCAGTATCCTCTGAGAAAATCCAATTTAGAAATGTAAGTTACTTATACCACCTTCTCAACACAGTTTTCCAAACGCAGAATCTGATATGCATCAGTCTTTGTAACTGCATTGACCTTATATTAGTCCACACTAACTGTTGGATACCATCTGGATTTGGCACCATTACTATGGGTGAGCTCCAGTCACTGTAACTCACTTTGATTATGCCATTTTGCGGTCTATCTCCTTCTGAACCTGTGCCAACTTTAGAGGGTTATGCCAAGAAGGGTGTTGCTTAATCGGAACAGTGTCTCCTATCTCTACATCATGCATCATTAGGTTAGTATTTCCCAGTTTATTTCCGCATATCTCCCCATGTGAAAGTAAAAAGTCTTTCAAGTCATTTCGATTGTCTTGTGGGAGGTAACTCAATGATTTATCCCAATTTTTGACAACATCCTCATTGTCCAATTTGATTTGAGGAATGTCCAATTCAGAATCCTGTGAACTTGGTTCTTCCTTCTATACTGTAATCAATAACACATTCTCCTCTTGCTTTTCTTCCCTGTTAAAATACCTTTTGAACATATTCATATGACACACACTGTGAGATTTCTTTCTGCCTGGAATCCTTATCAAGTAGCTCACCTCACTCAATTTCCTTTCAACTTGATAAGGTCCACTAAATTTTGCTTTTAAAGATTCATCTATCACTGGAAATAACACGAACACAAACACAAAATTGTGAATTTTTGATTTCTTGTCTGCTTCCTGTTTCATTGTATTTTAAGTGCTTTTAAGTGCTGTCTAGCCAACTCTCCATTTAATTGTTCCTGAAAATTTCACACAAAGTCCAAATATTTGATCTTTGAATTCTAACTTACCAATTTCTCCTTAATCAATTTTAACTGTCCTTTCACTTCATGCACAAAATCTAATTCAAATGGACTGAATTTGGTCAATTCATTTGGTGCATTTCTGATCGCAAAAAGCACAAATGGCATTCCCTTATCCCAGTCATCTGGATAGTCTTGACTATAAGCCCTCAACATGGTCATTACATCTCATGCCATCTTCCAAGCACTCCTTGCGATTCTGGATGGTGTGCAGTAGAGTTGAATTGTTTTATTCCTAAACTGTCCATAACTTCCTTGAATAGTTGTGATGTGAAGTTGAACCCTTGATCTGATTGTATCTCTGTAGGTAGTCTGTATCTAGAGAAAAATTTGAGTGAAAGGATTTGACAATCCTTTTTGCTGTGATATTGTGTAATGGGACAGCCTCTGGAAATCTAGTCAACATGTCCATTATTGTTAATAAATTCTGATTCCCACATTTTGTTTTAGTTAGGGGACCCACACAATCAATTAAGACTCTTGTAAAAGGTTCCTCAAATTCTGGAATAAGGTATTAAAGGTACAGGTTTTATTACCTCCTAGGGTTTTCCAATTACCTGACATGTATGACACATCTGGCAAAGTTCAATTACATCCTTGTGCAATCCAGGCCAGAAAAATGATTTTGTATTTTAGCCTGTGTTTACCTCACTCCTAAATTACCTCAAGTGATGGCTCATGCACCACTCACAACACCTCCTTCCTATACCCTACTGGCAATAGGATTTGATGAACTTCTGCCCATTTCTCACCTACCTGAATACGTGATGGTCTCCATTTCCTCATTAAGACATCATTTCTAAGGTAATAACATTCAGGGATACATTTGGATTCCTTTTCTGTGTATGCTTTTGATATAATTGCTTTAAATTTTCATCTTTCTGCTGTAACCCAGTTAATTTATCTGAGCTAAAGATGTGTGCTTTGTCATTTATCTGCTCCTGGTTTTTCTCAATCTTTTGATCAAACACAGTCTCTGCTAATTCCACTTCAAGTTTCTTATCTGTGCTCTTTAATCTCTCCTGTTTCAGCTGGTGACTTTGTGACCTTGTTACCACACAGTCAGGAAAATTTCCAGGATATGTTTCCTGCAATCATTCAGTTGCTTGAGTTTCCAGTGGCTTTACTACAACCACAGTAGGCAACACTCCTACCGATGACTCAGCTATATCATTAGCAAGGAAAAATTGTATTCCTGGAGCTGAGAGTTTGTCCAGTATGCCTACCAAGAATTCTCCACTCTTCTTTGGACACTCTAACCTCACTTTACATAATTGAACACTTCTTGTCTCACCATGAATTCCCATTGCTAGTATCTTTTCTGGCAATAGTCCTTCAGAAGTACATATCTCCTCATCTTTCAACATCAGACTGAGTGCATCCTGTGTCTCTTAATATTATAATCTCTTTACCTGCTGCTCCTGGCCTCTGTGAGTAAACTTTACCTTAGCAGGATTATGGTTTAAAAAGATCTGCCACTTCCTCCTTAACAACCTCCGACCAGCTTGTACATTCTGGTGCAGCTTTCTAACCTTCACTGTGCTTTCCGTTACCACTTCAACAAAATTCACTGGTTTATCCTGTTTTCCTACACCTGGCTGCTTAGTGCTGCTCCTAACCCATCAACACTGTGATTTCATGTGGCCTACTTTATTGCAGTGATTACACTGGAGCTTTTTAACTTCTGTGTCCCCCTCAAAGGTTTCCTTTTCACTCTGTGGTAAGTTATCCTTATAATCTACCTTTCCGTTTCCACATGAGGATTTCTGTTTTCCCCAATTTCTATCCCTCATGGATTGAAACTGATTCTGGAAGCCCAACTTTGTTTTATGGATTAACTCATTATCATTAGCCATTTCAGCTGCTAATCTTGCTGTTTTAACTTTCGGCTCTTCCACATGAGTTCTCAGTACTCTAGAAAGGGATTTTTTTGAACTCCTGTCTAAGTGCCAATCTCTGAAGTTCAAACTCCCTGGCTTTCTTCCTTTCCTCTCTCTCATTTTCTCTCTCTTCTCTCTCTCTTTCTCTTTTCTATGCTTTTAATTGTAATTCCTTGTATTTTGCCTCTAACTCAAGCTGCTTCATTTTCAATTGAATGTTAGCCATCTTAGTGAGTTCTGAGAAGATTTGTAACTCAGGTTGGGGTTTTGGATATAGGTTTGCTCGCTGAACTGGAAATGAACCTTCCAGCTGTTAGCCACCTCTAAAGACTCTGATGGTGTTTCTAGCAAATTTAAATGCTGAGCTATTGCTGTAATTATATCCCCTTTCCTCACAGAAGGAGGCAGCTCCAACTCCAGCTTGTTTGCTAATTCCTACAGCTTGGCCTTAACCACATTTTGTAAAACCCCCAAGGTCACTTCTTCCACCTCCAGAAAACTCTTGGTGACTGGAAGAGCCATTTCTATCTCAAGCACTGTTTAAACCAACCAAAATCAACATCTGGAACAAAAGACACCAACACCTACCATTTGCTGCCTTCGAGCCAAACAACTCTAATCCCAATTTGGAACAATAGGACAAATACCGGACGAACCCCCAATCTGTTATGGACCAGGCCAGACCCCTCAAAACCTTTCAAGAAGGTAGCCTAGACCCTAGTGTTGCTAGTTGTTTTAAGCAGGTGTAAAGTAGGTATTCCAGGAGAGAATCAGCTGGTCAAACCACTTAGTTTTAAACAGAACAGACTTTATTTACAAGATTACTGAATGAAACACAAGAACAGAAAACAGAATACTAAATGACTTACCCTATCCAAAACTCCAACAAATCATCTCACTTAATTATGCTGTTCCAAAATACTTGCAACTATCCCCATAAACATCCTTTGGCACAAAACGTAAAATCAAACTCAAGTTCTTATAGGATAGGTGTCAGAGAGAGAGAGAATACCAGATTGGACCTGCTTCTTTAGGTCCAGCAGCCTTTCTTCCCACTACCTGCTAAAACTAAACCAAACCAGAGAAAAGCTGAGCTGAGAGAATGGGCCACACCCTATCATTATACAAGTGTGTTCTTTAAATTTGAAAGCCTTCTGCCTGAGGCAGCATCAGTTAGTTATAAACAAATTGGCCCTAAAACCCATTCAAACTCAGACTTTTTGGAACCAGTGTTTTTATAACCTCCTGAAGAAAAAAAAATCAAGGACAACCTAACCTTGTTAAAGGAGCAGCATCATCATAAACAACACCCACATCCAGTGAATGAATAACAAAAAAAAAGTTACAGTAGCAAAAGTAAGTCAAAAGAACCTCAGATGAAACTTGGTTGTGATCCTTCTAAATAGTGTTATGAATGAGACATGGGGATATTGTTGGTTGTGGGCTGACCCAAACATATGTTCATTGTGCATGTTTAATAGAGGGCATTAACAGGACCTTTACGTTCCATAATGGAAGGTCAAATGCTAAGTCAGTGATAGACACTAACTGATGTCACAATTTGCCCTCTCTACGTGCTTCCCATGCAGATTCTTCTAAACACATTACAGCACACATAAGATGTTGTTGACAGCAGGTCCCTCCAATCTTTTGCACCTCCGAACTCCAATGAAGATGAACCCTGAATTTTGCAGCCACAGAATTAAAATCAATTAAAGTGTGTACTAATGATGCATGATTGTTTGGAAAGAGTATGCATTTAGCTTCTCTGTTTTCTAATTCATACTATACTTGATTGAGAGGAGACAACATGTCTTTTCCATTCACACATTGGATGGTGCATTAGGCAGCTTTAAAGTATTGATTCTATTTTGTCTGCGTTAATTCATTTATTTATTTTTGGCTTGCCTAGATTTCATTGCACAATTACCAGGGATTTAACCATCAGTCAGATTTATTTGACATCACACATATTTAACATACAAATGAGCCACTTGAACTATAAAGATTACAGAACTAGAACTGGTGGTAACAGCATAACAAATTCAACTGGGACTTTTTCATGACATCATGCTTAAATTAAACAGATCTGCATCATTGAATTTATATATGTGCAATATTTGATAGTCCCTTTTGAAAAATCATACATGGAAAAACAATGTTTAGAGTTGACCACTATCATTGATTGTTAGTTTAACAGCAAACTGAACTAAGTAATGGCCAATACAAGATTTTTTAAAAATTGTACAGCAATTTCCAGCCAATGAAGCACACTTTGGAGTGCATTCACTGTTGTAATGTAAAGAAAAATGACAAGTAATTTGCACTCAGTAAGTTTCTGCAGATAGAAATGTGTTGGTAATGAGATTTCATTTCAAAATTTGAAACAAAAACAGTATTGGAGAAACGCAGCTGTCCTGGTAACACTTGTTGGCAGAGAAACAGAGTTTTGAGTGCAGTGACCTTTCATCAGAACTTTCACAAAATTTAATTATTTTAGAAAAGTTATTTGAGGGATAAATATTGGCCAAGTCACAGCTGCTCTCTTTTCAAAATAGTACCATGTTATATTTTAAGTCCATCTGAGAGAACAGACAGGGCTTCAGTTTAATGCCTCACCCCTGCCTGAAGTAAGAGTGTGTGCACCTATGGTCCCTGGATAGGACCATGTTACCTATAACCCCAAGCAACTACACAGTCTATTATTAATTTGCCCCATCAAACAGCAACATTTGGTGAGGCACATCATCAGTGAATCATAAATTGTGACAGGGTTCTCGATGGTTTGCACTTTAATAGTAAGATGTGTCATTCACGTGCCATTATTTTCTTAACAAATTCCAGGGCATAAGTTGCTCTTCCATGACCCACTCAAAAAAGGCAGATTACCATTAACCAGACCATTAACATAGTTGCTGCTGCATTTTCACATTAATTCCCATTGAACTCACTACGGTTGGATGGACCAGTTATTAATGGATTAAATATTGTTTAAATGCTTAGACATTCTTAATGGCTCACAATTAATCTCTCTGGTTCAGAAACTGAGCAACTATGAATCTTCTGTCTTTCAGGTCGAAAATTTATATTGCAGATTTATAATCTCTGAATGTTAAGTTTCTCATTTTTAAATTATTTTATTATTATTGTTTTTACTTGCTCTCTTAATCCAGCTTTATTTCCCTCTCTCTATAACTTTCTTTATACCTGATTTGATTCTAATTCAATCTTGACATCATTCCTATTTCTGTTTATATCTTAATCCTAGAACGTCATTGATTATGAATGACGCTGTTACCAGTCCCAGTGTGATAATTGTCATATAAGGATCTAAAAGGGTTCATTTTAAGTATCAGAAGAACCACTCACTACAATGATGCCAAATGAATTTATGGGCAGAACATCATCAGATTTCAAAGGAATGAGAGCTAACATTAGGTCCTTCTCAAAGTGTCTGTCATAATATCTATTATATCATTGCAACCCCTATGTGACTGCTACCATGCAATAAATTATATTTTGGTTAACTATAAGAAACATCTAGTTAGACCAGGATGTAGCTTTCCTTGACCGCAGACCCTATACGTCCCAACAGTTAATAGAATGGTGGCAGCAGTAACCATCATCATGAACAGTAGCTCACGCAGCACAATAAGCTAGCATGCCCATACAACAGTGATACTTCGATTTCTCTCTATCTTGACATAATGATCACTTTAAAAAACCTTTTAAATAAAACTATTTAATATTAATTCTGTAACATATATTTAGAATACATCAAGAATATATTGTTCTCCATTTGCAAAGCAACAATCAGCAGGATCCCTGTTGTGGAAGTAGAGGCAGAATAAGTTGAAATGGAATGTAATATCAAAGGATCAGACAATCTCTCTGGTTAGCACATCTACAGAAAGGAGAGAAGCTGAATGCAGGAAACAATAAACCAGTTAACTTAGCATCTGTCACAAGGAGGTGCTACAATACATTATTAAGGAAGTTATAGTGGGGCACATGTAAAATCATGATGTGGTCAGGCAGAGGCACATGCTGAATTATGTTTAATTGATCTTTAGAGTATTTTGATGAGCTAACATTCACAGTGGCAGAAAAGAACTGATATGTGTACTACAGTCATTGGAATTGTTTTTTCTGCTATCACAAAATGTTCCTGCGAAGCGGCCAAGGTCTTTTCTACTCTTAAATTTTAAGGTAACAAATACATTGGTGGTAACATTAACACAATATATAAAAGGCAAACACAAGGAAGTGAATAATATAATAAGAATCAGCATGATATTGAGGAAGTCGAAAACAGGGCATAGAGAGCAGCAGAAATTTTCAGTTTTGGGGGACATAAGAGGAAATCATAAGTGTGACATTATTGTAAACAGCCTCAAAGAGACCAGGAAATAAAAAAGCTGCATGAGATGGGTGCATTTCAAAAATATTGAAGAGTGACACTGCAGGGAAAACTTAAGCTCATCAAATGAAGTTGGGAGCCAGGGACAACCTATGGTAAGCAAGGGAAGGTGAGTATTTCTACGATCCAAACTTTAAAGTAAAAATTGGTTTTTGGATTAAGATGTTTAAAGCATAGGAACAAAGTAAGATCCTTTACTGTAATATTCTTTAAATTAGGGGAAGTAAATGGAAAGAGAGTAATTTAAGGGTAAGTCATGCCAAGGTAGCTTGGCTCCTTGGATTGATCCTCCTGTACAATGTGGGGAGGCAGGACTAGTTCCAGTGTCTAGGTGACCATGTGTGCACAAAGTGTCTCCAGCTGAAGCTGCTGGAAGTCCATATTTTGGATGTGGAATTGCAGCTGGAGTACTGTGAAGTATCCGCAAAGCTAAGCTCTTTGTGGTAGCACATATAGTGGGGTAGTCACACCACAGGTAAAGAGTGCACAGGCAGAAAGGAAATGGGTGACCACCAGATAGAGTAACAGTATCAGGCAGGTAGTGAAGGAGTCTCCATCTCACTGTCCAACAGATTTTCCTTTTTAGATACTGCTGGGAGAGTTGGTTTTTCAATGGAATGCAGCGAGAGCCAAGTCTATGACACTAGGAATGTCTCAGCTGCACAGGATGGGGGAAGGAGAGAAAATAAAAATACAACAGCAACAGTGAGGGGCGACTTAATCATGAGAAGAACACGATGCGGTCGTGCCAGTGTTGTACTGAGGTGGACTGTGTTAAAAATCACACAGGAAGTACTAGCTTACTTCCAAATAAACCTGTTGGATTATGACCTGGTGTTGTGTGATTTTTAACTTTTCCATAAGAAGAACAGATGGACCTTTCTGTGGTCACAGATGTGAGACCAGGTTGGTTACTTGTTTCACTGGTGCCAGGGTCAAGGATGTCACTAAGCAGCTGCAGGGCATTCTAAAAATATAAAGAGAACAGCCAAAGGTTGTGATCAATGTCAGTATCAATGATGAAGACCGAAAGAGGGAAGGAGTTCTGCAAGCAGAATATAAGGAGCTAGGAAATAAATGAAGAAGTAGGACCTTAAAGGTAATAATCCCAGGATTACGCTGCTTGCCATATGTTAGTGAGATCAGGAATAGAAGAATAGACCAAATGAATGTGATGCAATAATGAAGGAAGGAGTGATTTAGACTTTTGAGATATTTGGATTGATTCTGAGGAAGCGGAGGTCTGTACAAGCTGGATATTGTAGCAAGCAGATGGGAGTTAAGAGTGAGGGAAAAAATGGAAATGAAAAACAAGAATGTAGAAAGCAACCGTAGAAGGCAGAGGAAATAAGATATAGTGGCAGATAGGCCTGCATACAAAAACGGTGTACAAAATGAATGAAAAAGATCAAAGCCTTTAGCCCTGCTGGTATAATCAGTGGCAATCTTTAAAGCAGATGGGCCTTTGGTCACATCAAAAATCCATGCACTCATTATTCAGATTTACAAGAAGAAAAACTATTCCCTGGAAATTAGGCATCCTGTCTTCAAGGCAGGAGCTAAATCAGGTTGTGAAGACTATCAAGGTGATTTCCTCCTCCCCCCCCCCCCGCCACCTTGTCCAAAGTAGGGAAGATCCTGACATATATTCTTCTGAATTGCCTGCTCATATAACTGAGGAAATATTTCCAGAAACACAATGTTTCCAGGCAAATCTAAGAAAAACTTTGGGAACAACAGCAGGACTGCATCCATCAATGTAATCGAAGTGTTTGATTCAGTAAATTACACAGCTCCATGTATTGTTATCCAGAGATTTGAATGTCCAAGAACAAACATCAGTCCTGCAACTGCTTCATGACGGTAAGACTGCAACTCTCTTAAGTGCAAATCTCAAACAGAGACCTTCAAAGTCCAGACCAGTATCCAGCAAGTCTGCTTGAAAGCTCCCATACTATTTACAGTCTATGCATCAATGGCTAATCACCTCATCAATGTTCAACTGCCCTCCCTTACAAGTATAAGTACCATTTTGGTGGAAAACTCTTTAACCTCAGTTATCTCCTTGACCTGCACTACCTGCATTATGCAGATGACTGCTGTCTGGTTGGCCATTCTACACCAGATTTGCAAACCACTTTTAATTGCTTCAATTCACAACTGACTCAGCCTGTCCTTAAGTAT
The DNA here is from genome assembly GCF_004010195.1 of Chiloscyllium plagiosum. Lineage (NCBI taxonomy): Eukaryota > Metazoa > Chordata > Chondrichthyes > Orectolobiformes > Hemiscylliidae > Chiloscyllium > Chiloscyllium plagiosum. Next base: position 39,500,626 of record NC_057728.1, on the reverse strand, counting down.
TCCAAAGCAAAACCCATAAATCAATCCAGACGTATTGAAAGAAAGACTCTAGATTATGTTGAGCACTTACGTTGTACCTATCCCAAAAGGCCAGCTTTGACAAGAAGATCCAACACTGGATCAGCTGTACCAGCTCAACCTTATACAAACTGTGTCAGCTAATCTTTGACAATGTAAATCTCTATAAGTCACAAAAGTCCTAGCGTACAGAACAATTATCATCACAATACTGCTGTATGACAGTGTGACCTGGACTTTGCATCAGCAAAAAGTAAGAGCACTGGAGAATTTGCAACATAATGTCTTTCATATTCTGGGTTTATGGGAAGACTGTTGAATAAACACTGCAAATTTAATTACAATGGTCTGGAAACCTCCAAAATGGCTGAAAAGCATCTCCCCAACTAGATTACGTTTTTGCAACTTTTTGTCTGCTTTGATTTTGCTTTTCAAACGAATCTGTAAACATTAAATTTTATTGTGATTAATTAATTTTGATTTAATCAAAACACAATGATATAATCGGTGATATCATTAACAATAGAAGTGAAAATTTTCACAAGGATTTTTCTTGTGCATTATATTCACAGCTGTTGTTTTTTTTTAATTTGAACATTGAGTTTCTCCTAGATATGCCACTGCAAAGCAATGTTCTTCCATTATTTAAAAAGAGGATCTCTCCTTACTGAATTGAGATCAATGACCCTTGAAATATAAGCTAGGAAAATCCAGGTTACTGACCTTACAGTTCAGTTGGCAAGCAAATTTGATTGATGGCGAATATACCTGTGAGAGACACCTTCAATGAGAGGTAAACAGCTGGTGTTATGCAAATTCTGCAGACTTTGCAAAATCTAAGAGAAATTAAGAAAAGCTCATTGGTGTTCAGACCAAATAAAGCATTTAAAAAAATAGAATGGAACCAGAAAATGACCTTAAATGCGACAATATTTCCACAATACATTGTTACAGCCAAGTGGTCTCGTCAACTGCTGAAGATGATGGGGAGAAAAGTGTAAAGAGCATATCTTTTTATCTTGGTTTTTTTCCAAAAGTTGTGTTGAAATGGGGAAGAACTGTTTTAAAACCATTGCTTTAAAGGATTGTTGTATGTTTTTTTAAAAGCAAGTAACCTGACACTAATGACAAGCATTGCGCAGTTGTTTGAACAGGCAGTAATTGAAATTTGGGTTGCAGATGAATTGGAGCTGAGGGTTTGAGTACAGATGCAGCTGGGCGGTAACAAAACGTTGACTAATAAATGTATTAGTGGCCAGCTATCAATGACAAAAAGCTTGTCAATAGTGTGATTCATTCTCAGGTGACTGAATATCTTGGGGCTGAACAAGATAAAGAGAAGTGTTTTGCTTTCCTCCAGTATGAAAACTGCTTCTCTGTTTTCTGCATTCAAAACCCATTTTAAACCTGAAGATAACAATTTGTCATTCCTTCATCAGTTGTTATAACACATACCTTTTAACTGATAAGTCAGAGACCTTCTAGAAGTGACTCAGCTTCATGTCTCTTGGAAACCAGTGGAAGCATCTGAGAAATATGACTGTACTGACCTTACTGGCCAACATAAGAATCATAAGATTCATAAGATTCATTTCAGCAATCTGTGAATAGGAACCCTGAACAGCCTTCCAACCTGTCTTCCATCATAACATGTTGTCTGTTTGTCTACATAAGGAGGAGTTTATAAGGGAATAAGAATTTTATTTTGAAGTCTTAATTGGAATGACAATTATGTAACTGTTTAGCTAGAGAGGGAATCTAATGACTTTTAATAAGCAATTGTTAAGTACTTGTTAACAATCTGTTCTATCAGTCTGGGGCTATAAACCTTTAATATTTATATCAACTCCTGGATAAGGGTGGCTTGATTTCTAGCATGCTACGCCTGAGACTCATGGTGAAACACTATTGACACAGTCAGCAATTGTAGAGACGACCCACCTGGAAGATTATTTGGAGATTTACTAACTCGATGTGTTTGTTGATAAGAGTTCCGGTTGGAATGCCATGCTTCTAAGAAATTTCGTGCGTGTCTCTGTTTGGCTGGATGTGTTGTCCCAGTTAGTGTCCTTCCTTATCATATGTAAGGATACTAGTGAGAGGGGGTCATGTTGTTTTGTGGCTAGTTGATGTTCATATATCCTGGTAGCTAGTTTTCTGCCTGTTTGTCACTAGTATCCTTACATACAGATTAGGAAGGACACCACTTTGACTGGGACAACACATCCATCCTAGGACAAGCCAGAGTCACGCACGTGAATTCCTAGAAACATGGCATTCCAACCGGAACTCTATCAACAAACACATTTAGTTACACCCCATCTTACCACCCCTGAGAAAAAGAACAGGAAATTACATCACCAACCCAAAGAAACCCAAATATATAAATAGAAAGCAGGAATTATCAGCAGTGCATCACCCAGAGGTCCACTGAAGATGTTACCTAGTAGGGTCATGAATCGTCAGGAAATGAACCTTCCAGCTCAGCGAGCAAACTACATGCAGATGCTTAATTATGTTACACTGAGTCCCCAAGTGAACTTCACAAATTTGTTCTGATTCCAGCCTGGATACCCCAGATCCCTAAGCACCCAGTTGAGGACAGATGAATTGACTCTTTACCCACACTCTTTTACCTGGTCACAACAAAGTCTATTCAAGAGAGTTCCTTCAGGAGTGGATACTTTTCTCCTAAGTCAAATGAATTGATGTTTTAGGACAAACCAATTTAACCAAGTTTTCTTGAATTAACAGAAGAGTTTATTAGTTATTAAATATGAGAAATAATAATGTAAAATACATACTTCTTATTCCTATTCTGTGTGAGCCCCCCAAAAATACATTTTTTAAAAAGAATGTGAATGTCTGAGTCATTTGTGAAGTGTAATTAGTAAAATGTTACTGTTAAACTGGATGGTACTAGTAGTTTGTTTTGGTTTTGCAGGTTAATTTCTTCTCAATTGTGTCTAGCTGGCAGCATTCATTGAAAGTATTTTCATCTTCTACCTGCAGTACGTACATCAGAGATGTTTAATAATTCTCAACTACTTGTCCACACACTAATACATCAGATCACTAATATACACAGACCAATTGATACAGTCAAATCAGTCTTAAACATTTATTTTTTAAAATATCTTTGGATGGTTAAATCACCAAGATGTCTACAGGAGATGACGGCCTACCAAAAGGGTCAGCCTCTTGTTATCTCTTCCTCTTTAGTCTTTCTGTTTGAATATTTCAATTGCACAGATGTGACAGTCCGTGAGTCCACATAGGATTCTGCCAATAGACAATAGGTGCAGGAGTAGGCCATTCAGCCCTTTGAGCCTGCACCGACATTCAATATGATCATGGCTGATCATTCCTAATCAGTATCCTCTTCCTGCCTTATCTCCATAACTCTTGATTCCACTATCTTTGAGAGCTCTATCCAAGTCTTTCTTAAATGAATCCAGAGACTGGGCCTCCACTGCCCTCTGAGGCAGAGCATTCCACACAGCCACCACTCTCTGGGTGAAGTTTCTCCTCATCTCTGTCCTAAATGGTCTACCCCGTATTTTTAAGCTGTGTCCTCTGGTTCAGCACTCACCCATCAGCGGAAACATGTTTCCTGCTGCCAGAGTGTCCAATCCTTTCATAATCTTATATGTCTCAATTAGATCCCCTCGCTTCAGCCTTTCAGTGTAAGGTAATCCCGCCATTCCAGGAATTGACCTCGTGAACCTATGCTGCACTCCCTCAATAGTCAGAATGTCTTTCCTCAAATTTGGAGATCAGAACTGCACACAGTACTCCAGGTATAGTCTCACCAGGGTCCTGTACAGCTGCAGAAGCACTTCTTTGCTTCTATACTCAATTCCTCTTGTTATGAAGGCCAGCATGCTATTAGCCTTCTTCACTACCTGCTGTACCTGCATGCTTGCCTTCACTGACTTGTGCACAAGAACACCCAGATCTCTCTGTACTGCCCCTTTACCTAAATTGATTCCATTGAGGTAGTAATCTGCCTTCCTGTTCTTGCCACCAAAGTTACATTTATCCACATTAAACTGCCCACTCACCTAACTTGTCCAGGTCACCCTGTAATCTCCTAACATCCTCATCACATTTCACCCTGCCACCTAGTTTTGTATCATCAACATATATTGTAAAAAGCTGCGGTCCCAGCACGGATCCCTGTGGTACCCCACTGGTCACTGCCTGCCATTCCGAAATGGAGCAGTTTATCACTACCCTTTGTTTCCTATCAGCCAAACAATTTTCAATCCAATCTAGTACTTTGCCCCCAATACCATGCCTCCTAATTTTACTCACTAACCTCCTGTGTGGGACTTTACATCTACTGGATCTCCCTCGTCCATCTTCATAGTTACATCCTCAAAAAATTCAAGAAGTCAAGCATGATTTCCCCTTGCTGACTCTGTCCTATCCTGTTACGACTATCCAGATGTGCCGTAATTTCATCCTTTATAATAGACTCCAGTATCTTTCCCACCACTGAGGTCAGACTAACTGGTCTATAATTTCCTACTTTCTCTCTCCCACCTTTCTTAAAAAGTGGTATAACATTAGCCAGCCTCCAATCCTCAGGAACCGACCCAGAATCTATCAAACTCTGGAAAATAATCACCAACGCATCCACGATTTCCTGAGCCACCTCCTTCAGTACCCTGGGATGTAGACCATCAGGTCCCGGAGACTTATCAACCTTCAGACCTAACAGTCTCTCCAACACCAAATCCTGGCAAATATAGATTCCCTTAAGTTCAGTCCTTCAGCCACTGTTACCTCAGTGAACACAGATCTGAAGTACCCATTTAATTCTTCTGCCATTTCTTTGCTCCCCGTAATATATTCCCCTGTTTCTGTCTTCAAGGGCCCAATTTTAGTCCTAACCATTTTTTTGCCTTGCCCATTCCTAAAAAAGCTTTTACTATCCTCCTTTATATTATTGGCCAGTTTACCTTGGTACCTCATTTTTCCTCTGCGTATTTCCTACTTAGTAATCCTCTGTTGCACTTTAAAAGCTTCCCAGTCCTCAGTTTTCCCACTTATCGTTGCTATGTTATACTTTTTCTCTTTTAACTTTATATGCTTCTTAACTTCCCTCATCAGCCACAGCTGCCCATGCCTCCTCCTGGGATCTTTCTTCCTTTTAGGAATGAAAATGATCCTGCAACTTCTGCATTATACACAGAAATATCTGCCATTGTTCCTCCATGGTCATCCCTGCTAAGGTATTGCACATTTGTGGTTATTTGCACTAAGCTTTGAAAAAAAATTTGTAACATAGATGTTTAACCTCGAAAGCCCTTGCTGTTTTATCTGAAATATGTGACCACATTTGGAAACCCGCAACAATTTCTATTAATCTTTTCCCCTGTCAAATAGGAGAAAGTGAGGACTGCAGATGCTGGAGATCAGAGCTGAAAATGTGTTGCTGGAAAGGCGCAGCAGGTCAGGCAGCATCCAAGGAGCAGGAGAATCGACGTTTCAGGCATGATCCCTTCTTCAGGAATGAGGAAAGTGTGCCAAGCAGGCTAAGATAAAAGGTAGGGAGGAGGGGATTGGGGAGGGGTGTTGGAAATGCCATAGGTGGAAGGAGGTTAAGGTGAGGGTGATAGGCCAGAGTGGCCCAATCCTCAAACTCAGCACCACCTTCCTAACCTGCAATCGTCTTCCTGACCTCTCCGCCCCCACCCCCACTCCAGCCTATCACCGTCACCTTATCCTCCTTCCACCTATCGCATTTCCAACGCTCCTCCCTACCTTTTATCTTAGCCTGCTTGGCACACTTTCCTCATTCCTGAAGGGCTCATGCCTGAAACGTCGATTCTCCTGCTCCTTGGGTGCTGCCCGACCTGCCCCTGTCAAATAGGGTCTGGCTCTGGAGTTATACTGAGATTTGTACTAATGGTCAAAACTTTAGGCTTCACAAAAGCAGTAGTAACCCAACATTGATATATCTTTTAACCGTCACTGTTAACATCATTAGAATTTATTGTAGTATTTCTTAATCCACAGACTTAGTCCAAAGCCAACAATATATCCATTTGCAGAAATAATTTGTATTTTATTATCAACTTCCATTACTTAGAATAATGATTTGATCAAAGCTCTTTCCTTGCAAAACCTGTCTCATAATAGGCAAAGTAGATTTTCATGTTAGACTTCTTTCAAAATATTATAAAGGTCTTTTTTGCAACAGCAAATCAGGTAGCATCCATATAGAAACAAAATTAAGGCATCAGATTGATAATCTTGCATCAGAATTCAAGTAACATCTCCACAAATGCTACTTGATCTGTTCCGTATTTTCATTATTTTGGATTCTCCACTTTTGCATTAATTTTGTTTCGCATCATTTTTAATTGAGTTCCAATTCTCTATCACTGACAAGATTCATTATACAGTTATTCATTGATTAAGGAATTACTTTTTAAATACTTGATCACATTCTTATTCAGAATTCAGCTTCTTAAACTATTCACAAGGAATTCAAGAACCAGGACCACTTCTTCAGATTAGACATGTTACAATATTCCAGACCAAAAGGTTTTTATGGTGGAGTGGTGCTGTCTTTATTTCTGAAAGTCAGGATTCAAGTCCCAGATGCTTTAACACATGTTGTTGTAACACATCTGACGAGGCTAATTAAAAAAAAAACTGTTCCAGACCCAACATCAATTTCAGACGGTAGGAGGTATTGATAAGAATTCTGCTAATTCATTTACTCATTCCTGCCTTTCACATTATATCCTTTTTTATTCCATTCCCATCTCTTCCCTGCCTCTGCTCTTGTTTGAAACCTGTTACACCCATACATTTCCACAAGTAGAAATGTTACCTGTTCCTGTCTACACATGACAGCTTTATTAACTATTCCCAGCATTTTTGGTTTATTTCAGATTCCCAGCATTTGTCACATTTTGACTTCATAATATTAAGTGAACAGTGGCTGCCATAAGTTAGTCCAAATTAATTTACATATTTACATAACAATTTAAAAAACTCTGCTCAGTTGGTAGTAGTTTGCATGAAACTGAATAACTACTAGCTGGAATACATGCATTCTTCTGGCATATACCAATTTTCTTTGCAAAAGGAATTCACGTGACCCCTTCCATCTCAACAAAAAAAATGTCAGCAACATGTAAAATATAATTTTCTCCATTTTCAACCAATTAAAAGTCACTGGTCGGCACAGCCAAAGATCAAAGGGTAAGAACAAAGAAGAACAAGAGAAAAAAGAAAGATCAAAACTAGAAGGTTTGTATAGATTGAGACGTTAGGTGGCCTATGAAGGAACTATAACAGCAAAAGGTACTGAAAAGCAGGAATTGTAAGATCTAGCATTCATTATCTACCAAAGTAAACACTATACAGTGTATTGTATGGTAATTGATTTCTCGTGGCTTTAGTCATAAACTTTAGCAGCATAGGCTTAAAAATATATACACTTACAAGGTGGCTGAGCCAACAAGAAATGACAATAGGCATAGATGGCATACTTCAAAATAAACTGATTAGACAAAATTATAAAATCTAATTATGGAACCAGATAACATGCCAGCAGTGAACTGAATTGCGAATCGAAGTTTGTCCAGTCATACAGTAATTTTAGATTTAACCACAATTTTACTGTTCAATCGCTGAGAAGGTTTTGCTTCAAGTGAAATATGGCAATATGCTGAATGCATTTTCATACTCAATGAATTGGTACTTTTGTAAAAATTACATTTCTTAACTGATAATTATAGGGAAATATTAATTTGAAGCTAATAGAGGCTTTAAGTTTATATTTATAATATTGTACATTTCAGTTGGCTCGATCATGGAAGACTCCAGAAAATAAATGTGACTTTATCAAATGAGTTGGACTGTATTTCAATGTTGATTGCCTTGCTTACAATTTGAACAAAATATGGAGAACTTCAGGTGATATAAAGCTGCAATTTTACAAAATATTGTAAGTTTAATCTCGTCTGCATATGCAAGTGGGAAGAATAAGAACAGATTAGTGTGGTAGCTTTAACACAATTATCAGGAAGCGCCAACAGTATATTGTATTCTTTAAAAGAGACTTATATTTATATAACATTGTTAATGGCCTTAGGACATCCCAAAGCAATTCATAGTTAACTAAATATTTTTGAGGTCCAGTCATTGTTGTGCAGCGTGTAATTTTTTTTCTCTGCACCATTGCTTTACAATAGAGATGCATAAGCAAAAACAAAAGGTTTACTCCAATTAACAGTTGAATTAAATTGCAACTGTAATTGAACTGCATTTCAGACACTAAAATAATGAAATCACACTTGACCGATCATAAAGGGTTTTACTGGTTAAACACTAATGTCATATCTAATACAAATGGAAAAAAAACGCATTTCCACATACATAAGTCATAACATTTTTCAATTTGTATCAAAGACATACTGATAACTTTATTCTTATATCATTTATATCAAACGTGCTGCACCAAAACATTGAACACTAATGGCAAACTGGCATTCACAAGATATAGAAATGTTTGTTCAGGTATCAGGAGGACACTACCTTTGCCAGCTCTACAAGATTTATTGCCAATATTGCATTTTACTTCAGCCAGCTGAACTTTTAAGTTTCACAGAAGTAATAATTAAACACAAAAGTAAAGCATCTTTAAACAAATATTGATTATATATTTAGTTTTTTTTGCTTCAGTTAGATTGTTTATTATGAGAATATTTGAATAAAGATAGATAGTCATCTGGTGTTTTACACAAAAAAAATCAATGCAAAATCCAAGTTTCATCAATAAGCCTTATATTCTCAAATAGGAACATAAATAAGTGCACTGCAAAATGTCACTTATTGCAGCTGATGTTGCTCTCATTCAATGTTCTATTTAAAGTTTGCATGTTTGGACAAAGCACCAGTCTAACTAATTCCTCTGCTTTTGGAGATCATTTGTGGCGACTGCCACGCCTTTTCATTGCTGCTGTGCATTGTGGACAGTACCATTTTCCTTTTGGAGCTTCTGTCAGTCCAACACATCCATAGTGGAACCACTCAATGGGGCACTTTAAAAAGAAAATTAATTGTTGTTAGAAGCTTCATAATCCAGTTTAATTTTACCATTAAAATGAATTTTGATATGGCTATGTTAATGCATCAAATGCAAATCAGTCACCATTAATAGTGTCATCTTTCACTTTTTTTTTACTGTAGTTGACAACCAAGTTTTATAGTTTGCAGTGGTTCTAACATTAGATAATGTAAAATACTTACATCTTGATTATCACACCCTACCATTTCACCATATGACACCTGAAAATGAAGAAAAACACACATTTTCAGCCTTGCTTTTATGCTAAATGAGTTAATCGTGGACTATTCAACTATTGTTATCATTAAGCTGGGACTGACAATGCATACTGGGAAGTGACATCAATCCAACTTTTTATGCTAGGTTATTATGGCATGGTGGTATTTTAATACCAATTGCAGCCTCGTTAAAATGTATGATTTACCATTTGTCCAGCTGCATTTCTGGCCATCTATGATTACAACATTGTTATAATTTCTCATGCTGTGCCAAAATATACATTACTCATTAGTTTTTCAGCTACTCAGCAGCTTTCATAACTAAACTCGGAGACATTTATATTAGTGTCTGATGTAAAGTTAAAATTTCCCCAGTTCTTTAGGAATTGGGATTTGATTTTGGATTTTCACATCTATTTCTAATACAAGGCAGTACTAAATTTGATTTTTTTTCAACAAAAATAAATTTCTAGAGGTTTGAAATTGACATATATTTGGTCCAACAAGTTTCTATCCATTTATGTGCCAGGCACTGCATGTTACATACATTGAAAGGGCATCGTGTCAGCCATATTTTCATTTTCAGAATCTGCTACATTTTAAAATCAATTACAAGTAAATTTGTTTCAAACTATACATTCTGCAAATAATGTGAATTCATAATCTTTAGAGTCTGTGCTGAAAATCTAAAGGTAAATTTCTAACAATAGTTCTTGCATGACTATATACATCTCTTGGAAATCTGTGTATATTGTTTGAAGCATGCAAAAATAAAAATAGCAAAAATAACATGAAATATGCTCTGTATTCAGCATCTTTATTCCAAACTCACCTGATTGCAGATACAATAACGAGGCTCATTAGGATCATATGTCCAATCCACTTGGTTATTGGAATCAGACTCTGGTAAAGCTGGGGTCTGCTGAGGAATCTCCTGCGCTACTACAGAAGAAGAGGAGGAGGAAGATGACGATGAAGATGATGAGGAGGACTGGTGATTCGAGGACTTGTTGCTATTTCTGCAAAAAACAAAAAAGGGGATGTATAAACCTTACAGATTGGCATTTGGGCTAAATTATAGACATCTGGATAGTTCACATTTTATTAATAGAGAACGACAATATAAATAAAAAGAATTTTCATAGCAATCGACAGCAGAGCATGAGTAGACCAAAGCTAATATTAGTGACCACTACTAGCATTTTAAATATCAAATCTTCCTGGTTTTACACAATGATGTGATAATGAATAGACTGTATAATACTCCTATATGCAGCTACAACTTGGATCGCAGACATTAATATAATGTGTACTTAAATATGCTTATCAAATTGTATTCATCAAAAGTAAGCTCAACAAATTCATGTCTCTGCTGAGGTTGTTCACCATACACACAGATTTCTTATGCATTGCAAATATTATTTTTGATTCTGCAATTCAACACTTAATACTAAAATTATGTTGGACTATTACCCCCACAAACATTGAATTGCACCCATAATTATTCAAATGGGCTATATTATTCTTAGTTTTAGTGGAGCGACAGATGCTGCTAGTTTGTCCAAGTAATTTTAACAAAGCTAGAGGTTCAATTTAACATCAGTTTTGGGTCTTTCAGTTTGGTCGCACACTTTGTATTTTTCAGACACAGTAAGTCATTCTAGTTACTCTAATTTTATTTTCCTGTATCTTATTACTTACTCCTTTTCAAATATATATCCAACTCCATTCTTGTAGAATCATAGTGAGGAGAAAATCATTTTTAAAATAACAAACAGGCCAGGAATAATATTGATGCTAACATCAAAATAAGTGATCGTTTCATACATACTATTTCAAACATTGAAGTAATGAAGAGAACTCCTTAAATTGCAATAATCTCTTCTGTTGTGTATCCATGTGCATCTTTTTAGATATTTCAGTTGTTCACATAACAAAATCGTAGAAACAAAATTTTAAACAGAAGATTTATGAACAGAATTTATAAATATTAGAATACTAAAATAATAGCTCACACTTGGAGAAACACATTTAAATTAAAAACAGCAGTAAACAAACAAAATCAAATGAAGAAAACTGACGTCACAATTGACATATTAAAAACATTCTCTCTCAAATATTTTTGATGACTCTGCAAATAAATTCAACAAACTTAAAACTGGTACTTTAATCTCCACTAGTATATATAAATTATATCAGTATGAATGTAAATGATAATGCAATTCTTGCAGAAAGTGCCTCTGTTCAAAAGATCTGCAAATTTATGTATTGCACTAATACAATATTTGACATAATCAGTGACATTACATAAGAAAATTTATCGCGGTATTGAAAACCTTGAGAGAATAAGCCACCTGAATTTCAGAACTCATTGGTCGGCATGGACCAGTATTGGCTGAAGGGCCTGTCTCCGTGCTGTAGGACTCTATGAATTTAAAGACCGCTCAAAAGGTGGAAACGTTCCATTTTGCACTTATTGTTTCAAATGCAAGAAGACCAAAACTTCAAACAAGCATGACAATTTATTCTGCAGGAGAAAAGGGTTTGAAGATGATGGATTGGACAAAACATTGTCTTGGAGAAAGTAAAAGGGAAGTACAGAGAAGACAAAAAAGTTTTGGTAAGACATTATTTTCTCTAGCTAGAAAAACAGTTGAGTACTTTATCTATCAAATATAAAACTCTTTTCTTTCTTGCAAGAAATTGACAAAAAAAATTTTGAAAAGATATACCTGGTTCAATCTTGAAACTTGAATGAACCAAATCACTTTCCATTCCTTCTCAACACAGAAGATTTGATCAATACAAAACAGTTATTTTAGAATGGCTACAAATCAGTTAAGTTACTAGTTGCAACTTTTAATATGATTTGATAACCACTTTGTTTGCTGGAGTGAAAACAACCATTCAGATACTATGAATGAATTTTCATTTACTGCAAAATGATTTTCTAATAACATAAGTAAAAATGCATATATAACCTAAAATTTCAGTCAGGGCCTGACAACAAAGTGGACTAGAAACAGATTAAGACAGGGGAAGTTTAATGCTGTCCCTATGCCATATTTGGTGGCCACAGGCATTTTAATTGAGTAGGAAGCTGGCAAGCCCGCTGCCTTTCTATCACTACTCTGTATATGATTGTAGTCGACTGATTTGTCAAAGGGCTTCCTGCCTCATCAGAAATTAAGCACCTTTGGTGGGGAACTACTGTCCTCTTCATGTCAATGATCGTATCCACCCATCATGGAAAGGAAACACAGCATTGCATGAATCCTGAAAAGCAAACTTGAGAGTTCTGGGTATGGAGTGATTTTGAAAGACTCTCAGTGGCTGGTTAACTACTCCCTTCCATCTCCAGCCCCTCATCAGCTTGGGCCCTTTGGCAATCCTAGGTCTAATGACTAGTTGGCAAATCTCAGCAAGCAGGACTTCCATGTCCAGGTCTTTGCTCTTGGGAAAAGCCCATTTCTGGCTGACACTCAACTAATACAGCTGACCTTCCTGAAAGAAAGCCAAAGCAGGACTCCCTGGCTTTCTAGATGACACGTGCGACCCTGAGTGCCTACATTAAATCTGCCCAGAGAATTTAATCCCAAAGTCAGGTCTTAAATTTGGATTAACATTTTACTGAACTACTAGTGTAAACACACCCAATCAAAATGTGTTGGCCATTATGAAGAGGAACAAACTTTTGTGGCAAATATATTTAGCTATTAAAATGGTTTTTTTTTTTCTGGGCCTGCCCACTGTATTCCCTGCAGACGCGCATAAGAAAAAACTTGTCAATATTCTCACATTCCATGCAAGAAAGAATATCTTGCTAGGTTGGACATCTGAATACCCCGGGCCTTGCGGACTGGCTAAAGATCGTTATGGAGCATATTCCCTTGAATTTTCTCACAAGTATAGCACACCGTAAAACCGAGAATTTTTATAAGATATGGCAGCCCTTTTTGAAATACCTGGACACAGATCTATCTGCCACACTAACAAGGGCTTTTGTATAGCTGTAACGATTGTATTTTACAAGTTCAATATCCAGAGAGGAGGAACTGTGAACGTATGAGTGTTTTGTTTGGCTGGGCTGAGTTATTATTATTTATTAGTTTGTTGTTAGCTAAAAAGCCAGTTGGGATTTTGTTAAACTTGTGTTTTTAGTATTGTTTTGAATTGTATTGTTTTGTACTTTATTGTAATATTAAAACAATCTATTTTTCCAATAAAAATATATTTTAAAAAAAGTTTTGTTGTGACATAGATGATATAAATTGTTTTAAGACATGAAACACACCCTAAGACTAGATAAAAAGCAAAAATTGGTGAATTCCTTAATAGCAGAAACACTTACTTATTTTTTCGACCGCTGCGTGAATCTGTGGCTGATGTTGATAATGTTTGTGTCAGGGTGGATGCTAGCGTTGAGGAATATCCTGTAGATTCCCTTGAGATAGAGAACTCTCGTGCAAGTTGGAAGTCATTGTTTTTAAATGCTTCATAAGTGGCCTTTATAGTAGATGTCCTCCTCCCTTCCTTCATCTTGCACATCAAAAAGAGAAGTAAATTCTTTACAATTCAGAATTGTACTTTAAAGTGCATCACAAACATTTAACTTTTTTTTAAGAAGAAATCCTCTCTACTTACCAATATTTGTAACAATAAAATGTTCAAAGTACTTCAGAGATTATGATATAATAACAAATTAATAATCACATTTGCCAATTATCGGTAATATAATACCTGGTCTAAGATTCTATTTTGTAATGTGGAATAGACAATTTGCAAGACTAAAGCTAATGTTGATGCTCTCAATTAAAGAATTAAATATGGACATCCTGTAGAATTATAATTTTTTGTAATTCATTTTTAAGTAATTCTTCCACAAGTAGTATTAAAATAATGAATTATCAAGCAGTTCAAAAAAAACTACAGTCCTAAATCACCCCTAAATGTTTTACAGCTATTTACAATATTTGAGTAGTTACATTACTGTACACAATTAATTGTTGCGAAAACTTCTGAAACTTTCAGCTGATTCAGAATTAAAATGCATGACCAAGTATGATCAGCCATGATCATATTGAATGGTGGTGCAGGCTCGAAGGGCAGAATGGCCTACTCCTGCACCTATTGTCTATTTATTAACTCTATTGATATGAATATGTTAAGATTATCTAGTAGACAAAATTATAGAAGCATCTATGGCATCGTAATTACTGTATGTCAATCTACCTGCACATTACTGGTATCTTTGTTAATGACATTTTATTTATGGTAATAAAAATATTCAAATTTATACAGCAATTTCATATTAAAACTGCTCTAAACAGCCAATTAAGGACATTTGAAATGCAATCTTTATTCTTCCATAGGATGTGAGCATTCCTGCCAAGGCCCATATTTGTTGCCCATCGTTAATTGTCCTTGAACTAACTAGCTTGTTAGGCTACTTCGGAGGATATTGGTATGGATCTATAGTCACATGGCTGTCAGACAAAGATCAGATTTCTTCCCATTAGTGAATTGGATTGATTTTTGCCAAGGTAGAAATCCCATGACCCTACCTTAAGAGCTCTTTCTGATGCTTTCTTGAATAGTACATTTTGATTTTTGGATCTACATTTTGGTTTTCAGGGACTTCTTTATCATTCTCACTAATTTATTGGGCAATTTATTGGATAATAACAATACCTTTTCTGTATTTTTGTTGATGTATGGGGAAATCTGGTCTCAAACAAAAGTTGAATTACAATACTTCTTCAATAACCTCAATAATTACCAATGCTACCTCAAATTTTAAGTCAAAACACAACAAATCAAAATTCCTAGACACTACTTAAATTAGCATAAGACAATAGGCATAATTCAGCAAACATTTATTTTAAGTACAGTCATTTCTGATAGAATGCGATAGTTCAGTTCTCGTGCAATCTCGCAATACCCAAGAAATTCATGCATTAGCCATGCCATTTAAACTAATGGGGCCAGAATGGTGTTATTTCCGATACAGGTAAGGAAAGTTCACATTCTGCAAATAACAATCTAAATTCTTCAATTGCGCTGAACCAATTCGTGTTGAAGAAACAAGCATTATCGCAGAACCGGTTGTAACAATACACATGCACTTCTACACAAAAAAACCCACCTTAAACACACATTCCATAGACTGGTGAGTTCACAGCAAATGTACCACCATCGCATATGCACAAAACAAAGATTTTAACTAGGCAGTTACTACCATTTTTACTGCATCTCAGATTTAAATTCAACAACTGACGTTATTGCAATATTTCATCCAGGTGGTAACTCATGAACATAGTTAGCTTTGAGCTGAAGATTCCATATTCACCATAGCCAAATGATTTGGAGATTTTCTGGCTCCTGGTTAGCTCAATACATCTTTGTTGACAGCTTTTAAACTGTTCTCTTTCCTTTGCAGAATTGCTTTCCCTTCCTTTAATCTGCCTCTTCCCTGTCTCTTGCAACCTCCCTCGCTATTACCCCCTAGCATCTTAACTCTTGCCCCATTTCCCACCTTACAGCATCTCATTCTCCACCCATTCACAATGCAGCCTCTTTCTTCCCTCCTTCCCGAACCTCTTCCTCCTATCTTTTTCATTCCCCTACCCTTCATTGCAACTTCTTTCTTTCTTTCTTACACCATGGAGACTTGTTTCCCAACCCGCACCCCATCTGTAGCCACTTCTTATCTATCCAGCCTCTTGCAGCCTGTTTCTATGTCTCCACTCCTCCTTAATACTCCTACCCTTCCATATAGTCTCACTCTTTCCCTAACTCCAGTTGCAGCCCATCTATTCTACTAACAGGGGCAACTTTCCATCAATGGGAATTAAATTTTCCTCAGCTTTTTGGAGATATTTGGGGTCAAATTTGTTTGCCACACCCCCACTTAGTTTGGAACCTTTTCTGTATGATAATTGATAATAGCTTCATAGTCACCATTACTAATACCAGGTTTATATTCCAGACTTTTTATATTAAATGAATTTACCAACTACCTTGGTGCTAACCTATGTCCCCAGAGGATTAGCTTGGACCTCTGGCTTGCAAGTTCAGTGCCATTATCACTATGTCATCATTTCTCCATAGTCAAGATAGAGGTGTAATATTGCAGCAGCCTATTTGTACACTGCAAGGTCTCACAAACAGCGATATGATGACCAAATAACCTACTTTGGTGAAAAAAAACCCAAAGAACTACAGATGTTGGAAATCAAACAGAAACTGCTGGAAAAAACCTAGCAGGTCTGGCAGCATTTGTGGAGAGAAAACAGAGCTAATGTCCAGTTAATGTTCCATATCAGTTCTGAAGAAGGATCACTGGTCTCAAAACGTTAACACTGCTTTCTCCCCACAGATGCTGCCAGACCTGCTAGTTTTTTCAAGCAATTTCCATTTTTGTGACTCTGATTGAAGGATAAATATTAGCCAGAACTTGCACCACTTATCTGATATAGCAATCTACTCAGATAATCTGGTATGAAATGAGTGCTGGAGTCTTTAAAACCAAAACCAGTTAATATTTCTATGATGTAAATTACCTGTGCTGTTGCTTGAACAGCTTGGGCTGCTGCCATTGTAATAGCTGCAGCTCCAGGACCTGCTCCTGGAGTTAATGAGGTAAGATTATATGAACTGAGAGGCTGTGATGAATTAATATTGTAGACACTGTTAGAAGTCGATGTTAAATTACTATTACGGCATCCTGAAAAAGATCAAAAGAAAAACTTCAATCGGTAAACGTCAGACACATTTAATCAATTAACAATTGTTTTCTATTTAAATGTAACCACATGATGTATCATGTGATAACCCAGTTTCTCTATACTTCATAAATTCTTCTTCCACTGAACTGACTGACTCAATTTTCATCCCATTGGACAGTAAATTTGGCTCAAGTGTCCATTAACATTGGAAACATCCCATTGTTAGGATTTTGCAGTGTAATGATGTGAAACTTTCAGTGTCCACTGAAAGTAACAGCAACTTCATAAATCTGCACAGAATAATACGAAAATCTAGATGTTGCTATCATTATTACAACGTTCCTCCAGAGGCTATGCTGTAGAAGTTCCTTTTCCCCACCCACAACCAAAAAGAATGCAACCTCAGAAATTTGTGAATCGACAGAAACTTCCAAACTGAAGATCAGCACCATCAACACATTTTAATCTCCTAAAATATTACCATACGTGATTCAGGAGAAATGCTTCAAAGTGTATTAAGAATATGCAAAGAGCAGTTGAAGCAAAAACAGATACAATTAAGGGAATTTAGCTAAGGACATGTGGAAGAAATTAATAGAAAGATATGCTAATAGGATCAGGTGAACAAAAATGGGAGGAGGCTTGTTGCAGCATTAGCCCAAAATAAACATTTGGGCAAATAACTTTCTTGTGTACCAAGGACTCATTGTACTGCATCTCAGCTTTGAATTCAATCATTTCTTTACTTTAGTAAAATAAATCACAAGAGTTATTGAGCGCAATAGCATTGTTTTCCAAAGGCATGGAAATGTGTAAAAGGATTTCTTACTTATTTTGCAAATTTAGGAATTTCAATTCAAAGATCACATAAATGGAACAGTTCACTTCACTTTCGGTATCCATTAAGTTAATGAACTAACACTTGTATAGCATAAAGGATTATCAATCATTTTGACAATTAGCCATACTCTGTGGTACAACTAGTAGAGTTTTATTATTTTAATACAGAAAACGTCTGAATTGACACCTTATGAACTGGCACCCTTGATAAATGGGTAAACATTATATACCTCAAATACTGGAAGTTTATTGCATTATTGCAATCTCTGCAATGCCCAATAGTCAGTTGAGGGTGCAATTGTGAAAGATCTCTGCTGGTAAATTTCTTTTAAAACAAAGTTACAAAATTATTTTTGTGATTTGTGCTGTAAATAAAGTACAATTATGTACAGATCTCCTGCACTGCTTTTCTAATACTTAGCGTGTTTATACATTGATTACACTGACCTCTTGATCAACCGGAACATTTAATCAACTGGCACACTCCTGGTCCCATAGCTGCCAGTTAATAAAATGTTAGCTGTATTATTCTCTTAGTCTCCATAAGTTGTATGCCATAATAAATGTGGCTATTGTATGGAAATATCATTAATTGAAGGATTTGGAATTCACTTATTCTAATCAAACTTACTGATCACATTTGTAGTGCAGTCCAGGAATCTAATCTCAATGGCATATCAGTATGATTTTATTTTACTTAATTTCTATTTTCGCATTCATTGAATAAGAATTTAACACTTGCCAATCTTCTACCAAACAAATATCAATTTGCATCTAATTGAACAGGGACATGGAAAAGCTAAGATTAACAAATTTCAAGTATTGTGTAGTACTGAAGTTTAAATTACACCACACAAGTTGATTCATAATAGATAGTTCTGTTTCAAACAGAGGCATCTCAGGCAACTCTGAATGAGTAATTGCTTAAGGACTGTTTTTTGACAGAAGTTGTTCTCCCATCCTTGTCTTGCTGAGCTAGCGTCCAAAGGCCTAGATGCAAGGATTACACAACAAGGAAACAGCACACTAGCACTCCTGATGAATGGCTTTTGCCCGAAATGTTCATTTTCCTGTTCCTCAGATGCTGCCTGAACTGCTGTAATTTTCCAGCACCACTCTAATCTAGAATCTGGTTTCCAGCATCTGCAGTCCTTGTTTTTACCTAAACAGCACACTATCACAAATCTGGAGACATGTTAAGAACTTCGAAACAGGAGTCAGCCATTCAGCCCCTCGAGCCTTCTCTGCCATTCAATACGATCATGACTGATCTGTGGCCTAACTCCATATTGGGAGACAGTGAGGACTGCAGATGCTGGAGATCAGAGTCAAAAGGTGTGGTGCTGGAAAAAGCACAGCCGGTCAGACAGCATTCAAAGAGCAGGAGAGTCGATGTTTCGAGCATAAGCTCTTCATCCTGCTCCTCGGATCCTGACCGGCTGTACTTTTCCAGCACCACATGTTTTGACTTTAGCCTAACTCCATACACTTGCCTTGGATTCATATCTATTGATACACTTACTTCGTAAAACTTTGTTATCTCAGATTTAAATTTAACAATTCAATTAGCCTTGACCACAATTTGAGGAAGTTAATCCCAAACATTAATTACTCTTTGCATGTAGAAGTGCTTCCCAATAGCTCTCTTGAATGGCCTGGCCCTAATTCTTAGACAATGCCCCTTTGTTCTAGAATCACCAACCTGCAGAAATAGTTAATCTTCATCCACCTTGTCTTTTCTCATCAATATCCTGAAGACCCTCAATCAGATCACCTCTTAACTGTCTAAATTCTAGAGAATACAGGGATACTTTGTCTAATCTCTCCTCATACCTTAACCCCTGAAGTCCAGGTATCATCCTTGTAAACCGGTGTTGAACTCTCTCCAGGGAGGAAACATTCTTCTTAAAAAAAAAGTGTGGGGGCCAGATCTGATCATAATACCCTAGGTGAGGCCTAAGTAGGAATTTTATTTTACAAGTGCAGCGTAACATCTGCATTTCTATCCTCCAGCCCTCTAGAAATGAAGACCAGCATTCCATTAGCCTTCTTGACTATTTACTGCACCTTTACAATGTACTTTAAAGAGCTATACATCTAAACCTACAAACCTCATTAGTCAATCACTGTATTTAACTGTTCATGAGGGTTACTCCCCCAGAACTATCCAGGCAGTGGGAATCACTATTACTCATGCCAATGAAGGTTGGAGGAGATAATGTTTTCAGACCTACCTATCTATTAGTCTATTGTAAAAAATACATCTTAAAATTAATTAACAGATTTCAAGGAAACTTGAAAGTTTACAGATATATAGAAATATTTGTGTACAAGTAGGGTAAAATGAATGGTCTTTATTGGTGAAAATATGGATTTGGATCTGAATCCGGAAAGTTTAAGTTTCTATTAACATTGGGAATATTGCGGACATTTTTTAAAATAAATGTTGTGGGTTGGTATTTTAAAATGTTGCAATCTCAATGCTATAAAATCTCCTCAGTAAATTTAATTAAAAAGTTCAGCTTTGTAGTTATAAAGTTGTGCTAGTTGTGCAATTATAATAATGTTAATATTTCACGGTAGAAGCAAGCACTGTAATGAATAATACCCTCTTTATTTGTGTCAGACTTTTGCTACATGTCTTTTCTGGTCGGTGCTTGACTCTCACTGTAGATACATGATATATAAATGATCAAGTGAATCATAAACAAACGATAGTATGAGCATATCCTGTCATCTAGTAGCCAGTCTTTGATTCCTGCCAAAGACGTGTGCTTGCCTGACTGCGGCAGGCTGAATGCATACTGGCTGTGGCTAAGGTAATATACATTCATTAACAGAATCTTCTAGGCATGGAAGCACACCCACTAGACTTTCATGGCTAGGTAGTCCTTGCAAATAAGGGAGCCTGCAGATAAAATGCAGAGCTATGTGCTCTATTTACACTATAATATCACATGACATTGCCCTGGCTCAACTCACCCTGTTGCTATAACTCCCATTCCTCTTAAATCTGCATTAAATCTTAAATTAACGCATTCTTGGCTTGCCCCCCATATTCCACTATCTGTAAATTTAAGGTCATCCAAAATTCTGCTGCCTCGGTCTTAACTTGTAAGAAGTCCCATTGTGCTTGTTGCCTAATAGCTCCCTGTCAAGCAACACCTTGTCTGTAAAATTATCATCCTGGTACATAAATTTCTCCATGGTCCTGCCCCTTTCTACCTCTATTTCCTCATAGGCATCTATACTCCTCTAATTCTGACATCCTGTACATTTCCAATTTTAACTGCTCTATCAATAGTGGCTATGCCTTTGTTGTATTGGCCCCATACCCTGGAATTCTCCCGCTGTACTTTTCCATGTCACTTTCTTCTTATAAGACACTCCTTACAACATACCTTTTTGACTACGTTTTTGACCATTTGATCTAATCTGTATGCAACTCGAAGTCATTATTTGTTTTGAATTGATCTGTGAAGCTTTTTAGTACATCTTAATATATTATAGACACTATATAATGAGGTGTTGCTGTAGTAAAATGATGTTATAGTTTTAGTTGCCAAGGAATTCAAATTACCTGGCGTATTTTCTTTTGAGGCATCTGATGTAAGGGTAGACAAAAGAGCTTCTGACTTGAATTTCTTCTCGGGAATATGATCTGTAGTATGGTGGCTAGATGGATTATATTTCCGTTCTGGAAAAATAACAATAAATTGAATACAGATTAGAATACATGTACCTTATTTTCCACATATTAAAAATTTACTTAACAATAACTGATTTAGCATCAGCTTCAAGAAATTACTTTCTGGATCAAGAAAATTCTGGAGTAGCTGAGTACTAGTATTAGATAGCAGCGTGATTAGTGCCAATAGTGAATAATGAAACACTGATATGACATATTAACAGCAATGTTCCACTTAATCTTGGTGATCTTTCCCACTATTATTTGTGTGGATGGCAAACATTTTTTGAAAAATGAAATAAGATAACATATTAACTACTTGGGAAAGGAACACTTTTCTACAGAGCCAATCAGTATCTGCATTCAACATTTCTAGGCTACGTAAAAGCTAATTGGTCTAAGCGTGTGATCAAAACAATAATAATTACATTTTTAAAAAAAAAACAGAAGAGTCTTACTAATGTGTCCAAGGAACACTGAGTCAACCTAACCAAAACAACTTGTAAAGCACGTGACATGATACCTACTTTCTATTGGCGTGTGAGAGTGAGCGTGGTGGTTATTAACTGGCTGAGGTGGATTGTCCAGCTCCAAAGATCCTGAAATAAAAACAAGGCAAAATCAGCCATTTATTTGATTTTTTAAAAAACTATAAATAACCAATCATGGACACTAAGATTCTTTCCACTCAGCTCCAGAAAACTGCTGAAAACTAGTACAGGATATGGGTTCCTATCTGCAGCAGTGTCAAAAAGATAGTTTTGAAGAAAAGTTATACCAGACTCAAAACATAAACTTTGTTTCTCTCTCCACAGATACTGCCAGATCAGCTATGTTTCTCCAGAATTCTCTATTTGTTATCAGCATTCTACAATGATTAGCCACAGTGTTACCCAGTTAATTTCAATAATACACACTGTCTCCAAAATGAGATTCTTGACAGATGCATAGGATAGACGTAATAGGGTGAATGCATAGATAAATATAAATTCTACTTTTAACTATTTCTCAATAATTTATTTTTAAATAAGTGCGCCACTCTTCACCATATATCAGACTCCTAATTAACCAAAGTCAGTCAGAAACAGTGTGCATACTTTTGTACTAGAATTAGTCATCTTCACTCGGGCTTTGTAAAGTAATTTCATTTTGCTAGATTCACTTTAAAAATTAATTGCTATTGCTATAAGAGACATCTAAAACATCTACTGCATTATTTATAATCCATCTTACATACAGGATATATGCTAAGAATCTTTGCGATTTGTTGAATTACAAATTAAACAATTTTATTTCTTTCCTCAGCATCAAGCTTTGCCATTTGCAATGTAATATTAAGGTCACCTATTTATAGATTTGTACTTATCTGTCATACAGGAACCTAGACAGAGCCTTTTAGGAGTATCCTGGTCAGCACGAGCGAGTTGGATCAAATAGTCAGTTTCCGTGCGGTATGACTCTGACTGTCCTCAACCGTTAGCCAGTATAATTGGTCAGGCTCGTGAATGCTATTTATTCTGGGTAATCCCCACTTTTCTTACTAATTGAATGCAAAGATACTGTTGGAAAAGTATTACAATTAGTACTGAAGCTGCCATCCGTTAAATAATGACAGTGTGGCTTCTGAATTACTCCAATGGACTGAGCAATGCTACATTTCAGTAGACCTTAAAACCTCTGAGCATTACTCAAGGAGGTATCTGCAATATCTATGCTCTTTATCCTCCTTTTTCGTTTGCAATCAAATATTTGGGTTGCATTGTCAGATCAATGGAAAAGGAGAAATTTTTTTTCTCCACATCTTTACTTTGTTCAGGGATCCATGAAAATCCTCAGTCACATCAGGAAAACACAGTCTGGGTTTCACCACATGGTGTTAAGAAAATGCTTCTCAATACAAAGTGTGGGAATTAATATGGCTACATAGTCTAATATACCACTGTGGGAAGCCAGCATGCTAACAGGAAGGCAAGAGTATTGGTACAGAATATTAACTATGAAAATAGCTTTGATATCCTTTGGTCATACAAATCTATTGAATCAATTGTTACCTAACTGCTGTTGTTGCGCCATAATTTGTACTTCTGTAAACAAGAATCATCTGCTTCAGCTCAATTTAATGTTGTAGGAATAACTCAAAAAAGGTACCTTTTAAAAAAAACAGCTATTAAAATTACTGAGTGGATTACCAAATTTACTGCAACGTATGTGCACATGCGGGGTTGGCAACAACAGGCATCCTGGCATTTTGTTTCAAGAACCCATAAAACTCCATAGCTTTGCTTTAATACACCTTTAATCAGAAAAGCTAAACGGAACACAGAATTATGATTTGTACTGTCTTAATATAAAAGAGTATTAAATATAATTTTATTCACATAACATTTTACTAATATAACAATAATGCCACAATTGAAGGACTTTTGCTGTGCATCTCTAGGATCTTGTCCCAACAAATAACCATAAATTATTTTATTTAAATAAAATTCCAAGGTACTTCCTTTCATAACCTAATAATGAGCAACGTACATTGTTTCACCACCACACACATTATATATTAATCCTGTCTCACAAAACGCTACCAAAATTATCAGACACCAAGTTGAGTAAACAAATACTTTGTTACCAGTTAACATCACCACTAGCATGATTTTCACCTGCTGAGTAAATTTGCAACAAATTCCCCTCCATCCACTAACCTAACTTCAGCATTGTACCCATTCAATGTGTTTCCCTAAACCCCTCAACTCCATTAAATGTGTTTCTGGTATTGCATGCAAGCATATTTAATAACCAGGACAGCATAAATCATATGACTTAGTTTAGGGTGTAGGCTTGCTCGCTGAGCTGTAGATTTGATATCCAGATGTTTCATTACCTGGCTAGATAACATCATCAATGGCGACCTCCAAGTGAAGCGAAGCTGTTAACTCCTGATTTCTATTTATATCTTTCTTCTGGATGGGGTTCCTGGGGTTTGTGGTGATGGCATTTCCTGTTCGTTTTCGGAGGGGTTGTTGTAGAAAATAAGAGCTCCTCGTGTCGGGTTAAAATTTTGGCATGGATAGAATATTGTTTCCTGTTAACTAGCCAGACTCAGTCATAGAGATGTACAGCATGGAAACAAACCCTTCAGTCCAATCTGTCCATGCCGACCAGATATCCCAACCCAATCTAGTCCCACCTGCCAGCACCCATCCCATATCCCTCCAAACCCTTCCTATTCATATACCCATCCAAATGCCTCTTAAATGTTGCAATTGTACCAGCCTCCACCACTCCCTCTGGCAGTTCATTCCATAACCATTTGCCAGCATTTGGCCCATATCGCTCTAAGCCCTTCCTATTCATACACCTATCCAGATGCCTTTTAAATGCTGCAGCCTCCACCACTTCCTCTAGCAGCTCAGTCCATACATGCAACACCATCTGCAGGAAAAAGTTGCCCCTTAGGTCCCTTTTATATCTTTCCCCTTTCACCCTAACCCTATGCCCTCTAGTTCTAGTCTCCCCCATCCCAGGGAAAAACTTTTGTCTATTTATCCTATTCATGCCCCTCATGATTTTATAAACCTCTATATGTTCACCCCTCAGCCTCGACTCTCCAGGGAATACAGCCCCAACCTATTCAGCCTCTCCCTGTAGCTCAAATCCTCCAACCCTGAAGAAGGTCTTATGCCCGAAACGTCCATTCTGCTGCTCCTAGAATGCTGCCTGGCCTGCTGTGATTTTCCAGCACCACATTTTTCAACTCTGGTACTCCAGCATCTGCAGTCCTCACTTTCTCCTAGTTGATCCCAACCCTGGGAACATCCTTGTAAATCTTTTCTGAACCCTTTCAAGTTTCACAACATCTTTCCGATTGGAAGGACACCAGAATTCCAAAAGTGGACTAACCAATGTCCTGTTACAGTTGGAACATAACCTCCCAACTCCTGTACTCAATACTCTGACCAACAGAGAAAAGCATACCAAACATCATCTTCACTATCTACCTGCAACTCTACTTTCAAGGAATTATGAATCTGCACCCCAAGGTCTCTGTTCAGAAACACTCCCCAGGACCTTACCATTAAGTGTATAAGTGCTGCTCTGATTTGCTTTTCCAAAAAGCAGCACCTCACATTTATCGAAATTAAATTCCATCTGCCACTCCTCAGCCCATTGGCCCACCTGATCAAGATTCCATCGTACTCTGAGATAACCTTTTTGGTTTTCCAGTACATCTCCAGTTTTGGTGTCATCTGCAAAACTTACTCACATCCAAATCATTTATATAAAAGGACAGTGGACCCAGCACCGATCCTTGTGGCACTCCACTGGTCATGGGCCTCCAATCTGAAAGGCAACAGTGCACCGCCAACCTCTGTCTTCTACCTTTGAGCCAGTTCTGTATCCAAATGGCTAGTTATCCCTATATTCCATGAGATCTAATCTTGCTAACCAGTCTCCCATGGGAAACCTTTATCAAACACCTTACTGAAGTCCAGATAGATCATGTCCACTGCTCTTCCCTCAACAATCCTCTTTGCTCCAAAAAACTCAATCAAGTTCACAAGACATGATTTCCCACGCACAAAGCCACATTGATTAGCCCTAATCAGTCCTTGCCTTTCCAAATACATGAAAATCCTGTCCCTCAGGATTCCCTCCAGCATCTTGCCCAAAGTCAGGCTCACCAGTCTATAGTTCCCTGGCTTTTCCTTACCTTTCTTAAATAGTGGTACCACGTTAGCCAACCTCCAGTCTTCCTGCACCTCACCTGTGACTATCGGTGATATAAATATCTCAGCAAGGGGCTCAGCTATCATTTTTCTAGCTTCTCACATAGTTCTAGGAAACAACTGATCAGGTCCTGGGGATTTATCCACTTTTATGCATTTCCAAACATCCTTTACTCGTTTAGTATCTCCCCCATTGCCTGCGCCTCCATACATAGGCTGCTTCGCTGATCTTGGAGGGTCCCTATTCTCTCCCTAGTTACCCTTTTTGTCCTTAATGTATTTATAAAAACCATTTGGATTCACCGTATCACTATTTGCCAAAGCTATCTCATGTCCCTCTTAAGTGTATGCCTACTGCCTTTATACTCTTCTAATGATTCTCTTGATCTCTCTTGTTTATACATGA
The DNA here is from genome assembly GCF_004010195.1 of Chiloscyllium plagiosum. Taxonomy (NCBI): domain Eukaryota; kingdom Metazoa; phylum Chordata; class Chondrichthyes; order Orectolobiformes; family Hemiscylliidae; genus Chiloscyllium; species Chiloscyllium plagiosum. The sequence continues at coordinate 39,473,911 of NC_057728.1, read as the reverse complement.
ATAGCTCATTTCTGGTTGGCATGATCTAAGGAGTGATGTACCATAAAGATTGGAGCTGGGGCTTCAACTCTCTTCATCCAAATCATATGCTGTATATAAATAGTAGGGACAGAAGGTATGGTTGCTACATTTGCTGATGACACAGATAGATGGGAAAGTCTGCAAGTTACAAACTATCTTCATAAGTTGCAGAGAGGACACAAGGAAGCACAAAAGGATACAGATGGTTTAAGTGAGTGGGGAAAAAATCTGGCAAATGGAATATAATGTGAGGAAATGTGAACTTGTCCATTTTGGTGAATTAAGAAAAGCATATTATTCTTAACTGTAAGACTGCAGAGCTCTGAGATGAAGAGAGATCTCGTGTCCTTGTACATAAATCACAGAAGGTTAGAATACAGATATAGCATGTAATTTGGAAAGCTAATAGTATTGCAATCAGTTATCATGAGATGAATTAAAAACAAATATCTGGAAGTTCTGCTTTACTATGTACAGTATTGATTTCCTTATTTAAGGATACGATATGATTACCTTGGAATCAGTTCAGAGAACAGCTTACTAAACTAATGCTTGGAATGGGCAAGTTATCATACAAGGATTGTTAGACACACAAAGCTTATATCAGTGTGAACTTCGAACAGCAAGGGGCAATTTGACTGAAATATAGAAGATCCTGAGACATGTGGAAAGAATGTTTCCTCTTGTATAAGCTTTTTAAAAAAGGGGCCTCCAATATAGGACAGAAATGAAATGAAACGCTTTCTCAGAGGGACGTGAAAGGATGCTCTTCCTTGAGAGATGTTGTAAACAGAATTTGAAAACTACTTAAGGCAGCAGTAGATTCTTCATAACAAAAAGGGGGTCAAACATTATCATTGGAGGAGGAAATGTGGAGTTATAATTTTAGCCATGATCTTATTGAACAGTGCAGCAGGCTCGACAAGCCAACTGGCCTACCTCTACTCCTATTCCACATTCACATTTCTTTAGACCAGACTGTAGACAGGACACTCTGCATGTTAGCGCCCTGCATTAACACAAGTAAAATTCCCAATTTTTGAAGTCAATACCAGGAACATAATCAAGGTGCAATATTTACAAGTAAAGTAGGAACCCAACTGCCTGGATTTTACCTTGCTTGTGGTGGACAAGTTTATTATGGAGTAAAAATGGTTTTAAGAATAACGTTGCATAACATGGCACTTTCTGTTGAAAAATTACAGTTTAACACCTTAAGGCATATGAAAAAACATATTGTAACTGCATCTGCCAAGAAACAGGCATGTTACATTATCTGTATAAAATCGAACTAATAAAAATTGCACCTTACTGACATCTACTGGCAATTTAGTGTTACTGTTGTTACTACGCTTCTCAACTTTAGTTTGTACACTGCCAGGAAATGTTTTGAATGAGATTTTGAAATTTACAATTAAGGTATAATCCTGCAATAATTTAATGTACTTACTCCTTTCTAATATCTCTGTAATTCCAGCATTATCAGCTTCAAGCTCCATTTTAAACTTGGCAAGTTCTTGGTCCAGTTTACGTAGATGTCTATCCACCTGGTTAATAAAAAAAAAACGCAATAATTAGATAAAACTATTTACTCAATTCCATAACACTTAACATGGGTTATGATAGGTGGCTACATATATTAAGCTAAAGCTTAATCATAAATCTCATTAGAATCTTGTACGCTTTAAACAAGGCACTTCTTACAGTTTTAAACTCTAATAGATACAAGCCTAGCCTGAACAGCCTTCGGTATTTCCACTGAAATCAGTTTCAAAAGTATTGCTTTCTTTAAGTATTTCAATAACATTTTACTGCATTATTGCATAGGATATTTGTATTTAACTCTTTCCACTGTCAATTATCCTATCCCTGCATTTTTTCGCATTGATCTCTGATATACCACTCATCGCAATGTGGAACCAGAAGATAAGCCTAAGAATGGCTGAGTTAGTAGAGAAGGTTGATGAAGGTAATGTTGTTAATGTCACTGATGACATTTCAAAAGGCTTTTGACAAAGAGCCACATAAAAGACTAGTCAAAGTTAGAGCCATGACGTGAAGGGAACAGTAACAGAATGGAAGAAAAAAAATTGACTGCAAGGACAGGAAACAGAGCAGTTGTTTTTAATATCAATGGTTCGCTTGGTCCCCTCCTTTTCTTGATAATATAAATGTATAGGCTTGGGTTTAAAATATGCGGGTTTAATAGAACCTCAAAGTGTTGTGAACTGTGAACATTAAAAGGACGCTCCACAGGCTAGTGGAATGAGCAGATAGGTTACAGATGAAATAGAATGCAGAAATGTAATTTATTTTAGTGGAAGGAATGATGAAAACCTTAAAAGATCAAGGATATAATCCAAAAGCAAATGCAGAAGCAGAGGTGCCTTTGGTATATGCACAATTGTGCAGGGATTTGGGAATTAAAGGAGTTGCACGTGCAGAGAACCAATGTGGGCATAACAGATGGCCTCCTTCTATGCTATAAGGCTGAGGAAATTCTAATGGGGAACCTGGAGATGGAAGAGGAGTTGCATCAGTTTTCACAATAGAAGACACTAATAGCATGTGACTATCACTACAGAAGGAGGAGAGCTGGGGAAGCTAGTGTGGCTAATACCAACAAATCACCTGACCTGATGGGATGCATCCTAGGGCATTAAAGGAAGTAACCAGAGATAGTGGATGCACTGATATAAATCTAAGAATTTCCACAAGATTAGAGAAGTTTCAAAGGATTGGCAAACTGCCAATTTAACATCTTTACTTAAAAAGGGAAGGAGACATTAAAAAAAAAAGGTGGGTTACCTTAATGTCCGTTATTAGGAAAATTTTAGAGTCAGTCATAAAGAATGTAATAGCAGAGCACAGGTGGCACGATGACTCAGTGGTTAGTACTGCTGCCTTAGAACATGAAGGACCCAGGTTTGATTCCAGCCTTCGGTGACTGTTTGGAGTTTGTATGCTCTCCATGTGCTCCAGTTTCTTCCCACAGTCAAAAGTTTGCAACTTAGGTGAATTAACCATGCTAAATTGCTCTGTAGTATCTAGGGATGTGCAGGCTATGTAGATTAACTATGGTAAATATGGGAAACTGGTGACTGGTAGGTTGTTGGGCTTAGTTAGAAACCTCTTTGGAGTGTCAGTGTAGACTCGATAAACCAAATGGCTTCTTTACGTACTGCAGGGATTCTATGATACCTTCCTAATTAAAAATGCATAATATAACTCAGTAAATCTTTCTAGCAAATCTTCTTTGCACTCCCTCTAGGGCTTTAATATTTCTCCTTAAGTAAGGTGCCCAGAACTGAGCACACTGCTCCAAATGGAGTCTGACCAATGAATTGTAGAAGTGTAACATCACTTGCTTGCTTTTATATTCTATGCATCTACTTATAAACCCAAAGATCCTATAAGATTTCTTAACAACTGCTACAACTTACCTGGCCACTCTTCAGAGAATTATGCAATTGAACCCAGAGGTTACTCGACTGTTATACTTCCCTCAAAATTGTACCATTGAACCTGTACTGTCCGTTCATGTTTCTCTACCAAGATACATTACTTCACATTTCTTTGTATAGACATCATCTGCCAAGTGTCTGTCCATTGGGCCAACTTGTTGATGTCTCTCTGAATTTGCTCAGTGTCATCCTTCCAATTCACTATCCTATCTAGCTTCATATTATTTGCAAATTTAGAGATTTTGCCCTCAAGGCTTAACTCCACATTGTTTATATAATTCAAATAAAGCAATGGTCCCAACATCAATCCCTGGTGAACACCACTTTCAACTACTCTCCAAGTCTGAGGAATGTCCACCTATACACATCCTGCTTTTTATCCTTTACCCAACTTCTAATCCATGCTGTCAACAACCCATCAATCCCAAACATTTCTAATCTGCTAACCAATCTGCCATGGAGCACTGAATTAAATGCTTTCTGAAAATAGGAGTTGGAATATTAATTAAATGGACAATGAATACATAAAGCTACAAAACAGAGGGATTTGGGAGTTCTCATCTATAATCATACAAAGTTTGCCTACAAGTTCAAGGGTAAACAGGGAAGGCAAATGGAATATTGGCTTTTATGGAGTGGATTGGCTTATGGAGGTTTCAAAATGAAATGGAGTATAAAAGTAGGGAGGTTTTGCTAAAAGTATACAGGGCACTAGTGACACCACACCAAATGCTGTGAATAGCTTTGGGCCCCCTATCAAAGGGGAGAAATACTCACATTGGAGGCTGTCCAGACAAGGTTCACTAGACTAAATACCAAGTATCGATTAGCTCCGTTGGCTGGATGGCTGTTTTGCAATGCAGAGTGACACCAACTGCGCAGATTCAATTCCCATACTGGAGATAACCATAAAAGGTCCCATCTTGCCCACCCTATCCCTTGCCTGAGGTGTTGTATCCCTCAGGTTAAACCTCACC
>NC_057728.1:39451868-39469409 GCF_004010195.1 Chiloscyllium plagiosum | reverse complement strand
CTACCCTCCCCCCTCCCATACCCCTCTCCCCCCCCCACCCCACCCCACACCCCCACTCCCACTAGACAGTAGCCATGAGGTCCTTATGGCAGTACGTAATGATAGCTGGATATTTATTTCAAAATGCTCATAATACGTGAAACACCATGCAACGCGGTTAGGAAATATATTTAACACCAAAGATAAGCTTAAGGAACTGTCTTTTTGAAAAAATGAATAATTCTGCAAAAACCAACAGTCAGCAAGAACCAACTCAACACCAAAACATAACATGCAGGAAAACAGACAAGTGCATGTTTGTATTGATAACTTACTGTGGATGGATTAAACAGTCATATTATTCCAATAGCTAAATAAACAGATAGCAATTGGAAGAGATACCATACTTCATGCATCTAGAAGTGAAAGTTCCAGACTAAATATGCTTAAACAATTACGTAAACTTTGGATTTTCTTAATTGTGTATCATGTATAGTAAACAAATAATAAACTATTGAATAAAAAAAGAAAATCTGTAAACACACAGCAAGTAAGGTGGCATCTGTGGAGAATGAAACTAACAAGTAATCTTTCATCAAAATTCAAAAAGAAGAGATATGACAGGACTTAAGCAAGCACTGAGGCAGAGATATAATGGAGTGGAGAAAAGATCAATAACTAAAGTCAGTAAAAAGGTGAAAAGCAATTGAGATTAAATGACAAAATGAGTAATGGCACAAGGAAAATGGAGGGCAATGTGAGATAAATAAACAAAAGATGGGTCTAGAGGAGGTATAAATGGCAAAAGCAGAATCATTACTAACAGATGTTGGAGAAAGTAAACGCAGCATTGATTATGATTTGAAACTGTTCAACTCAATATTGAGTCAGGAAGGCAATTAAGTACCTAATTGAAAGATGAGACGTGATTCCTTGAGATTCAGGTGAGCTTCATTTGAACAGTTTAGGCGGCCAAAGACCCATAGGTCAGACTGACAGTGGGGCAGAGAATTAAAGTGACTGGCGACCAGAAGCTCAGGGTCATCCTTGCAAACTCAAAGGACGTGTACTGCAAAACAATCTATGTTTGGTCTCCTCAATGTGAAGAATAGTGAAGTCAAGGAAGGAAAGGGAAGAGTTAGAGATGCAACATTTTTCCAGATATTATTGCTAGACAGAGATACATGCCTGGGTTAGATTTATACACTTAAAACAAAATTTTGATACCCACTCACCAAATCATAAATTTGATTTGCTAACTGGACCTTCTCATCAGCATCTTCCAAGGCTTTATAATAGTCCTATAAAAACATGATTCAAGCAATTAAAGATCTATTTATTAAACTTAGAGGCAAAAGGAATAGTAACCTAGCCACCAGTACCAGTTCTTTATCCCCCCAAATCCCCAGAATGAGTGTAGGGAGTGTTGTTGCGAACAAAAGCCTACATTCTTTTGAAGGTTCACATAGGAACTCTATCAGAGGGTGCAGGGAATAGCTTTGAGAGTATCAACTGCCTCGGTGGAATCACAGTTGAGGAGCTGTTGGAAATGATTTTTTGAGCATTGATAGGCAACATTATCATCCTTGAGGAAAACATCAGCCCTGTAAATGAAGGGGATTTTGTCCATAATATTATAAGTCTACAGAGGGTCCTGGTTGCTTCAGAAAAGCTTTGCATAGCATGACCACAGTATACTGTTGGTTTCCTTGGGTTTTTTTCTTTTGTTTGTTGGATTGGTCTTTGGCATCAATCTTAAACTGCTGCAATTCTGCCTTCTTGATTTACAACCTTGGGTTGTTCTGCCAGGCAACAAAGGTTACTTCTTTTGCTCCAGAGGATCACTTATTTTCACATAAGTTTTTGGTCAAATTGGTCCTGACAATGACAACTAGTACAGGGGATTTTATTTGATGCCACTGTTCTGAAACCAAAGTTGGGTGTGTGAACATATTCAAGATTGATTGTTAGCTGCTTTTAGGTTTAGACATTTATCTTTTTTTCTCTTGGACATTTTGTTCATGTGATACCTTGCACTGGATGGATGTTTATTACAGATCAAATAAGTTGATAATTTGTCCAACAGGCATTCGTCCCCTACATGGATCATTTTATGCAGACTTTGCCTAGATCTTTTGACTCAAACAATGATGTAAGCCAGGAGGACTGGGCTTACCACTTGACTCAGTGGTAAGCACTGCTGCCTCACAGTGCAAGAGATCCAGGTTTGACTCCAGCCTTCACGGACTGTGCGGAGTATGCAAGTTCTCCCATTTATTTGTGGGTTTCTGCTGGGTGCTCACATTTCCTCCTATAGTCCAAACATGTGCAGGTTAGGTGGGTTGGCTGTGGTAAATGCTGGGTTAGAGGGATAGAGTGAGGGCTGTGTCCGGGTAGGATGCTCTTCAGAGGGTCGGTGCAGACTCAATGGGCTGAATGGCCTCTTTCCACACTGTAGGGATTCTGTGACTCAGTGGTTTGATCTGGGATATCTCTTGATGGTATTGTATTAGTGCTCTGGAAGAAGATAATGTGCTCAATATGGTATAGTTGTAACAAACACTATCAGGAAAAGAACACTATTTCCATTGGCTTTTCCCACATATTTTTCTCACCCAATGGTTCCTCTTCAGATATTAGAGTCTTGGCCAACCCTAGCATTAAAGTCTAGCTGAAGGTTAATCATTCCTTCTTTTGAAATGACAGTGATGACTTTGTTAAGGCCAAAATAAAACTTTTTCTCAACAAGTTGATCATGTCAAGGTTCAGGCTGGAAGCACCAATGACTTTGGCATATAGTGGCTGACCTATCCTGTGGTCTCAACAAGCTATGTTCCTCTAACGTTTCCTGCTGCTGTGCAGGGACCTTGGAGATCCATGAACAGAAGCAACTTGCAGCACTGGAATTAAATGTGTCTGCACACTAACAGGCAGGAACAGACCTTCTGAGGGGCTGTGTGGCCACGGAGCATAGAGGGAGCATTGGTCATGAGCCTTTCATTTGTATAACTGGGGAGTTTTGAAAGTGCACCAAGATCCTATTCCAGTTGACAAAACCAACTCAGTGTCAGACTTACCTTTCCAGCAGAACTTCAACACATAAGTCAAGAAATCTTACTAAATGCAAACTAATAATCTGCTCTGTTAGTATCCTTCCTTTTCTAAAAGAGGAAGCACTTTTATTACATCTGCTTTAGAATTGAACTTTGAAGAGTTAATTGCTAAATTTTAAAAAAAGGTATAAATAAAATGCTTCCAGATTGTCCAATAAGTTTATTTTGTGGTCATCTGAGCTATGCAAATCAGGAAGATCTGAATTTCAATCTGCATTAAGCAAGCTGACCTCACCTTGCCCCTGAATATAGGCACTGAAACTGCCTTCCGCAATATCTAGTTAGGAAAAGAAAAGCATACTCATATTCTTACTCTTGCTGGTTATACACTTCCGTGGGATCACAAACTGTGTGGATGCTGTATAAGCATAATGACATCTTGTGGCCTCTCAATGGCATGGTTAAATAGCTTACTGGCACTTTCTGTCAAGGCTCATAAATCAATAACATATTTTGTGCAAAGGGCAGTAGTCATAGAACACTTTCAGGAGTGATAAGGGGATTAAATTGAAGAAGAAAAATGAACAAAAACATGAAGTTTCTCCTCCTATCCTGAAGCAGGATTTGGTACTTAATGGCAAGACTGCTGCTCAATCACAACTTGCTTTATTACCATATATTTGCATAATTCAATTTGAGTCACTCCAATGTTGCCAGTGGACAAAAATTTACTATTGATATTTTGTTAAAGTATCAACAAAGTAAAACTAACAAAATAGTACTTGCCTTCTTGATTGCTTCCATCTGTTCCTCTCTCCATTCTGGCTTGTTTTTTTTGGCATTGACAAAGAACTCATTCACCCTTTGTTCTAACTGATCCATTGCATCTGTGGGGGGAGGAAAGGAAATCAGCTATTTTCACAATATGTATGAGGATTAATAGAGTTACCAATCTTGGGCAAAATACAGCTTTAATCTACATCAATATCATTGATTTTTCATCATTGTGCATGGAACTTTTAATTAAGAGGGAAATGGAATTTAATGCCATCCTTATCAGAATTCATAAGACTGAGTTTCCACAGCTCTGAGAATAATAGACTTAACATATGAATCTAACAAATATAGCATTGTACTTTGGATTAAATTGACCAGTACTTTGATTAAATAACCTGACTACCAATTTTTGAAGTTGGATAGTGTATATTTACAGTCTATGTTAATTAAGAGACCACATAGGAACTTTAGTGGCAATGAAACACTTTCATCGTGCTGTATTTCACTCCCAGCAATCCAAATCTTTTTATGTTGTACAAGAATTTATATAGTTTTTCGAGTCATGGCATGATACTTTTTTTTGCAGGTTGCCCTGCATCCATTAACTATATTCACACGAATACTTCAACCAAGGTCTGGTCAGCACAATTGGGATGCAGTTAAATAAGGCAGAACGTATTTAAGACAAGTAGATAATGCAGCATTCACTTAGTATTCCTATTGCCGTTAAGCATTATCTTTTTCAAAGAATAGAAAGGCTCCGAGAAATAGTGATCAATAGTGAATTGCATTCAAAGGTAATGCAATTTTTATTAATATCCTTCTTAATGTTTTCCTTCTCATATGAATTACCCTTTATTTCTTTCCTCATACTTTTCCATTCCCTGCATTTTACGTTTTGTAAGGCGACATCCAAAAAGGAACTCAAAAAGTATATAAAGTACTTAATAGGATCAAAAGAAAACTACAGAGTAATAAGGCAACTCAGCCCTCGTGCAAAGATTAAAATCCCCTATTTGGAGTATTGATTTTGTGCAAATGGTAGATGAAGTAAATCTTTAAAGGATTCAGAGATGCCAGGAGGTAGCATGGGTTCATTATTGGGAAGGCAACATTTAGAATACACGCCAACAGGAATTCTTTACAAGGTGATCAACAACCGAATGGGTTGTTAGCAACGAAAGCATGACACCAAGATAACTTAATAAATCCCAACACTCCAAAAAAAAAAGTTGGTATTCTAAAAAAATTATAACTCAAAAAAAGTCTTTTAGTTGGTTTTTAAAATTTGTAAAATAATTAACTTAAAAATTGCATGGCCCATATATACAGTAAGTCTGTGAAGATCAAATTATTACCAGCAGTTTCAGATTTTAATTTTAAGACTTCTGCTTGCCTTAAGCTTCTTTTTCAATTCCATAAGCTTCTAAAGCTTCTGATAAACGAGCTTTCCATAGATCAGTTGCATTTTACTGTATAACTGCATTTTAAGGATTTTACTGTGTTTTTTTGCCAAATGAATCAGATTACATAGTTTCTAATGTACCCAGAAACAAACTTTTATTTATTACATATGAAAATGTTCAAATGAGACTTCTAATTAATATGCTAAATTAATCAAAATTCAAATGCTTCAATCCAAGCAGCAGTGATCAAAATTTTAAAGCAGTGAAATTATGGTTGGTATCTATTGTAGCAATAAAGGTAATTGAAAGCCAAGTCACCTTTAAAACAATTTTACTTAGTTTTTGTTATTAGATTGTCCTGATAAATGTTAAGTTGCATTTAAAATTGCAAGGACAATTCCAAACTAATTTTAGTTGGATTTTCTTAGCCTAGTTTTGGCTGATACTTTCTCTACCTAGTAAACCATGAACATCAATGTTGAACAAATTACTCAAAATGGTGAGTGCTTGTAACTGTACGTAGCTTACAATGTCTATTTGGTAAGAATCTTAATAATTGTTTGTAGATGTGTTTTAATAACAAGTGTCATCAATTTAATGACTGACTCAATTAATATCAACACTGCCTCCTAACTACAGTAATAATGATGTGAAATCAACCAGTAACTGAGACATTTGAAGAAAGTCCACAGCAAAGTACCATAGATTGTTATATTAAGTAATTTATTAGGCTAGCCAAAAAGGAATCTCTTCACAATAACTCTCTACTTAGTGGTTGTACTACTATTGAAGTGTAATGCCACAATGCATTTTGCTGTATAACTGCATTTTATGGAGCTTACTGTGATTTTTTTCTGCCAAATGAATCTGATTTTATAGTTTTTAACATAGCTAGAAACAAACTTTTATTTAATACACATGAAAATGTTTGAACGAGACATAATTAAATGTGCTAAATTAATCAAATTCAAATGCTTCAATCCAAGTGGTGGTCAAAGTTTTGAAGCAGAGAAATTATGGTTGGTAACTATTGTAGCAATATAGGTTATTGGAAGCCAAGTCTCCTTCAAAAACAGTTTTATTTAGTTTTAGTTATTAGATTGTCCTGATAAATTTTAAATTGCATTTAATCTAATGCATCATTTCTATCTGATTTACTTTGAATAAATTTCCAGAAATTCAGAGATCAAATATTTCAATATATCTCTATTTCAAATGAGAATGATACAAGAACTCAAATATTAAAAACTGCAAACTTAGAAACTATTCTCATATTAGGTTTTACAAGCATTTCGTTTCTTATTATATGTACGGACGAGTGCAATTAAGTAAATTTACAGAAAAAGATATTTTTTGAAAATACGTTAACGAAATTAAACATTTTAATGTTATCACGAAAAACTAAGTACTTAGTTACAATGACAAAGTCGCACGGGGAGATCACAAAGTCTTTTTTACACATTTTCAGACCGAACCACAAAATGCAATAATGGTTCCATCAAAGCTGAGTACTCAAGAAAATATTCACAAAGTCTGTACAATGAATCATTTATGGAAACAAAATCCAAGTGCAGCTAAAAAAAGGAAGAGAAGTTGCCACCTAGCGCTGGGCGCTGTTGCTATGGTATACGTTGCTTAGGACTCTGCAAATGAGTGACAAAACGATCATAGATGAGGGAGGGGAAAGAACTAAAATAAAGTAAAAGTAATTACACCCGCAAATTATTGGAATATTAAAAACGACTCGGTAACTAAAACCGAAATAAAGGAGGTTTTATTTTGGATGAAACTTCTATTTCCTGAATCCTTTCAAATGTTGCAAAGGTGCAATATTTGGTGGTTTGGGAAATCTTTGAAGAGACATTTTAAAAAAAAGCTGAAAGAGTTACGATGGAAGGAGTGTAAGGTGTCGCGGCTGTCAGAGTGTTCAGTGCAGTGCCCGGGCATATTAAGAAAAAGTGTGGGTGAGTTGTGTGCCTGACAAGACTAACGTGGCTCTGCATACTCTGTACTTGCAGGTCCATCTCTCTCATTTCCGTAAACCTGTCGCGCAGATCCATGGGAAGTTGTTCGATCACTGTCGAGAGAGGAAAACAACAACAACAGCATTAATGGTGGATTCTCGCTTCGCTCCGCCCGGCCCTGCCACAGAGAAAAATATAACAATCCCAACTTCACAGCGCTGCCTAACACTCAATACTCACTTTCCAAGTAATCCTCCAAGTACAACATTTCGAGTATGGGTGAATTATTTTTAAAAGCCGCACGATTTGTTTTTAAAAACGGGATAGTGTTTTTTGTTCCTCCCCCCCCTAAAATGGTTCCAATATGGCGTCTCAAGACAGCGCCGCTCGTTCGTTCAAAAAAAATGGGGAATGGAAGACAAACTCCGGCGCCTGGGCTCCGCCCCGCGCGCTCATATCCTGCTCTCCGATTGGCGGGCCGGCGGTCAGCCGTTGCGTTGGCCGGGTGTTGGTTGGACACGCCCTCAGCGCCCAGGGAATGCTGGGTGATGTAGTCTGGCTGTTTCCGTTGGAGGCAGGTCGTCGGCGGCCTCTGTATTCTCAACTCGAATTAAGCCTGAACTCCCTGATCGATCGTTGGTGCTACGCATGATTTGGGGTGAGGCGGGGTTGGTTGTTCAAGTTGGACAGGCACTTATTGTTTCTGATTATTGTCTCGGTCATTTGATTTAAATCATCAGGACACCTTTCCGATTATAGTACATGGCAGTAGGAGCGAGCGGGGTTGGGAGGTGTATCCCGTAGTCAACTTCCACACAACTCAGCAATTACTCTCCATTCACTGATTCAGTGCACGCATGTGAAAACGTGCATCTTACAACAGGGCCATCTTGCTGGTGCGGCGTCTTGTCAGAGAGACGTCCAACTTGCCCAGTCCCCTACTCCAAACCTTTTTAAAAGTTAAAAGTCACACCATCAGGTTATAGTCCCAATAGATTTACTTTCGAAGTGCTGTTTCTTCATCAGGTGGTTGTGGAGCAGCATCATAGGATACAGATACCAAAAGATTTCAGTGTCATGCGGCTGAAACATATTAAACAAACTTAAGAATAAGTCTTTTATCTTTTAGAATAGTTTTGCTCGTTTCGGTTTGTTAATATGTAAATCCCAGAACTCCTTTTAAGTCACGTTCTCAAGATAACTACAGGTTTTCTAACAATGTGTAATCTCAACTCAGACAATGCAGTAAAGGTGTGAGGTTTAAATCTGTCTGTGTCCCAATCTTGAGTCAGACTGGTTCTATTTCCAAAGTGGGATTTACAGAATCTTACATGGATTGACTGTAGGTTATACATTTTTGAGCAAAATAAAATATAATTTTGCAAATACAGATTCACCCCATAAACTTATGTGTGTGTATGTGTATGTGTGTGCGCACATGCAGGAGTGATACAGTGAGCTTGTGGGTGTGAGAGAGTATGTGTATTTGTAAGCTTGGTAAAGAATGAGTGAGAATGTGATGGGGTATAAGCCTATGAGAGGGTGTGGCGGGGAGGTGTATGTGTGTGCATATGAGAGAGCATGTGTATGACTGAGAGTCTGTGTTAGTGTGTGAGGGGGAGTGTATAGTGCAATGGGGTCACCCCCCCAACCCCAACCCATAGTGTAGTGTGATATGAACCCAGAGTCCAGGTTGAGGTCATCCTCATGGGTACGAACTTGGCCATCAGCCTCTGCTCAGTCACTTTGGGTTGTTGCTTGTCCTGAAGTCCGCCTTGGAGGATGGTCACCCAAAGGTCCGAGGACAAATGTCCCGGACGGCTGAAGTGTTCCCCGACTGGGAAGGAACACCCTTGCCTGCTGATTGTTGTGCGGTGTTCATTCATCTGTTGTAGTGTCTGCTCAGTCTTGCCAGTGTACCATGCTCTCAGGGCATCCTTGCCTGCAGCTTATGCGATAGACAACATTGGCCAAGTCACATGAGTACCTGTTGCGTACATGGTGGGTGGCATCCCCACGTGTAATGGTGGTGTCCATGTCAACATTCTGATATCTCTTGCAGTGGCTGCTTTGACAGGGTCGAATGGTGTTGGGGTTGATTTTGTCCTGAAGGTTTGGCAGTTTGCTGCAAATAGTGATCTGTTTAAGGTTTGGTAGTTATTTAAAGGCGATAAGAGGAGGTGTGGGAAGCTCTTGGCGAGGTGTGCATCTTCATTAATAATGTATTGCAGGCTGCAAAGAACATGGCGTAGTTTTTCGGCTCCTGGGAAGTACCGTACAACGAAGGGTACTCTATTGGTTGCAACTCATGTCTGTCTCCTGAGGAGATCATTATGGTTTCTCGCTGTGGCACCTCAGAACTGGTAGTTGAAGCATTGAGCATCGTACCCTGTCTTATGAGAGCATCCTTAAGCACCTTCATGCACATCTGGAAATCCTGTGTATGTGTTAGGCTTGTCTGTAGGGAATGGCTGTTTTAATATATTTAGGTTGGAAGCTAGAGAAGTGTAGCATCGTGAGGTTATCTGTGGGTTTGTGGTAGAGTGAGGTGTCATCCTTGATGGAAATGCATGTGTCCAAGAATGAGACAGATATTAAAGTGTAGTCCATGGTGAGCTTGATGGTGGGATGAAACTCATTGATATCACTGTGTAGTTGTTTCAGTGACTTCTCACCATGGGCGTAGAGGAAGAAAATGTTGTCAGTATATCTGGTGTATAGTGTTAGTTGGAGGTCTTGTGCAGAAAAGAAGTCTTGTTTGAACTGGTGCGTGAAATATCAGCATATTGGGGTGCACATTTGGTCCCAAGGATGTTCCATGTGTCTGGATGAAGAGTTGGTTGTCAAATTTGAAGATGTTGTGGTCGAGGATGAAGTGCATGAGTTGAAGGACAGTGCTCGGAAATTGGCAGTTGTTGGTTTGTATACTGAGGCTATTACAGCAATGCCATCATTGTGGGGGATGCTGGTGTCGAGTGTGGTGCTGAGGTGCCCATCCTTGATGGAGATGCACGTACTGACGTGCAGCAGCGAGAAACTGTAAAGACTTCCTCGGGAGACAGCCACATGTTGCAACCGATAGGGTACCCTTCCATGTTCAGTACTTACCAGGAGCCACAAAACTACGCCATGTTCTTCGCAGCCTGCAACACATTATTGATGAGGATGAGCACCTCGCTAAGACTTTCCCCATGCCTCAACTTCTCGCCTTTAAACAACCACCAACCCTTAAACAGATCATTGTTCGCAGCAAATTGCCCAGCCTTCAGGACATAATTGACCACAACACTGTGCAACACGGCAGGTGCAGTAAGACGTGTCAGAGTGTTGTAGAGTCATAGCAAAGTACAGAACATTAATGACACGGACATCATCGTTACAAATGGGGACGCCACCCACCGTGTAAGTAGCAGGTACTCATGTGACACGGCCAATGTTGTCTATCTCATAAGCTGCAGGCAAAGATGTCCTGAGAACGTGGTACATTGGCGAGACCAAGCAGACAATACGACAACGGATGAATGGACGCCGCACAACAATCACCAGGCAAGAGTGTTCCCTCCCAGTCGTGGAACACTTCAGTGGTCCGGGACATTTGTACTCGGACCTTCGGGTGACCATCCTCCAAGGCAGACTTCGGGACACGCAACAACCTAAAGTGGCCGGGCAGAGGCTGATAGCTAAGTTCGGTACCCATGAGGATGGCCTCAATTGGGACCCTGGGTTCATGTCAAACTACAGGTGACCCCACTGCACTATACACTTCCTCTCACACACACTCCTACATACTCACACACTAACACAGACCCTTTCTCATAAGCACTCACGTACACCCACGCATGCACCCTCTCACTGGCTTATACCCCATCACACTGTCACACATACTTTACCAAGCTTACACATCTACACACACTCTCACATGCACTCACACCCACACGCACACATTCATTCTGTCCTGCACTTACATTTAAGTTTATGGGGTGAATCTGTATTTGCAGAATTATATTTCATTTTGCTCAGAAAATGCATAACCTATAGTCAATCCATGTAAGATTCTGTAAATCCCACTTCAGAAATAGAACCAGCCTGACTCAAGATTTGGACACAGACAGACTTTAACCTCACACCTTTAATGGATTGTCTGAGCTGTGATGACACATTTTGTTAGAAAATCTGAAGTTATCTTGAGGATGTGACTTAAAAGGAGTTCTGGGATTTACATATTAACGAACCAAAACTAGCAAAAAAATTCTAAAAGACTTAATCAAGTTGGTTTAATATATTTTGCTATAAATTTTATATATTATGGTCCTGCTCCACAACCACCTGATGAAGGAGCATCGCTCTGAAAGCTAGTATGCTTCCAATTAAACCTCTTGGACTATAACCTGGTGTTGTGTGATTTTTAACTTTGTACACCCCAGTCCAACACCGGCATCTCCGAATCCTGATAAAGAAGCAGTGCTTTGTAAGCTAGTGCTTCGAAATAAACCTGTTGGACCATAACCTGGTGTTGTGTGTTTTTAACTTTGTCCACCCCATTCCAACACCAGCTTCTCCAAATCATTTTTAAAAGTCGATTGTGTATCTACAGCTGCTAGCCTTGCTGATCCCTGATAATAATATTTCATTTTTCTGCTGAACTTTGAAATGAATATAGTTTTATGAGAGTTTTTTATGTATGACCTCAGTAAAGACTCAACTTCTAAAAAGTAATTCGAGATTTCATATTTTACAACTTTTACTGTGGCATACAGACAAAATATGCTACTGCATTGACTAAACAATACTTTAACTTTGCCATTTTATGTTTTACAGAACCTTGAAACTATTTTAATAATGTTTTAAACATCTTGGAACTGACAGCCAGACTTCTCCGATCATGGGATTCCTGACAACCACTGTCAGACAACAACTCACCAGGACAAGAGACCCAATACCCATATATGCAAGACAAACGTAATTTACAAGATTCCTTGCCAAGACTGCACAAACACTAAATAGGACAAACTGGCAGACAACTAGCAATCCGCATCCATGAACGCTGGGCAACTAGACATTATGATCAGCTGTCTCTAGTAGCAATGTACACAGATGACAAGGACCACAAATTTGACTGGGACAACACAGCTATCAAACAGAGTACAGCCAGAGAATTTCTAGAAGCATGGCATTTATCCACTAAGTCCATCAACAAGCAAATAGACCTAGACCCAGTGTACCGGCTACTACAACGAACAACCAGAACCGGCAACCGGAAGCAGTGGGAACAGAACCAAATAAGTTCCAGAAGACACAGTACAGCAGTGCTTCAGAGGAGGCTCCAAAGCACTGAAGATGTTACATAGACGGGATGAAACGTTTGCAAATCAACTTCAATCATACCCACAACTACAACAACCAGCGCCTGAGCTACAAATCTTTACGTAATTTAATAATATGCTTTACACAGCCTCTTTAAGTTGTTTCTTCATTATCTTGTAAAAGCAAAATACTGCGGATGCTGGAAATTTGAAACAAATAGCGAATGCTGGAGAAACTCAACGAATCTGGCTGTATCTGGGAGAGAGAAACAGTTAATATTTCAAGCCCAGTATGTGTCTTCAGAACTATAAGATGCAATATTTGAGTTCTGAAGTGTCATGCTGGGCTCAATACATTATCTCTTTTTTTTCTCTCTGCACAGATACTGTCAGACCAGGTTTACACCCCATATCTATTCTTTCTTAAAATTAAATGGATGTTTAAATAATTATTGTTTAAAACTTAACATTCTCTACACCGTTCTGGGACTTAGGAGACTGTCGATCACTGTAAATATTTGTGCTATTATTGCTACTTCTGTGACATTTAATCTTTAACAGTCCAGCCACTTTGCTTTGTCATCTGGCAGATTTCAGAGCAGATCATATAACCCGTTTCATTTACCCGAGGTTAAAGATACAGTCCCTCAACCTCATAATTCATAATTGTAACACTCATTGCTACTTAATAAATTACTTATTATGAACAAGTAACTTGAAAAATTTGTGAAATGTGAATTTGGCTCAAAAACCTACTTCTTAAGGAAAAAAGCATATTTCAATGTGTTTCTCAGACAAAATTAAACATTCCAACAGGAATGTGACGTTTCACTGACTGAAGGTGGGTCATATTCAACTCAAAATAACTCATTTTCTCTCTGCACAGATGGTGCTAGAAATGTTTATTTTCAGAACATTCTGCTCTAATTTCAGATTTCCAGCATGTTCAGTATTTTGCTTTTATATGATTTAGCTATTACGATCTGCATTTATTACATTAACATACTTCAAAAGTACTTCATTTTGTCTTTATAATGTGGAATTTAATTTTCTGTGGTTGTGTGGCTTTGTAAATGCAAGTGATTTTCTTTATTTTCCTTGCTTCTCAATAATTTACATGTGTTTTTTTAACTTACTTATCATGATTTTAGGTCAGAGTGGTGTTGGAAAAGCACAGCAGGTCAGGCAGCATCCAAGGAGCAGGAAAATCAACGTTTCGGGCAAAAGCCCTTCATCAGGAAACTTGATGGAGGGCTTTTGCCTGAAACGTTGATTTTCCTGCTCCTCGGTTGCAGCCTGACCTGCTGTGCTTTTTCAGCACCACTCTTAACTAAACTCTGGTTTCCAGCATCTGCAGTCCTCACTTTTGCCTAACTTATCATGAATTAAATGTGCATAATTTCAAAAGTAGGTTTTTTTGTCTTCATTGTGTTTTATTTAAGCTGGATAATGTGATACAGAAGAATTGTAAATAGTTTTTTTTTCTAATTCTTTGACTTAGAAATATTTTTGAATGAATAAGAATGGCAAATATGGAAAAGCACCCAACAGGTCAGGCAGCATGTATGAACTGAACAACTTTAATATTCTTTTAGTTGAACTGACAATGGCAAACTCCGCCTTGTTCACCCTGTGAAGTTCTCCTGAACAATTTCTAGGAACTCATGCCAAAATTTGTTGAACTGTCTTATATACTAATCAGCAGCATGAGTATACTTATGGAATCATATGCAGTGCTCCGGAGAACACCATCTCTGGGTATGTGTCCCACCGCCAGGTCAACCAAGCAGAAGTGGTAGTACAGCAGTAAACAAATGGGAACAAATAGCTCTGGGAGTCCTCAGACCCATTTACTTTCATTGTACCAGGCTAAAAGAGGAAGAAGACCTCCTGCAAATTACCATTCAATCCTGTCCATTGTGTTCAACGCCACTTGGAGGAAGCAGTGACATGGGTGCAGAACATACTGTAGAAGGGGATTTTAGTGTCCATCACTGAGAGCCAGTTTGAATCACTCCATATTATCTCAAGAAATATCTGGAGGTACTGGATATTACAAAGGCTTTGGCCGTGACACATTCTGGCAATAGTCCCGAAGATGTGTGTTCCAAAACTTGCCGCACCCCGAGACAAGATTTTCCAGTAAAGCTACAATTGTGGCATCTACCTGACAATGTGGAAGGTATCCAGTTGTGTCCTCCACACAACAAGCAGGACAACTTCAACCTGGCAATTACTACCCCATAAGCATGCTTTTGATCATCAGTAATGTGATGGGAGGTGTCACAAATGGTGCTATCAAGCAGCACTGTCTCAGTATGAGGTTTGTCAGGGTCCCTCAGCTTTTAAGCTTATTATAGCCTGGCATCAAACATGGCAAAAGAATTCCAGAGGTGGGGCGAAAGTGACTGCCGTCCATATCAGTACTGAATTTGGCCAAATGTGGCATCAAGCAATGGGAGCAAAATTAGAGTTGATGGGATTTAGGGAAAACTCTGCTGTTTGGAGTCATGCCTAGCTCAAAGGAAGATGGTTCTGGCTGTTGAAAGTGAGTCATCTCAACTTCAGGATGTCTCTGCACATTTTGTCAGGGTGAAGTCCTGGGCTCATAACATCTCCAGCAGCTTCATCAGTGACCTTCCCGCCATCAGTTCAAAAGATGATTGCACGCTTTTTAGTACCATTTGTGATTTCTCAAGGACTGAAACAATCCATGATCAAATGCAGCAGAATCTGGACAAGATCCAGATTTGGGCTGACAAGTGGCATTTAACATTCTTGTTTTACAAATGGCTATGTTGGGCAAGAGAGAAATAAACCATCTCCCTTTCACATTCAGTTGCATTGCCATCACTATTACCACCACCAATATCCTAATGTTTACTATTAACCAAAAACTGAACTAGACTAGCCATATAAATACAGTAGCTATAAGAGCAGGTCAGAAGCTAGGAAGTATGTAGTGAGTAAATCACCTATATATTCTCCAAAACCTGTCCACCATTTACAAGGCACAAGTCAGGAGTGTGATGCAATACTCCCCACTTGCCTGAGTGAATGCAGTTCAGCAGCACTTAAGAAAGCTCCTAAGAAGCTTGACACTTTTCAAGACAAAGTCACCGACTTGCTTGGCACCACATCCACAAAAATCCAATCCCCCAGTGCCAGCAGTGTTGACGATCTACAAGATGCTTTTCAGAAATTTAAGATTCCTTAAACAGCAACTTCCAAGTTGATAACTAGGAGTCTGATGATGACCATGGAAAAACCCATCTAGTTCATTAATGTTCTTTGGGGAAGGAAACTACCATCCTTACCTAGTCTGGACTATATGTGACTCCAGACTGACAGGAATGTGCTTTTACTGTTATCTGCCTTCTGGGATAGGCAATAAATGCTGGTCTGGCCAGTATCCTCTCATCCTGTGAATGATGCTTTTTTTTAAAAATCCACTTCCATCTTGAAGGACAAGGCAACAGATATATGGGAACAACACCACACACCAGTTCCATTCCAAGCCACTCACTGTCCCAACTTGGAAATGCATCACCATTCTTTCAGTGTTACTAATAATAAATGTAGAAAGCAATCCTCTACTCATGCTGAGATATTACCACCCGCTTCCAGCCTTATTTTGCCTGTTGAATAACATATTTTCTTGCACTAATTAGGACAGTTTAAAGCGAAAAATGATATTTAAAACTCAACATCTGTGGGCAAATAATTACTATCAATATTAATGTGAAATTATATTTGGTAACATTGCTTATTGCCAGCTTGGCATTGTGTTTTGTACTGCAGCTGATATAATCTGTAGTTAGATACACAAGTGGAAAATTGAATCAAAATATAATAAATAAAGAAGTAATGTTGATTTTCCTTATGGTTTTATAATTGTGACTACTTCCATTATAACTGAAAGGATAAATAATCCGTCCAAACAAGTAATTGAGGAGATTCTCTATGTATAAAAAATATGTTTAAACAATTAATGTCCTGTGATATCAAAATAGTGTTACATCAGGGGATGGAAAACCAACAGTTTTTTTTCTAACAAAAGCTCAGCAGGTCTGGCAGCATCTGTGGAGAGAATCTGCGGAAGTCATGTCTTTTCTTTCATTTGATTTTTAAAAAAATGAATTTAAACAGAGTTATATGTTCAGCATTTAATACAGAAAATAAGTCACAATTATGGCTAAGTACGGCAGTTGATTGAATGAGAATGGAGAGGAGAGGGACCAGGCCAAGTGGCACACGTTCCAAGGAGAGAGAGCTGGCTTCACAGTCAAACAAGAATTGCAGAAAATTGATCCAGAATTGGCCTGGGCATGGAGAGGCTAGATCCAGATTTGGCCCGAAAGAATACACAAACTTCACGTCTTTTTGTGGTTGATCTTCATATTTCGCTGATTCATGTGGAATAAGTAAGTGACTCATCATATAATATTGTTCCTAGAGTTGCATTTGCTCATTGAAAATTGCCACTAAAGGCAATCAGAAATGTGAATATTAATATTGTTCTTGTTTTGGGTTCATTCAGACTAAGTGGGCTAAGTTTAAAGTTGGAAATGTGTTTCTGGAAAAGCGCAGCAGGTCAGGCAGCATCCAGGGAACAGGAGAATCGACGTTTCGGGCATAAGCCCTTCTTCAGGAATGGGGAAAGTTTGTCTAGCAGGCTAAGATACAAGGTAGGGAGGAGGGACTTGGGGGAGGGGCGTCGGAAATGTGATAGGCGGAAAGAGGTCAAGGTGAGGGTGATAGGTCAGACTGGGGTGGGGGCGGAGAGGTCAGGTCATCTCCTCTGCACAGAAGCTCTTCAGCCACATTCTCAAACAGACATTCTTCCTGACCTCTCCGCCCCCACCCCAGTCTGACCTATCACCCTCACCTTGACCTCTTTCCACCTATCACATTTCCGACGCCCCTCCCCCAAGTCCCACCTCCCTACCTTTTATCTTAGCCTGCTAGACAAACTTTCCTCATTCCTGAAGAAGCGCTTATGCCCGAAACGTCGATTCTCCTGTTCCCTGGATGCTGCCTGACCTGCTGCGCTTTTCCA
>NC_057728.1:39448812-39451757 GCF_004010195.1 Chiloscyllium plagiosum | reverse complement strand
GAAGAGGCAGGCATAGCTGGGGTCCATGCGGGTGCCCATGGCTACTCCTTTTGTTTGGAGGAAGTGGGAGGATTGGAAAGAGATTCCGTGTTGATTCGGTCGCCTGAGATAGAAATAGAGAGGTCGAGGAAGGGGAGGGAGGAATGTGAGACTGTCCAGGTGAATTTGAGGTTGGGGTGGAAGGTGTTGGTGAAGTGGATGAACTGTTCAACCTCCTCGTGGGAGCACGAGGCGGCGCCGATACAGTCATCGGTGTAGCGGAGGAAAAGGTGGGGGGTGGGGCCAGTGTAGTTGCAGAATATGGATTGTTCCACATATCCTACGAAGGGGCAGGCATAGCTGGGGCCCATGCGGGTGCCCATGGCTACTCCTTTCGTTTGGAGGAAGTGGGAGGATTGGAAAGAGAAGTTGTTCAGGGTGAGGACCAGTTCAGTCAGTCGAAAGAGGGTGTCAGTGGAAGGGTACTGGTCGGTACGGCGGGAAAGAAAGAAGCGGAGGGCTTTGAGTCCTTCGTGATGGGGGATGGAGGTGTACAGGGACTGGATTTAAGTTTAAAGTTGACTGCTGTCAACTGTGAAAGTAACCAATATTGACATCCACTCTTAATTTTCTGCTATTCAGGAAAAACAAAGTGCTTTTCTTCAAGATCTAGAGTTTAAAAATAGTGTTAAAACATTGCTGCTGTTTATAATAGTTGTTACACTGAAAGAACAAGTGTATGGTAATTTAATGGCTCATGATGTTGCTTGTTTAACAAATTAAGTTAGCTGTGTATTTGAATGCTTTTACACGCTTTTTGTTGACAACAGATGTTAGATTAGTTTTATCGACCAGAAAACTAATTTAGGCATGTAAAATTTGTTCCTCAGAATCTCCAGAGATTTCAACAGATGTCATCATAAATGAATATAGAATTTATCAATTTCTGGCAAATTTTTACTGATAACATTCTTAGCAATTCATTTACTACCTAAATTTGCATTTGTTTCAATAACTATCTTATGCCTAATAATTAAACTTTTTGGTATGATTTCAGCTTGAATGAGACTACTCAAAGTAGCCACGAAAAATTAGGTCTTTAGGTGGGATAGCTTGAGGTTGACACCTGCCAAAATTAGGAATAACACTACATGCTGGAATTTGCATGGTGTTCTTGTTGCATTTTCTGTCCCTTGGTAGAATGAGAATCTGACTGATTTAGACCAAAATACTAATTGGACATAATTCCATTTCCTTACAAAAACAGTGATATTAGATAATGCAGTAGCTAGAAGTAGTTCTCAGGGAGATAATTTATCTTTTATAAATTTCAGAGCTTTTCTGAATATAGACAGTTCTGTCACAATATCTTTAAAATTTCCTCACAAAATTCCAGAATGGTGATTGTGTCTAAAATAAAGTAAATTAGTTTGCTGTTAACTTAGAAACCCAAGGTAAGACATGATCCCTAAATCTATATCAATGTTTATGAATGAAAATACACTACAATAGGTCCCCAATCTACGAATGATTGCCTTACAATCATTCATACTTGTAAACATGATCCCATACAGAGATGCAATTTTTGAAGATCTGACATACAAATGTTCCCTGAACTTATGAACTGCTATTTTATATTGTCCTGCATCGTGTTCTGACATGTATATAAATCGACTTTCAAATGGACTCCAGAATGGAACCCTGAAGTAACTACATGGAAGCTGGTGTCCTATCACTAAATCAGTATATTAGCTGTGACTCGCCAGCTTGGAGCCAGTCCTCAACAGAGAAGATTCTAAACTTCTGGTTATGCAACCACGTCATGTCTATGCAGGTGTAGGACAGTGAATAACAATGAGTGTATAAATCTTTAATTTTATTCCATCACCAGGAAGAAAGGAAACACCCAAGTGGCCAATGACAAGCAGTGCCCTCCTCAATTTCTGTTTTTTAATATTCCTCCACACTGCCGCCTAACAGCAGTATTTTACTCAGCATCCATGTTTTGTGTGTGTGTGTAGGTGTCGGACACAGTGAAAAACAACAAGTGCATAAAACATTATTTATATTCCATCACCAGGAAGAAAGGAAACACCTGAATGGCCAGTGACAAGCAGTGCCCTCCTCAACCTCTGATTATATACATTTTTTTAAAATCTGGTTACATATTTTTTCTTTTCTTTCCAATAACTCCCGCACTACTAACAGCGGTAGTGCTTATTTTTCCACAGCACCATGTCGTGTGTGTGCAGGTGTAGGACATAGTGAAGAACAACAAGTGCGTAAATCTTTATTTATATTTCATCACCCGGAAGAGTGGCCAATGACAAGCAGTGCCCTCCTCAATTTCTGTTTTTTTAATATTCCTCCACACTGCCGCCTAACAGCAGTATTTTACTCAGCATCCATGTTTTGTGTGTGTGTGTAGGTGTCGGACACAGTGAAAAACAACAAGTGCATAAAACATTATTTATATTCCATCACCAGGAAGAAAGGAAACACCTGAATGGCCAGTGACAAGCAGTGTCCTCCTCAACTTTTGTTTTTTTTTATTTCCACCACCGGGAAGAACCTTCTGTTATCTCCTGTTTATATTTTTTTTTGTTTTTTTTTCTTTTCAAAGTGCACGAATCTTTATTCAAATGCCACCACCAGGAAGATAGGAAAACACCCGAGTGGCCAGTGACAAACACTGCCCTTCACATCAAAGGGCAGTGCTGTGTGATCATCCAAGCTGCTGTTTTTTTTTTTGGTTTTTTTTACCCCCACACTACCACCTAAATGCGGTAGTGCTTATTTTTTCCCCAGCACCCATGGTGTGTGTGTGCAGGTGTGAGACACAGTGAAAGACACAAAGTGCACGAATCTTTATTCAAATTCCACCACCAGGAAGATAGGAAAACACCCGGGTGGCCAGTGACAAACACTGCCCTTCACATCAAAGGGCAAGCACACCTGTTTTTTTT
>NC_057728.1:39435963-39448179 GCF_004010195.1 Chiloscyllium plagiosum | reverse complement strand
CTGCCTGGACCTGTTAATGGCCAGTTTGGCCAGGCACCAGTGTCCTTTTGTTTTCTTTTTCTTTTCACAAGTCCCTGTTTAATTTTTTTTTTCTTTTTTTTTCAAATTCCACTACCAGGAAGATAGGAAAACACCCGGGTGGCCAGTGACAAACACTGTCCTTCACATCAAAGGGCAGTGCTGTGTGAATCTCCTGGTTACATTTTTTCTTTCTTTTCTCTAACCCCCACACTACCACCTAAGTGCGGTAGTGCTTATTTTCTCCCCAGCACCCATGATGTGTGTGTGCAGGTGTGAGACACAGTGAAAGACACAAAGTGCACGAATCTTTATTCAATTTCCACCACCAGGAAGATAGGAAAACACCCGGGTGGCCAGTGACAAACACTGCCCTTAACTTTTGGTTTTTTTTTAAGTGACAAGCACTGCCCTTAACTTTTGGTTATTTTAATCAGCCAAGGCTTTCCTGATTGGTCCAGGTTAACAACTCCAATCAAAAACCTCATAGTTAACAGTGTCCACCTGCTTCCAATCACTACAAACCCACTACAAACTGGGTACTGCCAGTTTGCACTTAGAATCTTTTTCTAGAGTAGGCAATATAAGTTATTGGGAGATTAAAAAAAGGGATTTTTAAATTCTTCATGGTTTGAGGACAATTTTTTTCTCCAATTGTTAATAATTTTCCTTGAATTGAGTGGATTTCTGGTCTACTTATGAAAGCAGTTAAGAGTGAACCACATTACAGAGGTTCTGGAATCATATATAAACCAAACCAAGTAAGGATGACAGATTTCCTCCTTGAGGAACATGATGAATTCAGATAGGCTTTTGCAACAATCAATAGTTTCACGATCACCATCACTGTTACTTGCAAGTAGCTATCAATTCCAATTTTTATTAATTGCATTTAAATTCTAATCCTGGAATGGCAAATAATTAGCTATGACCTCTGGATTACCACTAACTCATTATCTTTCCTCCGAATCATGAAGACATACTTAAGTGAAAACTAGTCAAGCCTACGAAGGAGAAGGGGATACGGTGTTACATTTAGATAAGGAAAGATGGGAGAATGCCCGAGTGGAGCATAAATGCTAGTACAGTTGACTGGAAATTCAATAGAGATATACAGCACAGAAATAGATCCTTCGGTCCATCTCATCCATGTCGACCAGATATCCTAAATTAATCTAGTCCCACTTGCCAACACTTGTCCCATATCCCTCCAAACCTTTCCTATTCACCTACCCATCCAGATACCTTTTAAATGTAATTACACCAGCCTCCATCCTTTCTTCTGGCAGCTCATTCCATACACACACCACCCTTTGCGTGAAAAAGTTGCCACTTAGGTCCCTTTTAAATTTTTCCCCTCTCATCCTAAATCTATGCCCTTTAATTCTGGACTCATCCAACCCAGGGAAAGACCTTATTATTTACCCTATCCATGCCCCTCATGATTTTATAAACCTCTGTAAGGTCACTCCTCAGCCTCTGAAGCTCCAGGGAAAATATCCCCAGCCCATCCAGCAATCCAATGTAATTATGAAACATTGAGTTGATATACAGCATAGCTAGAGAAGATTGTTACAGCTTTTTGACAGCATTTTGCAAAGAAATTTCAAATAGTGCACCACTAATTGATGAAACCATTCCTTCGATGTAGAACTCTCTGTTTCAGGTGATTCTGGTGGCTGAATGAAGGTCAAAGAGAGAGGGCAGAGGTGGGTTTCTAAGGTGCTAAAAGACAGGTTATAACAGACATGCAGAAGTACAATGGATAATTATATGGAACAATTGGATTTAATACTGGGAAGTAAAAGTGCTAACTCCTCTTCATGAAATTAAATTTATCTGCATGGCAAAGATCTGGATTTTACAATCGATCTAATCGGAATGTATGACAAGATAAGCTTCTAATACATGTAGGGAGCTGAAGTGTTGATTTAAGAATCTATGGTATTTTCTATAATCATGTTTTCTGCATTGTACCTCTGTGTGCTATTGCACTTAACTATCTCAATTGTTTGATATGCTGGGGCTGAGGAATGATGGTTTCTCTATGATCAAACCATCCTTCCAATGTTTCTTTTAAACAGCTGATAACCAGAAATTATCTAAAGGTGAGGGCATCATGACTTGCTGATAAGTGAAGTGATCTGCACGGCTACCAGAATAAACTTAGATTTAAGACCATTTCGTATGTAGTTTAAGATAAAGACTCGAGTGGCTGGAAAAGTAAATTGGTCATCCTAAAGTGATAGGACCGTTCAATGAGTGTCAGAAATTTGGACTTCATACATGTAACACTTCAATTCGTTCTTAAAGGCGAACAAAGTGGCTGATGACATCATGGTATCAATTTTCTTAAGTATCATTGGGTTAAAGACCCTCATGATTCTATGGAGTTTAGTACAACCAGGGAAACTCATGGAAAAGACATTTCAAGACATATGCGAAGTATTAGAAAATTATTTTGTAGCCATGCTGCTGCTGGCCATGGAATGATTCCATTTTTACAAACATGCACATGGCCATCTCAAAAAAGTTAGTGGAACATTACAAATTTAGAGAGTTCCTCCAAGATGCCTTGTGGGACCACTTGATTTGTAACCTCTGACAGGAAGCCATCCAATGGAAGCTACTAACAAGGAAAGGGATTTCGAAGCAGCTTTTGAAATTGCTACCTCAATGGAGTTGGCTGTCAATGAAGCAACCCAGTTGATTGATGACGTCTGAGTGCATCAGGTATTGGAAACTCGGCGGAGTGTGATACCAAGTGTTGAATACTGCTGATGTGGCAAGAGTGGTCACAAGGAGTCAATGTATTGGATGTCAGAAACCTAGTGCTGCAGGTGTAAGCAAGTGGACCATATTGCCCGAAATTGCTGGGTAGAACTCAAACAAGAGATATGGAGTCTAAAGGAAGCAAGTCAGAGGGCAAGGCATAAGATACATGCTGCCAGTCAGGAAATAGACAGGGAGTCAGCTAAGTCTTCAGGTGAAGTCGAAGGTTAAACGTACTGTCGGTATGGGGTGAAGCTGATTATTTCTGGGTTCTTCCCAAAATAGAGGGGATGAGCATAAAAATGGAAATGGATACAGGTGCAGCAGTGTCCCTGATTCCTGTATCATATACACATAGAGGTTAAGAGCACTACCATTGAAGCCAGCGAAGATTACAGTACGGACTTACATGCA
This sequence comes from Chiloscyllium plagiosum, assembly GCF_004010195.1. Lineage (NCBI taxonomy): Eukaryota > Metazoa > Chordata > Chondrichthyes > Orectolobiformes > Hemiscylliidae > Chiloscyllium > Chiloscyllium plagiosum. Next base: position 39,444,975 of record NC_057728.1, on the reverse strand, counting down.
ACAAGTGGTGCCACTGAAGGGCGAAACACAGGTGAAAGTACAGTTAAGGCATCAATGTTTGGAATTGCTACTTTACATGGTTAAAGGTGAATACCCAGCATTATTTGGACAATCAAGGTTGAACTGGGGAGTGGTTGATGTATTGGCAGACTCAAACATGGGTTTGCAAGTAATTTTGGAAAATACAAAGATGTCTTCAAAGGAACCCTAGGGGAAATGAAAAGTGTCGAAAAGAAATTACGATTGAAGCCAGCGGCTTGTCCTAGGAGTCTGAAGTTGCATCTGGTACCATGTGGAGGCGGAACCGGAATGGCTGGTGAATCTGGGAGCGTTGGAAGCAGTAGCCGCCAATGAATGGGCTACTCCCATTCTTAAAAGCAGATGGCACAGTGAGGATTTGTGGTGACTTTAAGGTCACAGCCAACCCAACCCTGAGTGCAGATCAATACCCCCTCTATTCATTGAAGATCTATTCAGTGGACTGGCAGGGGGAAAGTCATTTTGAAAATTTGATTTATCACAGGCCTACCTAGAGATAGGGGTTGCGAAGGAATCCCAGCCACTGCAGACAAATGGTGATGTACAGGACGTTTTTGCTGCAAGCGACTTCCTTTAGGCATCATGTCAGCACTAACTCTGTTCCAGAGGGCCATGGATCAAATATTAAGTAGATGATGTTTTGACTACAGGATTCTCTGAAGAGGAGCATGTGAAAAATCTAGAGGTGACCTTAAAAAGACTGTAGAAGCACGACTGCGAGGTAAAAATGATGAAATTTGAGTTTTTTTAAAAGGATTCCTAGAGTACACGGACTATGTAATCGATGGCAAGGGACTACACAAGGCACCCCCCAAAAAATGCAGGCCATCATAGAGGCCCTTAAACCAGAGAATGTTTCTTAACTGAGATCATTCTTGGGACATATCAGTTATTATGGCAAGTTCGTCTCAGCTCTGGCAGCTGTGTTAAAGCCCCTGCTGAGCAGAGGCCAGCCATGGAAATAGACCCGGGAATGTGAGGTGGCTTAGGCAAAGGGCCTTTTCTGGAAGGCAAAACTACTCTAAATAAGATCCAAAGTATTCAGGCATTCAACTAAAGTTGTCACTACAGTTAGTGTACTACCTCACCTTATGTGCTATCACAAACCTTATCGAATGGAGAGGAAAGGCACATTGCTTTCGCATTGAGGTCACTAATAAAGACAGAGGAGAATTATGCTCAAGGCGATAAAGAAGGATTGAGTAACATGTTTGGTTTAAAAAAAAGGTTTAGGCAGCGTGACTGGAGACCAGTGTCCAGCCGTGTCTCACAAGGATCTGTACTGGGACTCTTTTGCTTTTTATATGCATAAATGATATAGCTGAAAATATGGGAGGAGATAATTAATAAAGTTTGCTAATAACACCAAGATTGGTGGGGTGATTAGTCATGAAGAAGATGGTTGTAGGTTACAGGAAGATATAGATGGGTTGGTCAGGTGGACAGAGCAGTGACAGATGGTATTTAACCCTGATAAGTGTGAGGTGATGCACTTTGGAAGAAGGAATAAGATGAGAGAGTATTTAATGAATATGAAGATGCTGGGTAGCTCAGTGGCACAGAGGGATCTTGGGTAATTATTCACAGATCCCAGAAGTTGGCAGAGCACATGAATAAGATAGTTAAGAAGACATATGGGACACTTGGTTTCATTAGTTGCAGAATAGAGTATAAGAGTATATGGTTAGATTGCACTGGGTATACTGTGTGCAGTTCTGGTCATCCCAATACAGGAAGGATGTGATGGCACTAGAGTTGGTATAGAAAAGGTTCACCAGTATATTGCCTGGGATGGAGCAATTGGCCTATAAGGAGAGACTAGATAGGCTTAGACTGTTTATTTTAGAGCAGAGAAACCTGAGGGGTGACATGATTGAGATGTATAAAACTATGAAGGGTACAGAGGATGAGTAGGGAATAGCTCTTCCCCTTGGTTGAGGGGTTAATCACAAGAGGCATTGTTTTAGGATAAGGGGCAGGAAATTCAAAGGGGATTTGAGGGAAAAAAAACATTTTAACTTGATGGGAATCTGGAATGTACTGCCTGGGAAGGTAGTGGAGGCCAGAAATCTTAAACTCTTTAAAAAATAATTGGTTAAGCACTTGAAATATAATACATTCAAGGATATGAGACAAGTGCAGGAAATTGGAATTAAGTCTGCCTTTCGTGGTAGTTATTGTTAATGCAGACATGATGGGTCAAAGGGCCTTTTCTGTGCTATATGACTCAATGACTCTATTTCCTTTATGGAAGGCACTTTGTGTTTCTGACTGACCATAGAATACTAATCTCCATTTTTGGGCAGTATGCAGAGATACTGTCAATTGTGCAGCACTGATGGCCACTGACTCTGTCAGCCTAAACATATGAGATCAAATACTGAAAAGCACAGCCAAGCAGGTGCTCCATCAAGGCTGTTACTGCCAGGAAATAAAGATGTCCGTGACTGGATGCTGAAAATTATGTACCTTTCCCAGGATAACAGCAAGTCAGGTGTGGAATGCTACTCGGAAGGATCCAGTTTTGAAGCAAATAGTGGACTTCGTCCCAAGATGGAGACCAGTCATGGAAACCACCCAGAATTATGCCCTTACCTATCCAGAAGGTGGGAATTATCTCTATCAGACAGGTGATTAATGTGGGGAAAGAGAGTTGTTATTCCTTCCCTTTAAGAGGAAAAGTGCTGGAACAAGTACACCAAGAGTACCCTGGCATGGTCGGAATGAAAGAGATAGCCAGGCGCTATTTTTGGCCGAATGAGAACTTTCAGTCGAGGTGAATGCAGGATCATGTGAATCTTGTGCATTAGTAAGGGAGGTGATGCCGTTGTTGCCCATTCACCCATGGGAATGGCCTCAAGCATGGCAGCAGATTCACGTCGAGTTTGAGGGACCAATAGAGGGACAGATGCTCCTAGTGGTTGTGGATACCCACTCCAAGTGGACGGAGATGGTGGTCATGAAGTTGCTGTCAGCAGGACCAACGATAGACTGACTGGATGAAACATTTGCCAGTTTGGGGAAGCCTGAACAAATCATAGTGACAATGGACCACAATTTGTAGTATAAGAGTTTGAGGAGTACCTGGAAAATCATGGTGTCAAACTTGTGAGATCAGCTATGTACCACCTGGTGACAAATGACCAAATGGAGGGATTCATCCAAATTTTGAAATAGGCCTTAAAGGCCTCATAAGGGGTGGGTTCACTAAGACAGTGAATTAAAAGGTCCCTCAACATGTACAAGAACACGCTGCATACAACGGCAGTGCTCTTTAATGTTCAACAACCAGCTGGGAACTATATTTGACTTACTGTGGCTGGAAGAGACCAGAAAGGTGGTAGAGCAAATTCAAGAAAGACAGATGGCCAGAAGTGGGGGGATCCTCAAGGCCAAGGGCATTCTAAAGAGGAGAGACTGTGCTGGCACGGAATTACACGTCTGAGGAAAAATAGATCCCAGCAGTGGTGATGGCTCAAAGACGGCCATTGTCATACACGGTGCAGACTAGGGATGAAATGGTCTGGAGGAGACACATGGACCAGCTAGTCACCTCACTTCAACTGGGGAGGTCCCTCAGAATACTGAGCTGGTTCAGATGGAACCAGTAGTGTCGACTGTATTTCTGAGCCAGAGTTCGTCATACTGCAGGAAGAGACAACAGTAGTGTAACAGGGTGACAACAAGCACTCAAGAGGGGATGTCCCAGCAGAACAGCAGGAGTTTCCAGAATCCTGGGAGACTACAGTAGAACAGGTTCTGGACATGAGGAGAAATGATCATCCTCTAGAGCTTGATCATGTCAGTGTTGTCTGCAGAACGTCTTGTATAGCAGGTTGTTTTCCATGTTCTTGTAACTTTGCCAGTGTAATATTTTAAATCATTATATATGTTCTGATTATTGGCATTTGTTTAAAATAAAGGGGGAGGAGTGTTATGTTTGTAGTTGTGCAGCTGCCATGTTAAGAGAGCTAGTAAACTAACTCACAAGGGCGGAGCGGAGTGCTCAGTCTAGTACCAGCTGTGGGGGTGTGAACATCTAAAATAAAGAGTTTCTGTTCACAGTTTTACTTGTGCCTTCCTTGTGTTTAATTCTTGTTTCCCAGTGAATTACAAACTGAACAAAGATGAGGCACAGTTCTGACACTGCAACATTTTGAAGCAGAACCTTCAAGCACACTTTTCCTCAGATATTTCCACACAGTTGTATCAGTGGCTTTAATAATGAGCAATATAATAGTGCAGCTCTGGTGCATACCCATTGGCTTCACATTCCTTTTTTCAGTCATTCCTTCGCACAAGAATAGAGAAAGGCAAAGAAAATCTCCTTTGTGATCACATGTCTGGAGATTGTATTGCAATAACAATATATGTTTCTGGTAAAACATACCTGATCAAGAGCATCCAAAAATAAAGAAAGTGGCAAAGAAAGCTGATATAGAACTGCCATAAGCTCAAAGTTAAAGTTTACTTTCACAAATGCTCCAAATAAGTTAACACTAATTTTCTTGGTCCAGCGTGTAACTGAATCTGATTCTGTATTTTACATGGAAAATTGCACAATACAATTCTGCAAACAAAAGCCTTGGGAGCCCAATTACTTTCTCATTAAGTTAAAGTCACTATCCATTTTAGCTGACAGTATTTTAGACCAAGCTTTCTAGAGGTTGGTGCACAGAATGGATGAAAGGTCAAGTGTTCTTCTCTACATTTCGCAGCCTGGATAATGGCAGCATTATCATACGTTATGTATGACTGAGTATTGTACTCCCTCAGTATCATAATTGTTTTTTTCCTTTTGTAATGACTTCGCCTGAATTATTTAAGTGAATGTAAGAATAGTACATCTACTTTCAGTACCTATTGCTTCCAAAATGTGTCTGTCTTTAAACACTGCCATAACTCAATGTTCTGAGTATTCTGAAATCCAAATTCTAGTACTCCACCTTTCCGACAGTGGCCTGGACTTCACCACTTGAACCATTGAAAATGGGTGTCAGTGCTGAATCTTACATTTTTTTGGCTGTCAAGTTTGGTGAGTTTCACAGGGGTTTTTCTCTGTGAGGCTGCATGAGATAACTTGCTGCATCTTCTAAAACCTGCCTCATTAGCTACCTATTCTGCCTCTCTTGTCCAATTCTATCCTGACTCTACCACCTGTTATTCCTGGGACAACTTGCCACTTCGCATTAGGTCACTAATTGCTAACATCATTGGTCACTATGGGTTTCTTTTGTTTGCTAATATCCAACCTTGTAAGGCACCTGGACTTTGAAATATACAGGGTACAAGAGAGTACTCCATGGTGTAAACATCATAGCGGTTGCCAGGGTAGTGGGCACATCACCTGAACATTAATAGAATGGAACCACTTCCTGTTGAAGAATTCCACAGTGTTGAGGTATGGACCTCTCAGTGCGATGTGTGTGCACTCAATAGCATCTTGCGCCTACAAGAAGCCAGCTATGTTCATAAATCCTACTGCCCAGTCTGCAGTAGGGATGTGATCGTGGGCAATTAAAAGTGAGCCTTGCTCACAAGGCATGAATCATTGTCCTGATACATTTATCAGTGCATTATTGGGAGATCTCACACAGATCACCCATTGCTCCGTGGAAGGAGCCAGTCATATAGAAATTCAAAGCAGCTGTCAACTTCTTTGTAACCTTGGAGCCCCATCCTCTTTTGCCAATGAACTCGCTCCCTTTTTCCACAGAGACTCCCTCCAACCCCGCCACCTCCCTACTGTGCAACACATAGACTCTCTGGCTTGCAAACGCTTTTGACCTCTAATTGGCTTCAATGGACAACATATAAACATTCTGACCAGACTCCGGATCACTGTCTTTAGAGATCTATGACTGACAATTTTTGATTCCTCTCACTGTTTGTGATAGCTCTAGAGAACTAACTGTAATATACTCCTCAGACTATAGTCAAATATATCCCCTGACCATTACTTGACCATGTGGACAATCAACTGTGGTCAATCTCCTGGACTATGTGCAGTTTGTGCTCGTGATTGATGTTACCAGGATCCTTTGATTGGACTGAGGACTGCCCCCTGAATACTTTAAGACGTGGCTATTTTGTTGAATAAATATGCAGTATCTTTGCCGTGTAGGCAACAGACACACACAATAGATGTGAGATTGACACCTCGCTGTGTTATACAGGAAGATGCCCCATCATCTGATCCACATAGGGAAGCTTGACAAGCAGCCTATCTGTATGTCTGCATAAAAGAGCTCATCAATCTGGTAGAGCTGATAGCCTTTAGGCTCTATCTGAAGCACCAGTACTCTAACAGGCATTGAGGTAGGCACATAGTGAATAACAGGGCAAATGAGGTGCTTGATATGTAGTCTGGTCCAGTACATGAGCTGGGTGCATATGCCTGCATGTAATGTGTCCTTTTAGCAGTCTTTCTGAAATAATTCTACAGATGCCAGCATCCCATCACCAAGTCATTCTTGATTTACACATGAACAGTCCTTGACTTTAATATGGCCTCTTCAGAGTTAGTTCTCAGAATGCCAGTATCTCTGACACTTCCCATTTTATCTATCAGCCAGGGCTCTCTTATTGGGCCAAATTAACAGCGCCAATCTATGAGGTCCAACTACCTGACCTTGTTACAGTCACTACACTTGCAGTTGCCACTGCAGCCTGAAATTCAGGTCTTGACTTCCTGCAAATGGGTCGGAAAGCCGCCATGAAATTATGAGAGGTTGGAAATGATAGGATGCAGTGAATTATTTCCAACATTAAGAAATGGTTCTTTTGACATTTTATATGTTTCTACCAGATTTCATTGCCATAGCCCGTGTTGTTCAGGATTCTTTAAGTTTCTGCCCTTAGTTGTTATGGGTGCACCGATAGAAGAAAGGCCAAAACCTGGATGTACATATGAGATTACACACATTGTAGTGAAAGCAGGATGAATTGTCTGATGTTCCAGATACTTAACACACAGATCTCACAAATTCATGACTTCAAATTTATTCAGTCTAACTTTGGGTAGGTCTCTGATTGACAACACTTTCCAAGGTATTGAGGTTAACTACAAAAATTCAATGTAGCCTTTAGTACATCTTTATAATATTTCCTCTGCCTACTTTTATCATAGTGTACCCTGCAGTCACAAAAGTTTTTGTGCATTACATTTGATTTGTACACCATTGGTGAAGGTAGAAAATTGCACAGTTTGTGGGATATTGAATATAAATCTCCCTTGCATAGATTCATAGCTCTTAGATGCCTCAAGCAGAACCAAAGCATATGAAATATTGAATAGAGTTGGAGTGAGAACTCAATCTTGTTTGACATTGTTATAAAATGTGAATTGCATGCAACCCTGGTCCACTAGTGAAATAAAAAAAATCTGAACTTTAGCGGAATCTCCCACTGTGGATTACAATTCATAGAATAGAATGCCATTCTCAAGCCTACAAAAGCCACACAATACTTCTTTCTATACTGTCCTTTATTTGACAGGCTGTGAAAATTATGTAAGATGATTTTCAACCAGCAAAATAACAACTATTGATAACTGAAGTTTAAATAGACAGAAATACTCTTCACTTTTACATTTGTTTAAATGTCTAAACATGCAAGTATATTGTTCTAACAACTACATGTTAGTTGTGTGTCAATTAAATGTTTAATTCTGAAGCTAATCTTCTAAAATCCTTTCAACACGACCAAAAACAAATGAACAAATTAGTTATCAAATTCCTTCATGTGAGATCTTGCTGGCTAGTGCAGAAACAACAATATGTTTGAACTTTGTGGCTTGTCTGAAAGGTTTAATGAAGCAACATGTAAATGCTAGTCTTACTTTATTTAATGGTGAAAGTGAGGACTGCAGATGCTGGTGATCAGAGTCAAGATTAGAGTGGTGCTGGAAAAGCACAGCAGGTCAGGCTGCATCCGAGGAGCAGGTAAAATTGATGTTTCACCATGGACATTTAGTCCCTCTACACCTCCAACCACCATGATCAGGGCCTCCAAGCCCTCCGTTTCTTCCTCTCCTGACGTCCCCAACAGTACCCTTCCACTGACACTCTCATTCATTGCCTGAACTGGTCCTCACCCTTAACAATTTCTCCTTCGAATCCTCTCACTTCCTCCAGATGAAAGGGGTAACCATGGGCACCCACATGGGCCCCAGCTATGCTTGTCTCTTTGTTGGCTACATAGAACAATCCATCTTCGTAGTTACACCGGCACTATTCCCCACCTCTTCCTCCAATATATTGATGACTGCATCGGCGCCACATCATGCTCCCACAAGGAGGTTGAGCAGTGCATCAACTTCACCAACACATTCTGCCCCAACCTTAAATTCACCTGGACCATCTTTGACACCTTCCTCCCCTTCCTAGACCTCTCCATCTCCCTCAACGACAACCAACTCAACACTGACATTTTTTACGAACCTACCGACTCCCACAGCTACCTGGATTACACTTCTTCCCACCCTACCTCCTGAAAAAATGCTATGCCATATTCCTAATACCTCGGCCTCTGCAGTATCAGCTCCCAGGAGGACCAGTTCCACCACAGAACACACAAGATGGCCTCCTTCCTTAAAGACCGTAATTTCCCCTCACATGTGGTTAAAGATGCCCTCCAATGCATCTCATCCAGGTCCTGCACCTCTGCCCTCAAACCCCACCCCTCCAACTGCAACAAGGACAGAACTCCCCTGGTCCTCACCTTCCACCGCACCAACTTCCACATAGACCTCTACATTCACCAACATTTCCGCCACCTACAAACAGACCCAACACCAGGGATATATTTCCCTCCCCACTCCTATCCGCTTTCCGTAAAGACTCTTCCCTCCATGACTACCTGGTCAGGTCCACGCCCCCCAACAACCCACCATCCTTTCCTGGCACCTTCCCCTGCCACCGCAGGAATTGCAAAACCCGCCCCCACACCCCCCCCCCCCCCCCCCACCCCAGC
>NC_057728.1:39406154-39435779 GCF_004010195.1 Chiloscyllium plagiosum | reverse complement strand
TCCCCCCTCACCTCCATCCAAGGCCCCAAAGGAGCCCTCCACATCCATCAAAGTTTCACCTGCACATCTACCAATGTCATTTATTGTATCTGTTGCTCCCGATGCGGTCTCCTTGAATTGGGGAGACTGGACGCCTTCTCGCAGAGTGCTTTAGAGAACATCTCTGGGACACCTGCACCAATCAACCCCACCGCCCCGTGGCTGAATATTTCAACTCCCCCTCCCACTCTGCCGAGGACATGCAGGTCCTGGGCCTCCTCCATCGCCGCTCCCTCACCACCCGACGCCTGGAGGAAGAACATCTCACCTTTTGCCTCAGAACACTTCAACCCCAGGGCATCAATGTGGACTTCACCAGTTTCCTTATTTCCCCTGTCCCCACATTACCCCAATTCCAACCCTCCAGCTCAGCACCATCCTCATGACCTAGCTGCCAATCTTCCTTCCCACCTATCTGCTCCACCATCCTCTCCGACCTATCACCTTTATCCCCATCTCCATCCACCAATTCACTCTTAGCTACCTTCTCCTTAGCCCCACCTCCCTCCCATTTATCTCTCCAACCCCAAGGCACCCAGCTTCATTCCTGATGAAGGGCTCTTGCTCGAAATGTCAATTTCCCTGCTCCTCAGATGCTGCCTGACCTGCTATGCTTTTCCAGCACCACTCTAATCTTCCTTTCTTTAATGACTGATCATTTTTATTGACAACCAGACATTTCTCCCTGATGGTGCAGTAAGCTGTAAATGTTTTTATTTAATTAAGCGCTGTGAGCTGACTCTTAACCGAAATTGTCTAAGTTTCATTTTTGATGAGTATCAAGGAGGGTTCTCTTTGCAAAGACTAATGAGTTTTTTGTGCTACCTTCCCAAACTGCCTCATTTACTATGCACTCATCAAGTGCATAGTTGACACCCAACTTCTCATATTATCCCATTTCCCTTAGATAGATGTATTGGAATTGCAGGACCACTCAGGATTCCTGGTACCATCACTACCTTCAAAGATCAGTCATGTACCTGGGGCAAGCTTGCCATTGTCTGATTTATTTGCCAATGGGGACTTGGAACTCTTGTTGGATGAGGCTTGCATGTAGTTGCTGACTATGTAGTGCACTCTAAATAGTGAATCATATGTTGGTGATTGATGGAGGTATGGAGGACCAAGTGGCAAGCTAGAATCAACAGATTAGTGCACTGACTCTCATGCTGGGAATCATTGCCAGAAAATCCTTCTGCAGCAGGTTGAAAATTAGGAAACTGCATATCAATAAGAAGAGATGACATAATAATGAGGATATTAATGTATGCTAATAGCCTTTTGCTGCTCAGTAGCAAGAATCTCTTTGTTGGAAAATGAGATTTTTTGGCCTAAACAGCAGGTAGCGCCTTGCTATTAATCTCGTAGTGCAACCTTTTCACGCAGAGCATGGTGCGTGTGTGGAATGAGCTGCCAGAGGAAGTGGTGGAGGCTGGTACAATTATAACACTTAAAAGGCATCTGGATGGGTGTATGAATCAGAAAGGTTTAGAGGGATATGGGCCAAGTGCTGGCAAATGGGACTAGATTAATTTAGGATGTCTGGTCAGCATGGATGAGTAGGATGGAATGTTCTGTTTCTGTTACGTGCATCTCTGTGACTCTGACTCGTGATTGTCCCAACTTTCTTGCTAATGCTCATATCATTCAGAGTTATATCAACCTCTATGTTTATAACTAGTATTAAAATCTACATATGATACTGTATTATTTGCACAGAAATCTGCAGTAAAAACAATTAATTGAGGGCTTAATATTTAACTTCTTTGAGGTTCTTTTCAAAGCAAAAGATATAATTAAAGAAAATCAAGTGCTCCCCTACCAGCCTTATGGCTCACTACAGCCTTGGAACCTACTGCAGGAATAACATTTAGAAATAGGTAACATGTTACAGGTGTGACTTAAATGATTCAAATATAAATCATTATTGTTCATTGAATAAGTGAAGGTAACCTATTAATAAAAAAAAAGAAACATGGTCAATATTAGGGTTCAAAGTGAAAATTATTGCTCAAGATGTGACCACATTAATACAGCCTACAAAAACCGTGTGAATTTGTACAACCAAAAACTTACCTGATGAAAGACGAGACAGTATGATAAATTGAATACAAATGTATTGCCTGTATCTTCACTGAAGATTTTCTGTAATTAAACAAATCACACTGAAAACACAGCATCGTTTGCAATTTTATTAGATCAATTTAATTTTTGCCAAGAATCCACAAATTGGTGAGCTTATTTGTAATGGAATTTGGTAAAAGCTAGTAGATTAGAAATGGTACTAAAGTTGAAGTCACAATGCATGATGTGTGCCACATTTGTATCTAGCCCAGTCCAAAGTTTGTCAGCTAGATCAGCTTAGATGGAAGACACCATCTAAAGTTCATTGAGACATAATTTTGGAGCAGGGGTTGCAGCTCACAATCTGTTGTTCCCTTGCGGCAGGTATCATGCAAATTTTATATTACCCACTCATACAAATGACTTCATCAAGCAGCCTGATGACACTGCTTGGCTACACACTCAAAAAAAGGATCTAACAACTCACAACACTATAATGTGCTCCAATTAGCCTCCAGCTCTTAAAGTCAGTCTTTCCGTCTGAAAAGTATTGCATTAAATTAGAGAAGTATTTTTCTCCCTGTCAGTTTTGTAATTGAAGAGAAAGGAAATGGAGGATTATGGCACAAACGTGGCTCTGCAGGTTTTAGTTGTTTAGTATAGAAATGTAATACTGTACCACTATAACTCCTCGCTCACTGTACTTACTGTACTTATTAAGAGACATTGACTGGGGCATCAGTCTTGTCGCCAGTTTCCACAAAAACACAGTACAGGCAATGTGGTATTGGTTTGAATGTACAACATGGCCTCAGAAGTAGAGCTTAGATTGTGTGTTGATGAGCTGTAAGTAAAAGAGCGAAACAGAAATTTCCAGAGTTGTGAAAGGTGCTGATACTGAACAGGAACAAAGAAGCTAGTCACAGTTGAAACACTGTGTGAGTCACATGGCTGTGACTTTTCTTTCTTTTCCCAGGCCTGGTTGAAATGAAAGATGTTATGAAATAGAGCTGGCAGTTTTTCACTTGCAATGGCAAAATTAGGAAACTGTGATGGATCTATTTAACCACGTAGATCAGCTGTGGGTAGGTCTAATTATCAATGCTGGGAAGAGACTCTAAAATTCTATACCTCTCTGAAGAACAGAAAAGAAAAACAAGCTGCAGAAAATTTGAAACTTTGAAGACACACTTTGAACACCAAGCGAACATAACTTATGAATGAAGCATGTTCGATTTTAGGGTTTTAGGAAATTGTTGATCAATATCTGACTGCATTAACACAGCTTGGAAAACCCTTGCTTTACCTAGAAGCTGTGGTTAGGTCTTGGGCAGTAATGAAGGATGACATCAATAGGTAGGTATTACACTTTCTGCGATTCAATGGGAAGATTCCATGGGGGAGTGAAGATATATTAGGAGTGATAGAAGAGTGGACCAGGGTGTCACTGGGAAATACTGACTGCAGGGGTGAGGGTAAAATGTGTTTGATGGTTGCATCTTCTGGAGATATTGGAAATGGTGGAGGATGATCCTTTGAATGCATAATAAAGTGGGGTGGAAAGTGAGGACATAGGGAACCCTATTGTTGCTCTGGGAAGGAGGGGAAGGAGTGAGGGTAGAAGTGCAGGAGATAGGTTGCACAAAGCTGAAGGCCCTTCAGCGGACTGAACTGTTCAGTTGAGGAGAAAGGTGGTCATGTCGGAGATAACCTGGTGGAAGGTGGCATCATTATAACCCATGCATTAGAGACAGAGAAATTTGGTGAATGAAGTGGAATCCCTGCATGAAGTAGGTTGTGGAAAAGTGTAGTTGAGGTAATTGTAAGAGTCAGTGACCTTGTAATAAATATTGGTGGACAGCCTATTCCCAGAAATTGAAACAGAAAAGTCATCTTTTAGGGTGGTTAATTTGACATTTGCAAAGATCTTGATGGTTAGATTCAATGTTTCTCCTGGGCTGATGACTTCTACAGCATGATAAGCTGTTGTTTCTCATTGAATCTGAAAGATTTCATCTTCTGACAGACCATCGTCTTATTCCTTCATAAGGAGTGTTACATTCACAAGTAAGTGATGTACAGCTATTTCCCTTGCTTATATGTCATGCCATGATGGTAACTCTGTACACAGAATAACATTTTTTGCAGGTGCTCTGGAGTGGGTAGCAGATCAGAGGCTGGGAATTCCTTACCAAATTTCTTACCTGCTGACTCCCCTAAATCCAATCCATCATCTTCAAGGCACAAGTCAGGTGTGTGGTGGAGTATTCCTCACTTAAATGGACGAATGCAACTCCAACAACACTCAAGCAGCTTGACATCATCCAGAACAAAGCAGCCCAGTTGTCTTGCACCACATCACAAACATTCACTCCCTCCATCACCGATGCAGCATTGTGCATTATTAACAAGATGCACTGCAGACATTCAGTAAGATTCCTTTGATAGCACTTTCTATACTGACAACCATTGACACCTAGAAGGACAAAGGCAGCAAATGCATAGTTTCCCTCCTGGCCTATCACCATCCTGACTTGAAAATATATATCACCATTCCTTCACTGTCACCAGATCACAATCATGAAATCCCTTTCTAATTGCATTATGGGTCTACCTACAACATATAGACTGTAGTAGTTCAAGAAAGCAGCTCACCTTCAACTTGCCAAGAACAACTAGGGAACACAGTAGGTGATGCTGATATTCCATGAGTGAGTTTTTAAAATAATTGATAATGTAGTTGTGTAAAATGAATTCCAAATGAACTATAGAGTAGAATTGTGAAGGTAAAATATAGAACTGATATTGCCCATAGTGTCCGGAGATGTGCAGGCTGAGTGGATTGGCCATGGAGGTGCAAGATTGTAGTTATAGGGTATGGGGTAAGTCTGGGCAGGATGCTCTTTCTGGATCGGTGTGGACTCAATGGGCCAAATGCCTACTTCCACACTGTATCGATTCTATGATTGTATGATAACTTCATGCCTAAACTGAATAATGAATTTCCAGCTAAAGAAATCCTGAAATAATTGATTAAACAGTGCATGCCATTAAGCTGAGGGATTGTAAGATCTTCTCAATGAACTAAGATCATTTTCTTCATCTCAAGATCTGATGGAAGGTAGCTGGCACATTTATTTGGTATGCTAGAACTTATTCATTGTCTATAGTCTGTTCTTAATATTACTAACATTTTTTAAAATCTACATTTCTTTTGCTTGAGTATGTAACCTTGTTATCAATTTGTACTTTCCATGTAGTTAAGATTGTATCAAATGCATGGGGAGCAGTGAGGCATGGAAGAATGTATCATCACTTGTATTTCCATTACTTTTGTTCAACGATCTGTATGTAGAAATTAGTGCTTCTACAAAGACAAGAATGGCCCTCGGGTGAGGGAGCTTACTTGGGCAAGGGCCAATTACATCCAAATTAGACAGGAACTGGGAAATGTGGATTGGGAGCAGTTATTGGGCAAATCTACATCTGGAATGTGGGAGGTTTTCAAAGACCAGTTGATTAAAGTGCAGGACATGCATATCCCTGCAAAACTGAAGGGTAGGAATGGTAGAATTCAGGAACTATGGATGACAAGAGAAATTGTAAGCTCAGTCAAAAGGAAAAAGGAAGCATACGATAGGTCTAGGCAGCTACAAACTGACGAAGTCCTTGAGGTGTATAGAGAAATTGGGAAGGAACCTAAATGTGGAATTAGGAAGGCTAATAGGAGCCATGAAATTTTTTTAGCAAACAAGATGAAGGAGAATCCTTAAGGCTTTTTATGCATAAATTAGAAGAAAGAGGGTAGCAAGGGAAAGAGTAGATCCAATCAAGGACAAAGGAGGGAAGTTATGTGTGGCGTCACAGAAAGTTAGAGGGATCCTAAATGAATACCTTGCATTGCTATTCACAAAGGAGAAGGCCATGTCTGATGTTGAGGTCAGGAATGAGTGTGTGCATACGGAAGTTTTGAGTATCCTAAATTGCATTAAGCTAGACAAGTTCCCAAGACTGATGAGATCTATCCAGGTTAATGCGAGAGGCAAGGGAAGAAATAGCTGGGGCAGGTTCCAGAGGCCTGGGGATTAGCCAATGCTGTGCCCTTGTTAAAGAAAGGAAGTAGGGATAATCCAGGAAATTATAGGCTGGTGCGCCAGACATCTATGGTGGGGAAGCGTATGGAGAAGATGCTGAGGGGGAAGACACATGCCCGTTTGGAATAAAATGGACTAATTAGTGACAGACAGCATGATTTTGTATGGGCGTGGTCATGTGTCACCAACCTGATTTAATTTTTTGAAGAGGTGACAAAGATAATTGATGAGAAGAGGGCTGTGGAAGTAGTTTATGTGGACTTTAGTAAGGCATTTGATGAAGTCCAACATGGCAGATTGGTACAAAAACTAAAAGCACATGGGATTTGGGGCAGGGCTGGCTAGATGGATACAAAAAACAGACGGTAGTAGTGGAAGGGTGTTTTTCAGAATGGAGACTGGTAACTAGTGGTGATCCACAGGGATTAGTCTTAGGTCCTCTGTTGTTTGTAGTATATATAAATGATCTGGAGGAAAATGTGGGTGGTCTGATTGTAAATTTGCAGATGACACAAAGATCAGTGGAGTTGCTGATAGTGCCGATGATTGTGAAAGGATACAACACGATATAGATGGATTGACGACTTGAACACAGAAATGGCACATGGAGTACAATCCAGACAAATGCAAAGTGATGCATTTTGGAAGATCAAATTTAGGTGTGAATTATACTGTAAATGACAGAACCCTTAGGAACATTAACATACAAACAGATCTGGGTGTGCAGCTCCACAGTTCCCTAAAAGTGGCAACACGGGTGGCCAAGGTGATTAAGAAGGCATATGGCATGATTGCCTTTTTTGTCCAGAGCACAGGGTACAAGAATTGACAAACCATGTTGCTGCTATATAAAACACTTATTAGGCCGCATTTGGAGTGCAGTTTTGGTCACCACACTATCAGAAGGACTTGAAAGCTTTGGAGAGAGTGCAGAAAAGGTTCATCAGGATGTGGCCTTGTCTTGAGGCCATTGGCAATGAGGAAAGGTTCAGAAGACTAGAATTGTTTTCACTGGAAAGATAGTGACTGAGAGGAGACCTGATAGAGGTCTACAAGATTATGAGGCATAGATAGGGTGGTTAGTCCCAGGGTTAAAGCTTCAATTACAAGGGGACACAGGTCCAAGGTGAGCTGGGGATGTTTAAGGGAAATGTGTGAGAGAAGTTTTTCACGCAGAGGGTGAAATGAGCCTGGAAATGCACTGCCAGAAGAGGTGGTGGAAGCCGACAAATTGGCAACTTTTAAGAGGCATCTGATGGTTACATGAATATGGAGGAAATAGAGGGATACGAACTGAATAAGGGCAGAAGATTTTATTTCTTAGTTTAGTTAGGGCATGATGATCGACACAGGCTTGGAGGGCCAAAGGGCCTATTCCTGTGCTGTACTTCTCTTTTATTCTTTTCTCCTTTTGAGCAATTTATACAGGATTTTCCATTTTTATCAGAAAAATAATTCATAAACAACTATGGGAAGTAGCCTGACTGACATATTATGCTTTCAAGCAAAGTCAGAGATTTTCAGGGAATCTTTTGAGCCGTTGCTTGCAGAATATGGGGAGGCAATGGCCTAGTGGTGTTATCACTGGACTGTTAATTCAGAATAAAAGATAACGTTCTGGGGGCCCGGGTTTGAATCCAACAATGGCAGATGGTGGAATTTGAATTCAACAAATATTTATAATTAAGAATCTAATGATGACAGTGAATCCATTGCCAACTGTTAGAAAAATCCATCTGGTTCACTCATGTCCTTTAGGGGAGGAAGCTGCCATCCTGGTCTGGCTGACATGTGACTTTCGACCCACAGCAATGTGGTTGACTCTTAAATGAGGGATGGGCAATAAGCGCTGCCTAGACAGTGATGCGCTCATCCCATGAATGGTTTGCATAAAGACACAAGACTGAAGATAAGCATTAAACCAGCGATTAAATGAAGAAAAAAAAGTGCCATACAGTACTAGAGAGACAAAATGAAGAATACTGAAAAATCGTGAAAAACTGAACCTTAGGTAACATGAGATGAGTGGTATTGAAGAGGAAATTTGCACCTTCAATAATGTTAACAAAAATCTCCCCAACCACAGAAAACAACCACTGGTGAAAGAGCTATTGCTGTTTCTTAGTGAATTTACCTCCCCTCTTACTAGTAAATACATATCAAACAAATCCTCGATAATCATCTTGTTTTGGACTGGTTTGTTTCCTTTCACCAAGGTTTGTATAAACTGGTAATATAAGTAACGCTAGGAACATTCCTACTTGTAAGGTAATTATTCTACTTATTGTTTACACTCTGATAAAATTAAAAGGGAGAGGAAGCGCGATTGATCTATATACTTTTTGATGCCTTTATTTGCTTGTTACTTATTGAAGTCAATCAAAACATTTTAACTTAAAAAAACCAGAAGAAACACAAAGAGGTTGGAAACAGCAAACCATTAATATTATATTAAAATATATACATTTTCGGTGATTTCCCAGTCACTTGCAGTAAAACAAATGCCAACAATGTGGCGGTAAAATTATTGCATTGTGGATCATAATGTCATTTTGAGTTACTTAAACCTTGTAAAGCGTTTAACCACTTTTATATGTACCTTTGTCTATACCCACTTTCAAATGAAAACAAGCCCAAATGATAATGGACCATAAGTACATTGTTATCAGTAGTTTTATTTGTGCATTGATATCGTGTACATAAAACATTTGGAATGATAAAAAGCTGTTAGAAATATACCATCTCCCATCACCATCCCATTGCACTCCCACACCCCTAATACTGTTTCTTGTTGTTTCAGGGATGGATTCTTTACTGTAGGTTGCAAGTGGGAAAACTTTGTTTTACAGATAGGAATTCCAACTTTATTCTTTCGGGAGAATGTGGCTCCGTGGGACCGGCCACCATTTGCTGTCCACTCCTAATGCTGATGGGACAATGAAATTCAGGAGGTGACTGAGTATTACTTTGAGATAATAGCCAATTTTCTGAAAGGGTCAAGGTGTATTGAAGCTTTATTCTCTGTCAAATGGCGAGGTGGCTTGGTTGGAGACCTGTAGTGATTTGCAGAACCTTGCAGTCTGTGCTGCGAGTCCAACACTGCATCAAACGGTAGTCTGTGGGATTGTAAGACCTGGGGACAGCCCTCTGGTTCTGGGAGGGGTAGAGCTGAGGACGTGGCGCATGCGCAGTGTGTGGGGCCACCCTTTCTGTCAAAGAGTTTGGGAAGTGGAGTGAGATTGTGAGGAGGGATACGGAGATTGCTCTGCGATAGGCATGTACTCCGAAAGCAAAGCGTGTAAGCAGTTGGAGGTTCGCTGTTGATAGAAATGTTGCCGGGAGCTTCCGGACTAAATGTAAAATCGCGCTGCTCGGGCGGGGAGACTGGCGCTCTTACACTCACTTTTCACTTTCTACTTTCTACTTTAGTTCGAACTGCGAGCTCTTTTTTAAAAAATCATTTTTTGTTTTGCATTAGCGCATGGATTAAAATAATTGGTGACTCTGAGCTTGTCTCTGCGGCAATGTGTGACAGTATGAGGATGTACCTTTGGTAGGTTTACGTTTGTATCTATGGTAATGTGAGTTTGTACCTTTCACACTGTTGGTTGTAACTATGGCATTTTAACTTCATCTTTGGCACTATGAGTTTGAACCAGTAGCAATGAGAGTTTATTCTATGACACTGAGTTGTACCTGCCTTTGACACAGCTGCTCCCACCATGTGACTGTCTGAACTGACCTGGTTCCATTCTTATTTATCGCCATCGGTCGCTTCTCTTTCCATTCTTTCAATTACCTCTGCCCCCCCCGAATCCATGCTTGAACCCTCTTATTTTGTTCTCATCTGGCATCATGTGAAAATACACTCAGTTCCACGTGTTGCTGAACACATTTAGTTTCACCAGCTGCCCCGATCTTCCACTGTCTCCGAATTATCAAAGTTAAAAATCACACAACATCAGGTTATAGTCCAACAGATTTATTTGGAATTACTAGCTTTCAGAGAGCTGCTCCTTCGTAAAGTAGCTACCTGATGGAGGAGCAGCACTCCGAAAACTAGTACAGTATTTCCAAATAAATCTGTTGGACTATAAGCTGGTGTTGTGATTTTAACTCCGTCCACTACATTATCCGAATTATTAGCTGCTTAACTGACATCCAGTACTGGATGAGCATACACTTCCTCCAATTAAGTATTGGTAGTCTGAGGCAATTCGTATTTGGTCCCCAGTAGGCTTCTACTTGCTTCTGGATTAGTGGGTGCTAGAAGAGCACAGCAGTTCAGGCAGCATCAATCTCTCTCCCGCGCGGCTATCTGAGGCTGAATCAAGCTGGTCATAATCTTTGTGTGGTATTTGACCTCAAGCTTTCAATCTTCTTATCCACACCACCTTTCCAATCAATGACATTCCATCTCCCTCTCTCAGCTCAGTTGTTGCTGAAGCTTGCATTTATGTCTTTGTTACCTCCAGACTTGAACATTATACAAAAGAAAACAAAATCAGGTCTCGTCTCCCACATTCTTTCACTTTCAATTTTGTGATTATCCGATACTCTGATGCCAATGCCTAATTTGCACCAAATGCTGTTAATTAATCTGCCTGTGTGCTCGCTGGTTCTTGGTTAAGTTACTGTTCAATTTTAATGTTTTCACCCTTGTTTTCAAATATCTCCATGACCGACGCTTTCTTACCTCTATAGCGCCCTCCAACCCTACAATCCTCCGAGACGCCTGTTTCTCTCTAATTCTGATCTCTTGAGCATCCGAATTTTTAATTCTTTCATATTGGTTCTCCTGACTTTAGCTTCTCAGACTCTAAATTCTAATCTTCGAAGACTCTCCATCTCACTTCTCATTTTTGAGATACTCCTTTAAAAATCTTCCCTCATTTGACCAAACTTATGGCCATCTCCGTGTGTGTGTGTGTGTGTGTGTGTATGATGTCATTCCTTTTGTATCTGTTCCCCAGAAGCATCTCGGGCCATTTCATTCGGTTAAATGATTTAATACTGATTACTGTAGTCCTGAGATTGTAGCTATAGCACAGTGAGTGCACCTGTCACACTGAAACTTCCTGTGGCACTTGAGACTTGGTGCCACAAGTATTCTGACCGTGCCTCAGGGATAGAGTTTGAGATGAGTTTCACTGAGCGGCACAGAGTTTGCCACAGTGTTGGCACTGAGTACACCTATGAGACTGTGGGACTGCAAGAGTTGGTAGCTATGGCACCGAGTTCGAGTTTGTACCTGTGGTATTGCTTAATAATACAACGGTGCAGATATTGTGATATTTGCTGATTCCTGCATCCCCACGGAGAGTTGGGGGGCGAGGCATAGACTTGGTCCTCACTGGTGAACGTTTGCTAAGATTATCCATTAACCCGTAACCTGGGATGTTTGGTAATCGCCCTGTCGCGATGTATTAAGCAATCGAATGAATCGATCAACGGCACCGTGTTTTTTTTTAAACCTCTGGAAAGTTAGCAGAGAATTTTAGACACTGAGTATGCAGTGAGTGAAACAGCGGGTTAGAATGCGCTGGAGAATCGAAATACTGGAGGACAAGACAGGAACAAATTGGTCAGTTCTCAAAAGTTGACAGTTGATTAGTTTACGTCTAAACTTAACCCGTAAATCAAGGTGGACGTGGATTTTAATTCTGATCCAAACTTTGAAGCGCCGCGAAGTTTATTTTAACTGAGAAGTGAGCCTAAAAGAATCACTTTTTTTTTAATATAGCTCACGTACGTAAATACTAATGACATTAATTTAGATCTTTGCCGTTTTTATATTTACAAATCCGAGAATTTATATTGCTGGGTCGTTGAACAATGAGATATGTCTGAATTTAACTTTTGGAACAAAGTAGTGAGCAGACAGGCGGTGAGATTGATCTGTATTATCGCCCGTTTCATTTTGTGACATTTTACTTCTGACTCTTTTCAAGGGGAATGGTCTGTTTGTGAAACAGAATAATGGGGTCAACCCTCGAACTTCTTTCAGAATGGCCAGAGAAGATTCTGTGAAGTGTCTACGCTGCTCCCTTTATGCGATAAATTTTCTTTTCTGGGTGAGTATGAAACAAAACCTGACTTGTTCACTCTTGCTCACAACTCTCCGGTAAACAATTGCTATTTAGCTCTCTAAACTAAGTGCTAGTAAGATTGCAACACTGCTACTACAATCTTTTTTCACCAATATTGAACGAATTGATTCCCTTGCTTGAACTTTGGATGTTCCTGAGGGAAATATTTGTTTCTGCTACTTTTAGTGACCTGTTGATAGCTATCACATCAATATGTGGACAGAGCACACTTGTTATTTACATTATGGTTAATTTTTGTGGTGTCCCGATACCATGGTCAATAATCCTTAATAGCATTGTATATAATTTGGAACAAATAAAATGCTATGTACTATTCTCAGTTAATTTTCATATTTGCACAACTTTACATGATGCATCAAAAGGACTTATTATAACAATGGGGCTTCAATCCACTCTGTTTGAATTGATTGGAGAAGCTGTATTTCCAAAGGATATCAAAACATCTTTATCAAAACAATAGTTTCTAATTTGATGTAGATTCTCAACATTCTGGTTCAGAAAGTAAAAGAATTTTAGGATTAAGTTTCATAATGTGTTTAGAACTGCTCCCTAATCTGCATCACAGTGTAAAAAAAATTGCTGATACCTGTGACAGATCATGAGTATATTTGTTAGTCATTGACAGAGTTTTAGAGTCATAGAGATGTACAGCATGGAAATAGACCCTTCGGTCCAACCTGTCCATGCCGACCAGATATCCCAACCCAATCTAGTCCCACCTGCTAGCATCTGACCCATATGCCTCCAAACCCTTCCTATTCACATACTCCTTTTAAATGTTGCAATTGTACCAGCAATCACTTCTCTAGCTTCCCATAGAGTTCTAGGGTACACCTGATCAGATCCCAGGGATTTATCCACTTTTATGCATTTCAAGACATCCAGCACTTCCTCCTCTGTAATATGGGCATTTTTCCATATGTCACCACCTATTTCACTACATTCTATATCTTCCATGTCCTTTTCCACAGTAAATACTGATGCAAAATACTCGTTTAGTATCTCTCCCATCTCCTGTGGCTCCACACAAAGGCTGCCTTGTTGATCTTTGAGGGGCCCTATTCTCTCCCTAGTTACTCTTTTGTCCTTAATGTATTTGTAAAAACCCTTTGAATTCTCTTAACTCTATTTGCCAAGATTATCTCATGTCCCTTTTTGCCCTCCTGATTTCCCTCTTAAGTTTACTCCTACTGCGTTTATACTCTTCTAAGGATTCACTTGATCTACCCTGTCTATACCTGACATATGCTTCCTTCTTTTTCTTAACCAAACCCTCAATTTTGTTAGTCAACCAGCATTCCCTACACCTACCAGCCTTTCCTTTCACCCTACAGGAATATACTTTCTCTAGATTATTGTTATCTCATTTCTGAAGGCTTCCCATTTTTCAGCCTTCCCTTTACCAGCGAACATCTGAACCCAATCAGCTTTTGAAAGTTTGGCCTTTCTCCAATTTAGAACTTCACCTTTTAGATGTGGTCTATTATTTTCCATCACTATTTTAAAACTAATAGAATTAAGGTCACTGGCCCCAAAGTGCTCCCCCACTGACATCTCAGTCACTTGCCCTGCCTTATTTCCCAAGAGAAGGTCAGGTTTTGCACCTTCTCTAGTGGGTACATCCACATTCTGAATCAGGAAACTTTCTTGTATACACCTAACAGATTCCTCTCTATTTAAATCCTTAACACAATGGCAGTCCCAGTCTATGTTTGGAAACTTACAATCCCCTACCATAACCACCCTATTATTCTTACAGATAACTGAGATCGCCTTACAAATTTGTTTCTCAATTTCCCTCTTACTATTAGGGGGTGTATAATACAATCCCTAAAAGATGATCACCCATTTCTTGTTACTCAGTTCCATCCAAATAACTTCCCTGGATGTATTTCCAGGAATATTCTCCCTCAGCACAGCTGTAATGCTATCCCTTATCAAAAATGCATGTCCCCCCTCCTCTCTTGCTTCTCTTTCTGTCCTCCCTGTAGCATTTGTATCCTGGAACATTAAGCTGCCAATCCTGCACATCCCTGAGCCATGTTTCTGTAATTGCTATGATATCCTAGTCCCATGTTCCTAACCATGCCCTGAGTTCATCTGCCTTCCCTGTAAGGCCTCTTGCATTGAAATAAATAGTTTAATTTATCATCCTACCTTGTTCCCTGCTTTGTCCCTGCCTGCCCTGACTGTTTGACTCACCTTTGTTCTCAACTGTACCAGTCTCAGATTGATCTCTTTCCTCACTATCTCCCTGGGTTCCACTAACCCCCCCCTCACCTTACTAGTTTAAATCCTCCTGAGCAGCTTTAGCAAATCTCCCTGCCAGTATATTTGTCCCCTTCCAATTTAGGTGCATTTTTGTCCTCCTTGTATAGGTCAGTCTACCCCAAAAGAGCCTCCAATGATCCAAAACCTTTTCCCTTCCTGTGTTATTGGTTCCAATGTGTACAATGACCTCCTGCTGGCCCCTCTCCCCATTGAGAACGTTCTGCACTTTCTCTGAGACATCCTTGATCCTAGCACCAGGGAAGCAACACACCATTTTGATTTTTCGCTACTGGCCACAGAAATGTCTGTTTGTATGTCGGACTAGAGAGTCCCTAACACAGTCAATCTCTTGGAACCTGATGTACCCCTCATTGCATTACAGCCAATCTCAATACCAGAAACTTGGCTGTTCGTGCTACATTTTCCAAAACATTGTTTGAAATGGGGATAGCCACAGAAGACTCCTGCACTACCTGCCTACCTCTCTTACCTTACCATCTATGTGACTGTATCTGCGACTTTCCCCCTTTCCTATAACTTCCATCTGTCATATCCCCTTGCTCTTGTACATTTCTCATGGCCTTTAACCGTCTCTCCAACTGAGCCAATCCAGCTGATAGGATTTGTAACCAACGGCATTTATTGCAGATATAATCCTCAGTAACATCTAAACTTTCCCTAAACTCCCACATCTGATAAGAACAGCATATCACTCTACTAAAAGCCATTTTTGCTTCTTTCAATCTGCAGACCCAGAAAGTAACACTGTCTAATTCCTCTACAAAACATTGCTCCATGTTAAATTAATACTTATGGTTTATATTTTAAATTTAATCAAGAGGCATATCTCAACAAAACATATAATTAAGAAAGAACCCACTCTATTCACGATTGCAGACTTACTATAAGGCCATGCTTAAAATACCCACTTATCTGTTTCTGTGCTGTGACCTCTCCCAACATGTTCCTCTCAAGTTAGTTGTGAATTTCACTGTTTGTTAAATTTCCCAGATGCACTCTGATATCCAGCAATGCATGAATTCAAACAGCAAAGGCAGTAACTGTATATTTTTCACAGATTGACATTTTTAATGCTTCCCAATATACTCCAGTTATTATTATTAGATGTATTCTTCATCTATATTCAGTAATATTTCCAATTATATTTATAACAAAACTTAACACAATTTAACACTGCATCATTATGGGTAAAGCTGCATCATTATGGGTAAAAGGAAGTTGAAAGTTATCTTATCTTATATATTCAACCTTTTTTTAATGTTTTCCACAACCAGATATAAGTAAGTTCAAAGCCCACTACAGGAGCACAAAAATCAAGACTGACACTGCAATGCAGCATTCGCAGAGGTGCCAGTGGTCATATGTGGCATTAATCTGAATTTATTCCCCCCCCCCCCCCTCAGCCACCTCCAAGATGTACATAAAACTACCCTATGATGTTATTTTGAAGAAGAGTATGGGCAGTTTCCTGTGATGTCCTGCCCAGTATTAGTCTTCAACCAACATCATAAACAATTGGTCTGGTTATTATCATCTTTGCTCTTTGAGAGAGTGTGCCATGCACCAATTTGTTGCTTCAATTCTCATGTTGAAAAATCATGCAAGTTTTTATTTTCATAAAAATAATAACTTAGTCACATCTAAGCCATATGAAAAAAAACCACCATTTTGAAAAGCCTAATTTTTATATGATGAATTTGAACTAATACTTGATGTTACTTGAAATACAGACCCCATTTTTTTTTAAAAGGTAAGGTCTGACTATAGTATCGTATCTGTATATTTGTCGCACAGAAATATCCTGTGGTTAAAAGCTGATGCGCGGTAAAATGGAAAACCTGTTCAGCAAAAGGAAATTGCTGTGCCATTTTAAATATTTGCCTACAGAATAGTAAATAAAAGACATGCATATTTTACAGCTGATGTCAGTGTGTGTTCTGGGTGTGTCTGCATGGATGAGAGATTACCTGAATAATGTACTTGTGTTAACAACAGAGACCAGGTATGTATAAACTAAATAAATAAATTCTGTAAATGGAGTTACTTACTTAGTTTGTCAAACATGAATTGTAGCTGCATGTTTACAATGTGGTACAGTAGTTGCCATCCAGAAACAACATCTGCAAATATCAGATTCGACATTCCATCTCATGCATGGCAATGATTTTCTTTCACTATCATTTGATATTTAAAATCAAAACTGGAATTTTATAATAATTTGAGCACAGTTTCTCATCTTCATTTATTTTCCTTGCCTTTTGTTTTACCACAATTTGACCAACCTTACAAGCAATTAAACTTTTTTAAACATTAAATTGCTTTTAATTATTAAGGTGAATATTAGATATCAGTTTTGAGCAACTTTTGTTAACAGTATTCATCCTTTGGGGGTGCAATTTGAAAATGTAAGATGTTCATAATTAAGTTTGATGGCTTGATTCATAGAAACTGATGATATCCAATTACTTGACTCTGATCATTTTAATCTCTTTAAATCGGGCTTCAAGCATGACAAATTTGGTACTAAAAGGGAATATACATCAAAATTGAAGTAGACATATGACTTATTTTGCTTTAAAAAGCTTACACATCTTAGGAAATGATTTTCATATTTTTGAGGGTTAATTTTTTAAAAACATTTGTGGGATATAGTGATGCTGGCTGTGCCTGCTTTCATTTCCATCCCTAATTACTGTTGAGAATGTGGTGATGTTATTAAATATAAAAAGGCAATGGTTAGATATTCTCTTGTTGGAAATGACTATTTCCTGACATTTGTGTAATCAGCCGAAACCTAGATATTGTCCAGGTAATGCTGGATTTGGTTACAGACTGAGTCAGTATCTGAGAGATCATGAATGATGCTGAACGGTATGCTGTTATCAGCGAACATTCCTTCTTCTGACCTTAAGATGGAGAGAGGGTCATTGATGAAGCATCTCTGAAGATGTTTGGGTGTAAGACGTTCCCTTGATCTTATATAGTGATGATCTGAACGGAACTGAGATGGCTGACCCCCCCACCCCAAATAACCGTAATCATTTTCCTTTGTGCCAGATGTACAGGTTGTTTGATAGCCCTCAGGCTCCTTGTAAGTGCTCTTGTCAGAAACAACTGCTTGATTATCCTCCTCCCATTTTCCATTCCTTGGCCTTGTATGTTTTAACATCACAAAATCACTTCTGAACACCTTTTTAGATTAGACTAGATTCCCTACAGTGTGGAAACAGGCCCTTCGGCCCAACCAGTCCATACTGACCCTCTGAAGAGCAACCCACCCAGACCCATTTCCCTCTAACCTAACACTATGGACAATTTAGCATGGCCAATTCACCTGATCTGCACATCTTTGGACTGTGGGAGGAAACCAGAGCACCCGGAGGAAACCCACTCAGACACTGGGAGAATGTGCAAACTCCACACAGACAGTCGCCCGAGGCTGGAATGGAACCTGGGACCCTGGTGCTGAGAGGCAGCTGTGCTAACCACTGAGCTACCGTGCTGCCCCATTGGAGAATCAGTGGAGAATTTTCCTCCATATTCTCATTACGTCTAGTTTTATGAGGACTCCTTGATGCCATACTCAGTCAAATGCTGTCTTGATGTCAAGGGCAGTTACTCTTGCCTCACCTTTAGAATTCAGCTCTTGTGTTTGAGCTTAGGTTGAAATAAGGTCAGGAGCTGATTGGTTCTGGTGGAACCCAAACTGAGCATCACTGAGCAGATAATTGCAAAGCAGGTGCTGTTTGATATCACAGCTGATGACTCCTTCATCACTCTGATGTTTGAGAATAGACTGATGGGGCATTAATTGGCTGAGTAGGATTTGTCCTGCTTTTTATGTATACAGAATGTACTTGGGTTTACTTGGGTTTATTTGCTTATATTGTCTGGTGAATGCCAGTATTGTGGCTGTTGTACTCTGTCTGAATATTAAGTTATTTTTTAAAGTGAATGTACAAAAAATTCTGATTTGCACCAAGAGCTTATCATCAAATAGTTATACATTATCTACAATCACATTCAAGGCAAAACTGTAATATTATTCATATCTTGCATCCAATATGTCAGAAGTGTTTAGATAACCTTACAGAATTTTTTTGGCAAATAATGCTATAAAATTCATCTTATAATTTATGACTACTAACTCAATTCATGGTCTTTTAGAAGCACAGCGTTGGTTGCTATCAGAGCAGCTTTAGTGATGGCTGTGGGCTGTTCTGTGCTGGCAGCAACAAGCATCATAATTGATACAGCTATGAATTTCAGACCTGAAGTAGAAAACAAGTTTTTTTGCTTCTTTTTAAAAAAGGATTTTCTATCTTTAGATAACCCCATACCATATACTAACCTTGTGCTGGATTAGTTGTCCAGTTCTCTGGCCAGTGTTATGATTACTTTTGCAGGTGTATTCTAGTATGGTGTGCAGGATGTTCTAGCTAGGTGGATAAAGAACTAGTTGAACAACAGGAGGCAGAGTAGTAGTTGAAGGGAGTTTCTTGAAATGGAGAAAGGTGACCAGTGGTGTTCCACAGGGATCAGTGCTGGGGCCACTGTTGCTTGTGATATACATAAATGATCTGGAAGAGGGCACTGTTGGTATGATCAGCAAGTTTGCAGATGTTACGAAGATTGGTCGAGTAGCAGAAAACATAAGGGACTGTCAAAGAATACAGGAGAATATAGATAGACTGGAGAGTTGGGTGCAGAAGTGGCAGTTGGAGTTCAATCCAGACAAATGTGAGGTGATGCATTTTAGCAAGTCTAATTCTGCAGTGAATTATACAGTGAATGGAAGAGCCTTGGGAAAAGTTGATGAACAGACAGATCTGGGCATGCAGGTCCATTGTACCGTAAAGTGTTGTTTGTGATATACATAAATGATCTGGAAGAGGGCACTGTTGGTATGATCAGCAAGTTTGCAGATGTTACGAAGATTGGTCGAGTAGCAGAAAACATAAGGGACTGTCAAAGAACACAGGAGAATATAGATAGACTGGAGAGTTGGGTGCAGAAGTGGCAGTTCAATCCAGACAAATGTGAGGTGATGCATTTTGGCAAGTCTAATTCTGCAGTGAATTATACAGTGAATGGAAGAGCCTTGGGAAAAGTTGATGAACAGACAGATCTGGGCATGCAGGTCCATTGTACCGTAAAGGTTGCTGCACAGGTGGATAGAGTGGTCAAAAAGACATATGGTATGCTTGCCTTCATCGGATGGGGTACTGAGTATAAGAGCTGGCAGGTCATGTTAAAATTGTACACTATGTTGGTTTGGCCGCATTTAGAATACTGTGTACAGTTCTGGTCGCCACATTTTCAAAAGGATGTGAACGCTTTGGAGAGGGTGCACAGAAGGTTTACGAGGATGTTGCCTGGTACGGACGGTGCTAGCTATGAAGAGAGGTTGAGTAGGTTAGGTTTGTTTTCATTAGGAAAAAAGATATTGAGAGGGGACCTGATTGAAGTCTACAAAATCGTGAAGGGTATAGACAGGGTAGATAGAGATAAGCTTTTTCCCAGGGGAAAGGATTCAGTAACGAGAGGTCATGCTTTCGAGGTGAGAGGTAAAAAGTTTAAGGGGGATACATGCGGCAAGTACTTTACACAGAGGGTTGTGGGTATCTGGAACGTGTTGCCAGCAGACATAGTAGAGGCAGGCACGGTAAATTAATTTAAGATGCATCTGGACAGATGCATGAATAGGTGGAGAGCAGAGGGATACAGATGCTTAGGAATTGGGCAACAGGTTTAGACAGTAGATTTGGATTGGCTCAGGCTTGGAGGGCCGAAGGCCTGTTTCTGGGCTGTAAATTTTCTTTGTTTTCTTTTGTTCTTTTGAGGTCATGTCAATGGGGAAGACTAAAGTAACAAAAGTCCAGGTCTTCTGCTCCCAACTGAGGTGTAGTAACTTTAGTTTATGCTCAATGGTCTGAAACTGTGCAGATGAGATTAGGGTATGGGGAAACATATAGAACATTTTTGAAGTATAATACTGATCATTGGCATGATTAGACTCTTTTTAATGAACTTAGTTTTTAAAGGCAATGGAAAAATAACATTCTATAAAAATTGTCTGCACTACATTGTATTCATTAACTGATCATTCACTTGAGCTCCTCGGAACAGGCACAGTCTAAAACTGTGCTTGGAGTGTCTTGTGGTGCAATGGCAATATCTCTTCCTTTGGGTTAGAAGGCCTGCTTTGAAGCCCACCTGCCTTGGAAGTGAATCATAACTTATCTGAACAGTTAATCATAGAAGATTAATAATAATTAAACTTGTGATTGTGTTAAGAGGTGTGTGCTTATAGTGTGTAACTCAGTCAAAATAAGTCTAAAGCTTGGTGCTAATTCTATCCTTTATGAACTGTCTTTCTGAAATAGAAAATTGTTCACTGTTGAAACTATTCATCAATAGTTATTATGACATATGTTGAAAAAAAGTATTTAATTTTCATCAAAGAAGGCAACTTTGTTATAATATAACATGACGAAGTAGAGAAGTGCATGCAGTATGAATGATGTGAACATGCCTTTGTGTTTTTCATCCATTTGCAATATTTTCTTTTCGCTTAAACAATGCCTGCTGGTAATCAGGGTAATAGTCATGCCTTACTGGGGTAGCTCACTGGAAATCAAGCCCCGTTATTGCTGGAGTCATCACAAAAGCTAAAGGTTCTGTGAAAGTATCCAAAATTCCCCAATCTTGCAACAAGGTTTTCCACTTAGTAGTGTAAGTTTCATGAAGAGTAAATTTGCAGTGTTAATGACCCTGATCCCTGAAAACAGTATGGGATCAAAGATGAATTTGAAGTGTGTGATGACTTTCTAATTTGTTAAAAAGAAAAAAAACAAACTGCATGAATCCAATAAAAAGAAAACATTTTGAAATAGATGTAAGCTGAAAAATGATATGATTGCCAAATTAACTTTTGAGAAAATGATAGTCCTCCTTATGGTATTCAACCCTGTTATGGTATTCAACAAATGTCACAATTGATTGCAGAAGTTCTGGTTTGGCCAAGGAAATGTTGTCAAAGATTCCTTCACCTGAGTGCCATGCAATGCCTCCTGCTGTAGAAGTGTGCGCGT
The DNA here is from genome assembly GCF_004010195.1 of Chiloscyllium plagiosum. NCBI lineage: Eukaryota > Metazoa > Chordata > Chondrichthyes > Orectolobiformes > Hemiscylliidae > Chiloscyllium > Chiloscyllium plagiosum. The sequence continues at coordinate 39,414,086 of NC_057728.1, read as the reverse complement.
GAAAACCCTGGATATGGACATCTTTAGGACCCAGCCTGTGGTGTCATTTATGATGAAGCACATGCTAACACAGTGACACTCACTATTTAGACTAGACAGTTAAAAATAGACACTTGTACAGGGCACCAAGAGTCATTAGAATTGATGCCATTGAGACTGTTAAAGAAACATGACAAACCTAAAGAATAAAAACAAATGATTTAATATTAACCATATCAATGAAAGCTAGAGTAGAGACCAATGAGCTAATACAAATTTCTTCCTTAGTGCATCCATATGATGCCAGTATTCATTGGTAAATTGTACTTATTTTCTAGTCCTTCTGAAGAGAATCATTACTGTTTTCATCTGTAAATCTTGTCTTCATATCTCTACACTTATTGCCATTATATAATGCCATAAATTGGAGAATATGTCAAAATTTACACCAACATGTAAAAAATTGTACAAATAAGATTGTGATTACAGATTTTTGGTGTTTAATAATGAGATTTGACAATTTATTTCGAGGCATATTCCATAATTGTTGTTCATCCAAATTGTATGGTACAAAAGTAACCATCAGTAGTTATCAGGATGAAAACTGATGTTTTCATTGTATTTATTTGAAAATCAATCACAGCAATGTCTTTTGGTACCATTAACTCAGACTTCAGTTTTCTTTTGCAGGCTGGAAGAAGCATTCGTTTTGACATATTTTTCAGTGATCCACCCCATAATGATTGCTGTGTGCTGTTTTTTAATAATAGTTGGAATGCTAGGCTGCTGTGGAACAATAAAGGGAAATCCATTGCTGCTTGCTTGGGTATGTATATTTTTAACTTAGCTAAGTGAATGCTCATATGGCTTATGTCTGAAATATTGGACTAAATATTGCCTCATATTATGAACTTGGAGGCAAGGAGACTGGGAGCTGTGACTTCCCCTGATGTGTTCCCAGATGGCCTGGGAAAGTGGAATGACTCTCTGCTCCATGGGCAGCAATTAAAAAAACTCACTTATGCTACAGGTGATTCCACTGGAGGGTTTCCCCTCCATTCCTAAGGACTTAGTGTCTTTGCCTTCCTGAACATTTCATTAAAATCGTAGCCTCCAAGGGCAGCTCCTGGTTAATACAACTTTCAGAAATACCAACCTCGTCAATAACATTCACTTCTCCCAGTGGAGCTGCCAAGACACCAGAGCACCGGCCATTTAATTGGGTTGTACCAACAGGAGTCCACTCACTGTCCTTAATTGGGTGGCCAACATGGAGGCATCCAATTTGGACACACCTTTGGGAAGATTGCAACGCCAGACTCGATCACGACAGACGCAAGTTTGAAAGCTCTTCATTGGAATCCTGAAGCCCAGGGGAAAATTCAACCCGTTATCTTCATTAGGATGTGTTACACGGCTTGGCTAAATGTAAGGTCTCAGATTTTTGCTGGAGGTGTTAATTAGAATTGCTTTTTTTTTGGTTAGGGTTTTAAACATTGCCACTAAGATGCTAGAACTGTGAACTGATAATGGGTCATGAAGTGCAAGAGGGTATCTGAGATTAGAATGAACAGGTTAAAACAGCATATCTTCGTAAATAATAAGAGGGAAAGATAGAGCAAATATAACCAAAAAAAAACTGAGTTTGATCTGATATTAAAGAACCCCAACAATTCTCCAAACTGAAGGAACAACATGCTACATTACTTTCTGGACAAGAGAACTTGATTTGAAGTTCATTAAAAATGATCATACAGTGAAGAAGGAATGCATGCATTAATTCCTAGATTTAATAAACAATGAGTGAATAAATTCAGCATATTCATGAGACTCTCAGAGGGGCTGATGATGGGATGATGTGTTCACAAAGCTAAAGGTCACCCAGTGCCATTTGTCAACTAGTATGTGATGATTTTGCAATTCATGGGCCATTTCTTCTTTGCCTCAGATTGCTGAACATTTTTGCATGTGAATAATACATGTATTGTTCAGATTCTGTCACAGTAACATTTTTAATTTAATAGATCTAAAAGTGTTTTCTTTTGTAAATTAATGTTTTTTATTCATGTTGATTGAGATTTAAGAGCAGCAAATGCTGATTTACCTCTGAAACTATTACTGAGTCACAAGTGTAATGCAAAAGATGGAAGAATTCCTGACTCATTGCAAAGCAAATAGTTCACAGATTGTTGGACTCTTCTCTGCGCCACCTTCGTGACTTGAATATTTCAATTTTGATCAAAATAGAGTACAGTAGGTTATGCTTTTCAAGTATTTACAGTAGGGTCTGTACATTAGCATGACTTTATATTCAGCTGACTGAACAAAATAACTAACTATGCATTCCATCTGTTTACTTTCCTGTCACTGTAGGGTTAAGCACCAAATTCACCTCAGATCCCTTCCCATTTCACATTCAGATATTTTTGCATTATTCATGTCATACTTCGTTTCTCCATGAATCTGTTAACTTCTTGAGTCTGGGAGTTATATCTAAGAGTTCTGGCAATAGGATGTAAGTCTGCTGTGTCTTTTCTCAGTTGTTTGCAATGCTCAAGTATAAAAACAAATTATTATTTGTTCAATATCAGAATACTTGACAAAAAAGAATAATCAAGTCTCTCTGTTTAAAGAAAAATAAAGCTGAGCTGAAGGAAATCCATCTGTAAATTAATCAGAAACAAACAGGAATTGCAGGAAAAGCTCAGCAGGTCTGTCAGCATCTGTAAAGCGAAATCAGAGTTAACGTTTTGGGTCTGGTGAGCCTTCCTCAGAACTTTTTTGCTTGGTGATCTGAGTATGAGAAAACTAGTCAATAATGCAATTTTCTAGATAATTGAATAATGCAAAAATAGAAAGATTTATCAAAATGAGCAACCCATGTTGAGAAAAGCTGACTATCTGGCCAAGATTTTAAGGCTTTTGGGGAATCACAAACTCATTAGGCGCTATGTTACCTACCGTGTCTCCCTGACTATTGCACTATTTGGCATTTAACTAATGGCAGGACAAGATGTGGAGAGACACTCGCCCCAAGGAGTTAGGCAGCTGATTCATATATATAAGGCCCTCTGAAAGGTGGTGTCCTGACATCTCTCTGCATGGTTAATCTGCCAGCTAAGTTGGCTTCCTAATGATGCCAACAGCATACTATATGAGTCAAGAAGACTGGGAAGGATGGCAACAACTGCAGGTCCCATGACCTCCCTGGAAGGGCTTTCTCTCTGATCGTTGGCCTTGTGAATTTTTTTCTTAACTTACCTGCTGTAGGTCTGGTGTTTTCTGCACTCCTCAGTAATGACCATCTCTCCAATGCTTCTGTGAAGACTTTAGAGCCACTGGTCCTATGATCAGACAAGCTGCGTGAAGATGAAGGGCTTTAGCCCAGAACGTTGATTTTCCTGCTCCTCGGATGCTGCCTGACCTGCTGTGCTTTTCCAGCACCACTCTAATCCTGAAGCTGCATGAAGAGTTCATCCACCATCTTTAATTTAATTGCAGGCCACGAGGTGCCCAGTTAGGTATTCTTGCCAGCAAAGTGTGGACTTGGAACCTGCTTTTTATTCCAGCATCTGTGTCCAGGCACCCCTCATAAAAATTCAGCCTTTTATGTGAGTTGTTTCTGCCAGACATTTTGGTACTATCATTTACACGGAGAAAGATAATTTATGTGTGCTAAATCAAGTATTATTTCAAGCCTTGTTTAATGTCCGATTCAAAGTTATTAGGTGCAGGTTCCAAGTTAAGAGGCCTAGAAAAATATGTATGTTTCTGCTCAACAATGAGATATTCTGATTCATCAGTGTACATAATGTTTCACTGACATTTCATCTTTTCCGACTAAGCTTCATGGCAGTTTATCCATGAAGATCTGTGCCTCCTGGACCTTGCTAATTTATGTTAGCTTGCTTGACTTTCACAGATTTCTACCACGGCATTTGTCTGCTAGTGTAGAAACAGTTGATCGTCCAGAATCTGTTTTCTCTCTCTACAGTTTCCTTTAGGAATGTTAGCTTCCTTTTGTTCTGTATCTTTAACTTCTTGACCATTTTCCTAGTTCCATGATTTCCATTTTTTGGGAAAGTTTCTTCTTGCAGGATGTTTTTGAGATGAAGATGTTGTTTACTTACAATCATTTTTAAAAGTCTTCCAAGCTGCCACTCTCTTAACACTCAGCTTGGACATTTATTGCATTATGTTTCTGTTTGCAGCCACGTTTTATACAACTTAATATGGTTGAATATGTGATTCCTGCTCTTTTTAGCATTTTGTTGGGCTTTTAGGAGGGTGATTTACCATTGACTGTGTCAAGAATTTATGATGTTATTTTGCAGTATTGCCCAACTTTGGCAATGGCCTCAGATGTGCAGTGAATTGGATTGTCTGTTCTAATGTCAAGTCTTCATTTGATTGTAGAAAGTCTAACAACTTCTCATCTCTCACACCAATTACTATGCGGTCTCTAATTATTTAATCTCTCTCTCCCCCCTGATTCATCCCCCTTCTCTCTCTCTCTCTCTCTCCCCTCTCTCTCTCACTCCCCCTGAATCTTTCAAAGCTCCAAGCCGACAACATCTTGCTAGATGATATAAATCATTTCAAATTCTCCCAAATACAGAGATCACTGTTTAAATCTTGCCCATTCTATTACTAAAATTTTTTTCTGGTTAAATCATGATGAGACATATTAATCAATCCATCGCGGTCCATTGTATTTTTTTCCACCTTTTTTGCCATCACCAGCTGTTCACTCCACAGGTGTAAAATCTCCTGACTTGAGGGTGCTGCTCTTTTTGAAGCCATTCCAGAGCACATGAATGGCCACTTCCAGGGCTCCCGCTCTGGCCTCATTTACCAACCACCAATATTATCAATTAGTTGAGACTTTGGCAATGAATCTTCTCTACCAAAGCTGCTATCCTTATGGACTATCGTGTCTGACTGACCTGGGTGAGTACTTGAGTTATTCTTTCTTGCTGTTAAAATGTTCCAATTCTGTACTTTTCTGTCCTACTCTGTTGTTTTTGGATGGCTAATTCCATAGCTCGATTTCCTGCATTTTGCACTTTTGCTACTCTGTAGACTTGAAATCTAAGTCTTTTCGGGGCCTTTCCCTGTTTTTGGAGTCTTCTTTTCTATCTTTTATATTTCTTGATATCTTCCAAGCTCCTGTCCTGCCTTCAGAGTCTTTCCTTTATAGCTACATCTTTGGACTCTGTTTTAACTTTGGATCCTGGTTTTGGAGGTTTTTACCCTAGTTGTCACTGTGCTTCACCTTGCACATTAAGCTAATTCTGCCGCATGCAGATTGAGATGCCTGTCTGGAGAATTCCTAGGCTATTGATGTCTGCATGTATGTTGTCCCTGAGGCTACTTGCTCCTTATCTGTAAGGCTCTTCAACTCCTTACATGCTGTAAAACTGCTTTATTTACATCTGTATAGTAGGTTATCAAACACAGCTCCCTGTTGTAGTGTGTAAGACCTTTCTCTCTCCATGTTCTGACTTCTGGTCCTGATATCAGAGCCATGTGATAATTTATATCATGATGATTTATATTAACCTCATAAAATGACAATATAAGTGAGGAGAATTACATGTTGTCCAGTTTCCTAGAGTGATCAAACCTAATTTGATTTCATTCAAATTGAGCAGATCTGATGCACATAAGTTCTGGATTTCTGAAGCTTAATTTCTGGAGTTTGATGTTTGTACATTTTTTAGACTTTAGTGAGACCTATTAGTGTACTAAATAAATTTTAAAATTATATAAAATATCTTATTGAGATAACTTGTAATATCCAACTAGTGTGCTGTTTTGATATGGTTTAGTTTATAACAAATGTATTTTGGGTAGTACGGAGTATTAAGATCAACCTGAATTCCTTTTGCATGCATTTTCTAAATTAATGTGATAAGTACCACACTTTATTACAGTAATTCATGTGGTTAAAAAGAAGTACTTTATCTTCAACTGAGAAGTTTCTAAAATCTGAAACTTCTGGGGGATATACATGGTATATTTTTCTGGTACGGGCTGAAAATGTGTTGCTGGAAAAGCACAGCAGGCCAGGCAGCATCCAAGGAGCAGGAGAATTGCTCCTTGGATGCTGCCTGGCCTGCTGCGCTTTTCCAGCAACACATTTTCAGCTCAGATCTCCAGCATCTGCAGTCCTCACTTTCTCCTCGAATATTTTTCTGGTATACAAGATTGGAATTCTGTGCATAAATAATAGTGATAAACTAGTTCAATATAGTTAAATTCTGGTACATATGACTAGTGTAAGAAATTTCCACCTCCCCAGAATGATATATCATTGCTAATAACATAATATTGAGGGCAAAAGCTGCTGCCACAGAAATTGTTGGTAGTATGGTATGGCTTGTACCCCTCTAATCTGGCAACCTTGGAACTAGCCTTCAACAGATGGACAGTTTGCTGACCAAAAAGGTCACCTGTCAATGTCGGTAATTTAAAAGTACTATGCAACTTAAAATGATAGAATTATATATATTCCCAAGTACACTTCCAGCTGCAGTCTGTGGTGCGGTCTTTGTGCTGCTAATGATAGTTTTGCTTTGAGTGCCAAATGGACAGAAAAATTGCAAGTGCCAGACTTTGGAGGTCTCTGGACAAAAGCATGCCGGATTAGGGAGATACAATTTGTAGTTTCCCTCTCTGGGGGTGAGAGAGCCTGATCTTGTTGTAAATTGCTCACAATTGTAAAGCTAATATCAGTATGCTTGTATTTAATTCTTATTGATTTGCTTCATCTGATTTTGGTCATGGTCTTCCCTTTTCTGTTACTGCATTTTGTGTCATGTTTTAAAGAATAACACCTAGTGGAAAATTGTACAAAAAGCAACATGAGGCGGTTGTGGCACAGTACCTCTAAACAAGGAGACCTAGGTTCACATTAAACCTGCTCCAGACGTGTTTCATAACATTCCTAAACAGGTTGATTTAGGAAAAATACATAAGAAAGAACTTTGTAATAAACAATAACAGAAAGTTTTACTGGCAATTTGATACATTGTTTAACACTGTTTCCATCTGTGTGACTCAGATATTTATCAAAATAATTCAACTACATTATTTGCCATGCAAAATAAATCTTTGTTATGTTTTCACAGTATTTTGGTATCCTACTTGTAATATTCTGTGTGGAACTAGCCTGTGGAATATGGAGCTATGATCAGGATTATTTGGTGAGTACCAATTGGATGTTTTAAAATCAAATTTATATTGATTACTTAACATTTTAATAGAACATTTAAACTCTTCACCTAAAAAAATGATCTCCAAAGATCCCATGGTCTATATTACACAATTTATAGTCACATTCATTTTATTACGTGTTGCACACTACTTTTGCATCTGTGCTGAGGAGTATGCATATATTTTCAGGAAAGCATTTCAAAAATTTGGGAGGAAGTTTGCAGCAAAGTATAGTTTAGAAGTATGAAAGGTGATCTTATTGAAACATGCAGGATTCTGAAGGGTTTTGACAATGTAGATGCGAAGAGAATGTTTCCCTTCATCAGGGAACTTAGAACTGGGTGCAAAGTTTCAACGTAAGTTTCTTATTTATGAGATTTTGTTTTCTTTGAGGACCATTAATCTTTTGGGATTCTCAATCCAAGGGAGTGGTAGAAGCTGGCTTATTGAAGAGAAAATGAGGTCTGCAGATGCTGGAGATCAGAGATGGAAATGTGTTGCTGGAGAAGCGCAGCAGGTCAGGCAGCATCTAGGGAACAGGAGAATCGACGTTTCGGGCATTAGCCCTTCTTCAGGAATGAGGAAAGTTTGTCCAGCAGGCTAAGATAAAAGATAGGGAGGAGGGACTTGCGGGAGGGGCGTCGGAAATGTGATAGGTGGAAAAAGGTCAAGGGGAGGGTGATAGGACAGATTGGGGTGGGGGCGGAGAGGTCGGGAAGAAGATTGCAGGTTAGG
>NC_057728.1:39241955-39406031 GCF_004010195.1 Chiloscyllium plagiosum | reverse complement strand
GCTCTTCCTCCAACCGTCGTGTTGTTGTGGTCTGGTGATGGAGGAGTCCAAAAACCTGCATATCCTTGTGGGCGCAAGTCTTGCACCTCCTGCGGTTGCAGGGGAAGGTGCGGGGAGTGGAGGTTGGGTTGGTGGGGGGTGTGGATCTGACGGGGGAGTCACGGAGGGAGTGGTCTTTACGGAATGCTGTTAGGGGAGGGGAGGGAAATATATCCTTGGTGGTGGGGTCCGTTTGGAGGTGGCGGAAATGACGGCGGATGATGCGCTGTACATGGAGGTTAGTGGGGTGGTAGGTGAGGACCAGTGGCGTTCTGTCCTGGTGGCGGTTGGAAGGGCGGGGTTCAAGGGCGGAGGATCGGGAAGTGGAAGAGATGCGGTGGAGGGCATCGTCGATCACGTCAGGGGGGAAATTGCGGTCCTTGAAGAAGGAGGCCATCTGGGATGTGCGTTTTTGGAACTGGTCCTCCTGGGAGCACAATCAAAGCTGAGTTAGACAGATTTTGATCTATAATGGAGTTAAGCATTTGTTGATGCAGGCAAGAAGTTAGAATTAAGATTCAGAATCAGCTCAGTTGTGGTCTTATTGTATGGCACAGCAGGCTTGAGACACCAAATGATCTACCTATGCTCCTATTACTTTTTCTTATCGTGTACTTTCAACTGATACAGAAACTTTGGAACTATTTTGTGTTTTCCTTTTCATTTCTCTCATTCTATAACATTTCATATTGTCTTTTAAACCTGTTTTCAGATATTTTCAGTATTTTTAATTTCCAGAATGAATAGCTAAGAAAAAGCTTCAGTAATGAAACTACATGTTGAAATGATTACCGCATTAAATGAGTGATAAGATTACAGTTGATTCTGCATCTTTTTACAAATGAACTATTTATTTTAGAGAAATAGATACACTCCATCTATAAACTGCCTTTGTTGCCTTCATCACTTTGCCTTTTGGCTTCTGCTCCTGTCTGTTGTTCTTCGCTCTTGAGTTTCTCTTCCTGAATACATTTGTTTCTCTTTGCATCATCTGAGTTCTTTTTTTTTCAGTTGGAGGTGTAATGGAGTGGCAGATCAAGAACTGACAATGACAAGTTCTGTTTCTGGTCATGGTTGGGATGAAAATGTGTGTATCCCAGACCTCCTTTCTAATTATCTCACTCTATCACTTATACTTCCTCTTGTCCTTTGAAGTTTTTGAAATTCTCCATATTGCTTTGTCTTTGTGTGACCTACTCAACCCATAATCCTCCTCCTCTTCATTCCACTACCAATCCTTAATTGTATCCACTGCTAACTGTTTCTGACTTCTTGCATGGTGAGAGCTACAGGTCCCTTCAATTATCTCCCCTCCATTTCTCCTACCCAATTTGCTCAAGCTGGCGTTATTGGCTTTCCAATTTTAGCAAATGTTAAAAAGAATTCAGGTCAGGATGAAGAATTACACTGGAGGACAATTTTGAGCAGTGCTAAATGGATGATAAGCTGCCAGAGGAAGTTATCTGTCCATTATATAATCCCCTCAAATTGCTAAAATAAAGTGGAATCCATAAAAAGTATTGCTTTCTTCTTGATTACCACTCAGGCAGGGAGGTTAAAATTACTCTCATTATCTACTTGCTTTCCCTTATTTCTCTGCATGTCCTTCTCCTTTAGTGTTTTCATCTCTCACTCTGTCTCCTAATTTCATCAGTGGCAATAATTAGAAAGTTAAATTAGAGACTTTTTTTGCTGTAGAATTGACTTTTTTTTTGGGGGGGGCAGGTGCGGTGGGTAGGGTGATATGGAGAGAGAGAGAGAGAGAGAAAGAGAGAATGAAAAATTAGTGCCCTAAGCTTCTCTATTGACATTTTTCAATTTCCTTTTCTAACTCTGGTGGATCATCCATGAAATTTCTGGTGAAATAGCCTGAACATCCATTTACACAATTTCTCTAGAGATCAGTGATCCATTATGAAATAGCGTTAGTAATAGAGATGATGGGGAGTTCCACTTGACGTCAGCAGAGATAGGCCAAGCATGTAAAGAAAGATTAACTTTGTAGCAAGCGATGGTAATTGTTATCTAGACACGTATGCAGAAACTGAATGTGAAATTCCCATAGAATCTTTGGAAACTTGGTATAAAAGCATGGATTCCTTCCCAAATTACAAAGACTACATCATTGTGTAAAACCTGTGGTTGTACAGGTTTAAAAGGAACACAAGCCCATCTGTATAATAGAAAATTGAAATGATATCATGCCTCACAAATTGGACTGAAAAGGAGAACCATGTTTTACAAAAACTTTCCATGAAGGGAAACTTGGTAATAAAATGTAACTGGTATGCATTATAAGAATCAGATTAGCCTCAAATACACTCCTAATGTAGTCTTTTGACCTAGGGTACAAATAGGAGCTATCATCTTCTCCCTCTACACTAGCTTTCCCAGGTAAATTTTATACCATGAAACGTGGATTCAGATTTGTCTCAAATTGCTGCCCTCTTATATATAATATTCTTACCTTGTGTCCACCCCAACACCTCACTGCCCCTTTATGTTGAAACTTTGAATCTGATGATAAATAAGAGTTAAAATAAATGAGGATGTAGTTTGACATTGAAGTGCATGAGATGAAGATGTTGTTTACTTACAATTAGTTGTTGCACTATAACCAAAGGCTGAAAGCATGTTCACTATTGTTAATCCCATCCATTTTTAATAGCTCAATAAAAAGTTTGTTCATTCTGAACTTGGAACAAATTAATGTCCTCTTTGATATTATATGTGAATTCCTCTGCCAAAAAAATCACCATTTAGTTTCATATGATTCGTGAGATTCAAAATGAAAAAAAATCATATGTGCATAGAAATGGTTGAATAAGATATTCCAGTATGGCACAAAACCATTTTATCACAACAACCTGTCATTTTATCAGAATAGTTCATCAAATTATCTACATAGTGAAATACAAAATGTTATACACTGTAGAATATCTACTGCAAACATTTAACATTTAATATCAAAGCATACATGTACTGTTTGAGATTCAATAACTTGATTTTGTAGTAGTAGCTGTAAGGAAATTGAAATGTCACACTGCCTTACGTGACAAATTATGGTGGATAATAGTTTTACTTTGTGTTTAAAAAACATTTATCATTTTTCTTCAAATGCATTTGTTCATTGTATGTTGAAGCAAAACACAGTCAAAAAGTGTATTACAAAGGACAGAATTGTTAGTTTTGGTAGCATGCTACAATTTGGACATAGGCAGCTAAAACAGCACAAGGATGGAAACCCTGTGACCTTCTATTGCAAGATAGTTCAAAAGGCAGCAACAGCAACAGTTCAGTTGCCTGCGAAATAAGATTGAGTGACAATTAAAGTAATTAGCTTTTTAATGACCATATGAAGCTACCCCAACAGCATTTTACTGGTATTAGAATGGCCCTCACCAAGCAATATTCCAACGATATAAATGCAGCTTCCCAGGAAGTGGAGGCTAGACTTTCCATCTTTCCTTTGTTACTGAGAACTTTATAGAGCTTCCCACAGAAGGGTCTAGATAGCCCCAACAGTGACAATGGCCACCACTGTCTCTTCAAGGCATGACATGCCTTCAGCATTCACCCCTCCATCACCAGGGACTGCCTATCATGGAACACTAAAAGAAAATTATCTCCAGCCCTTTAACAGAGCCTCAACATGGAGGCAACCTCAGCAATATCCACCTCCATTGGTCATGCTGCCAAAGCTAGGGAGGATACCATCCCTTTGTATGGATCAATAAGTTGGAGAGGAAAGCTTCTTCATGGAGTGGCATTCTTGGCAGTAGCTTCTTAAGTAGCTGCCACTGATAATACCTCAGACATGGTTCCACTGTCCACCCATATAGACAAGGAATGTCCAATTGGATCTTGCAATGAGACAATGGCATGTTGATAAAATGCCAGCTATGGATTTAACTAGAGAACTTATTTAGCTAGTCATGAATTCCTAATAATTCAGAATTGAAAAGCCACCACCTTTATTATTTAATGATTATTATTTGATCCATGTTCATTTATTCAGTGTTCCAATTTTTCTACCACAGTATTTCATTAGCTTGAGAAATTTGTCTGTTGAAAGCATTTATGTATAAAATACTTCTAACACCAACTAATTTTAATTATTACCATATGTTAGTAATATGATTTTAAATGTGAATTTTGTTTTAAGATTATGAAATATAATCTCAGATTTCTAAACTGGTGCAGAGCATTTCAAACCTTCATTAGCCTTGTGAACTTATCTTTTACATTTGTTTGGGTGCTTCTTTATTTCATTTGCACAGGATTTGGCTGTTGCTTCATGTGCATCTAGCAAACAAATTTGGTTGGAATAGCTTCATCATTTTATGCACATTTGAAAGAGAATGTTTTAAAATTCAGCTTTGTATAAAGCAGCAACTTTTCATAGATCCAAGTTGATCATTTCCAATATTTGAGTTAAAGGTTACAAACCAGCCTGCCATAAACACATCTTGTAGAGCTCAGGAAAGTTATCACCTGAAGGATGTGGGAAATGCTAGATGCATCAGTAAATGCATCTCAACTCCAAATCTTTCTTCCCATCTCTCCCTCTCAACATCCCCAGCCACAAATCTGCTGTGGTCTCTCACTGTCTCCACTGCAATCACTCTCTCCATCACAATTTTTCTCACCATTCTCTTCTGCAACCACCCTCACTCTCCTATCCACTCCTCTTTCCTATAAACATTCACTGTGATTGCAGTATTGCGATCTCTTCCATTGATTTCTCCCTTCCCTAGATCTTTCACCCAACACTTTGTCCTCCCATATTGCTTCCCACCATCTCTCAGTCCATTAGGTACAAGTTTTTAGCGATTGCTGAGGAAAGTGCTCAGCTATCCTAGTCTGCAGGTTTCTGTCACTGTCTTTCTATCCTGAGCAGTAAACAGCCCCTCAATCCTGTCAGTTGCCATGTGGGGAATGGCACAAAATAGTCTAATGAAGTTAAGTTCAGGAAGACCTCTGCATTTCTGGAACTTTTGGGCTTCAACTCTACAAATGTACACCAATTCCCTCCATACCTTTTGACAGAATTCGAAATATTAAAATAATAATATCACCTTCCAAATCAAAAAAACAACTTGGTGCGGCAGCATGTGATAATTTTGCAAGTCTTTGTAGAGGACAATAGATTAAAATTCTGTAATTAAATGGAAAATGTAAGTCTCTTCTTTGGATTTGTAATGTCAAAAGGCAAGACTTCCAACCAATGTAGACTTGTACATTGAACCCTATCATCTAATTCGGTGTCTGTATGTTTAATTCCCACAAATGAATTTACAACTCATCAATTTGATGAGAACTGTGAATTAGCCAGATTCTGAAACTTCACCTATGGCCTATATTTTCTATAACAGAGTAAGAGTTATTTAAGCAACTGGGATAATGCAAGTTATGTTTTTATTCGACATGCAATGCTATCCCGTACAAATAAAGTGAACTATTTAATCTTGGCCAATTTCCAACAAGTAACACACAAAATGAGAAAATTGCCTGCTATCTCAACTGTGCCCATGGTTGTTGTCTGGAATGATTTTCTAGTTACATGCATTCGTTCATGGAAATGTAAATGTTTGCTTTTGTGTCTCTGGGAGCATTCATTTGAAAGACATTTACACCTCAAAGTTAATGAAGAAACTCTATAGAAATGAAATGGTGATAGTACAACAGATATCCAAATCATTTGCTAAACAATTCTCAAGTCTACCTTTTATTCTGTGACTGAACTGGGTAAATATGTGTGTGACTCATAACCCTACTGAAATAGTGCTGGTGGATCAAGTGTTGCAGCAATTTGCTCCTGAGTTCATGGTTCAAGTCTTATTGCAATTGATGGAAGTCTTTTGTTTTTCAAGCTGTAAGTGACTTTCTCAAAAAGCAATGAGAGATAGTCAATAAATGTTGACTTTGTTAATAATGAGCCCAGAATGAATATTCCAAGAACAAATTTTTAAAATTCAGTTTGACAAGTTCTGCCTATTCCTAACAACATGTGCAAAAGTGAAACCAAGAATCTCATTGGCAGAGGGTAAACTCAGACGGTTTTTTTGTGTGGAAAGTAGAAGTTGCACACTGGAGTAGCAGGATGCGTTTTGCTCCGTTTGGGGTGAAGGCATTATTTAAAATTAAGCATCATTCAGTGCAGTACCAGAGAAGTGCTACATTGTTCATGCTTTAATCATTCAGATGATAAGCTATCTGCTTGTTTCAGCTGGATTTAAAAAATCTTCCTTACTTGGTTGTATGTAGATAACATAATTTGTTCTGGTTAGCTGATGATTAAATACCAGTCAGATTACATCAAATAAGAGACCTAATTTTAACCTCATTCTCCTGACTGGAATGGATGAGGCCAGGGGTTAAACATGAGGGAGGGCAGGGTTTTAACGATGTCTCCAAACCATTCCTTCCCTTTCTCCCAACTCCAGAATAATTGGGCCTTTGTCCGAAACGTCGATTTTACTGCTCCTCGGATGCTGCCTGAACTGTTGTGCTCTTCCAGCACCACTAATCCAGAATCCAGAATAATTCAGGCAAGGGAGGACTGGTTACCTCAAAATAGGGGCCCAGGGGGCATGTGGATGTGTTTTTGTGGTAAACTACATGGCAAAGTTGCATCCTGGTGATGTTATGATGCATAACCATTTTCACTGTAGGTTAAATATAGACTGCATGGTCTAAAACCCACCAGTGAATGCTGGCTGCAGTCATAGTACTGGCTAAAGAAGTGTCAGGTAACATCTGAATCATAGAGTCACAGTCATAGAGTCATAGAGATGTACAGCATGGAAGCAGACTCTTCGGTCCAACCTGTCCATGCCGACCAGATATCCCAACCCAATCTAGTCCCACCTGCCAGCATCTAGCCAATATCCCTCCAAACCCTTCCTATTTGTATACCCATCCAAATGCCTCTTAAATGTTACAAATATACCAGCCTCCACCCCATTCTCTGGCAGCTCATTCCATACACATACCACCCTCTGCGTGAAAAAGTTGCCCCATAGGTCTCTTTTATATCTTTTCCCTCTCACCCTAAACCTATGCCCTCTAGTTCTGGACTCCCCGACCCCAGGGAAAAGACTTTGTCTATTTATCATATCCATGCCCTTCATAATTTTGTAAACCTCTATAAGAGATGGAAATGTGTTGCTGGAAAAGCGCAGCAGGTCAGGCAGCATATAGGGAACAGGAGAATTGACGTTTCAGGCATTAGCCCTTCTTCAGGAATCCAGCAACACATTTCCAGCAACACATTTCCATCTCTGATCTCCAGCATCTGCAGACCTCACTTTCTCCTCAAAGATAAACCTCTATAAGGTCACCCCTCAGCTCCAGGGAAAACAGCCCTAGCCTGTTCAGCCTCTCCCTATAGCTCAAATCCTCCAACCTTGGCAACATCCTTGTAAATCTTTTCTGACCCCTTTCAAGTTTGACAACATCTTTCCGATAGGAAGGAGACCAGAATTGCACGCAATATTCCAATAAAATCATGTGAGCAAAGCATAACAGGTCTTCAGTTGTCTTTGACATCCATCTGTTGTTCTGACTAGGTTGAGCAAAGTGTGTTGTCTTTTGTTAGTTCAACTACTTATTAGGGCACAACATAATTTTAATTGTTTTATCCGGTTTCTGATACGGCCAATCAAATGCTATATGTGTATTATACTTAAATGAGCTCAGAAGTAAGATTTATTATAAACAGAACTTTGTCAAAGACAATGCAAAAATGGTTGATGGACTTTGTTTGAAAATGCAAACATAAAGATTAACCTCTCTAAATAACCCCCCCCCCCCCCCCCACACACACACACACACACACAGTCAATAAATCTTAGTTATTAAGATTAAAAGAATAAACTTTGAAATGTACAGATGGCTGTTGGTCTGACGTTCCCAGTTGTCTCTGGGATCTTGGCAGAAGCAGCTTGCTCAGGAAATATATTTCCAAGATTTCTTCCATTGCTCTTCAAGAGGGCAATCAGGTTTCACACAATCAATTCATCACAAAGGTGCTTCAGCAATAAGAGACCCAGGCTGATTTGCTTGTTCTTTTACAGGCTTTCTCCAAATGAAAATCAGAGTCTGCTAAACACCTTTCAAATGCCTTTAAACACAGTTTTAAAAAAAAAGGGGTGTTTTCCTGAAAGTAAATTCAAGCAACCAGGATCAGCAAATATCTGGAACCAAGTGTTTTCCAGGAAATGCCTTGCTTTTTTTTAAAAAAGTTCCATAACATATCTTTGCATTTGAGCTTATAAAGAAAAGAAAACAATCCAGGCATTCATAATCCTTTAAACTCAAGCGGCAAAAAAGTCATAGCACTGTGCAACTTGGGAGTCAAAATTTACTCTGATGTTTCTTAATTGGTAGCTGCTGCAGTTCATTTTTTACTTACAAGAAATTTTGGAATGTAATAAGTACTGCTTTTTATTTTAAAAAAATCTTCAGTAAATGCCATAACACCTTTGTCAGATAAAGTGCCATGCTGAAATTGGCATAGACATTTCTGTAAATTGCAGATTTAAAAATATTGCCAATTAGCAAACACTTTCCTTCACAATCTATTTAGTTATTCATACAATTGAGTGTAAAATGATTATAAAGTAAATAACAAAATATTTATCATAAAATCTAAAATCTGTTTCTAGATGTCATCAGCATGCAGTGTCTAGCTAATGCACTATGCAGTTACACTGCATAAGTTTGTAATGTGATTTCTCACACAGTAACCTTCTGTTCTCATTTATGCCATCTGGTGGAGTTATTGAGCAGATGCCAAACTGAAATTGGCAAATCAGAAGCAAATCACCCCAGGCTCTTGATGGACAACTCAAAATTAGGTTTTATTTTCCTTTTCAGTTATAGTCTCCTTATCACGTGAACTTGGAGATTGGCAATCCGCCTATTCTCATGTCCCTACCAGACTATTATAGATGACAAGAGGTTGAGACACTCTAGACTTGCAGAAGTAATTCAACGGTCAATTAGTTTTTCTCCAATACCTTCCTGTGGTGACACACAAGAAATGAATATTTCCTATATGGAGAATTGTGGCCTTAAATATATATATTGCCAGTTCAATCTTTAACATGGGTGGAAATTATTCCCTTCTTGATGTAGCAAGGGTAATGACAAGAAAGATGTTAAAGTTTGTCAAGAATGAAAAGATTCAGATTTTTGTTGTCAAGAAAAGTTTTCCCCTTGAGGTTTAAATGGTAACTTCAGAATCTTTCCCTGGAGAGATGACTCCCTTACTTCCATGTGTTTCCATCTAATTAAAATTCCCATTCACCTTGTTTTCCTCCCACTTAGAACATTACTGTCTTCCATTGAGAAACTGAAAGGTGCAAATTCCCGACAAGTAATTCAGAGTAGGTTCCTGGTGGTTGCAGCTTTTTTGAGTTATTGTCCTAGTAATCTTGCAACTTCCTCTTCAGATGCCTTTGCATTCAACATGTTCACCATCCTCCATTACTTTGCATGCACAAAAATCAGCCAACTACCAGCCTTGCCTCATCACTGTGCTTGCTTTCAGTCCAACTCACACACCCCTCAGCTCTTCAGTATTTTACTTTGGAGCTCAGGGTCACCTTTGACCTGCATGGTTCTGATGGTTAATTTTCCTTGCAGAAAGACAAATCCATCTATGCAGTTGATATCCACACACTCATCTAATGGTTCTTAACTTGATTTCTTAGCATTCACTCACTTTGCACTTACTTGAAGGCTGCCATCCCCTGTCTATTTCACATTGTTTTCTAAGCCCACATCTCTTGTTGTCAGCACATATACCATCTTCTCCTAGGTACTATCAGCTCTCTGGAGGGTCACTGGACTTGTTAATTCTGATTTCTCACCAGAGATGCTGCCAGTCTGCTGAACTTCTCCAGCAATTTCTATTTTTATTTCTTCCTGACTTCAGCACTGACATACAGGCTGACAGCCTCTGTGAAGGTCACATAGCACACAAAGAAAGCAATGTCTTCAGTGCTCAGTTACAGACTACTGATCTCTGACTTCCATTACTTTTCAGTGCAGTGGAGGAGGTAGGCAGCTTGTGATGGTTGAAAATACTGAACATTCAACCCATTGGTCAGATAGGGGTGAACACCTCATTGAATGGAACGATAATATGTCAACATCAGACCCGCAGCACATGCCAGCAGTTTATGCAGCAAAGGGATTGCATGTACTTGAAGAAAATAGTGATTTGTGAAAATCAAAGGGTAGCAGTACTTAGTGGAATGAAGAAGGCAGTAGTCAGTCACAGGTACTACCAGTTAGTCAGGCGCTCATCCTATTCCAGCTCAGGATGCCATGGTCATTCAGGCATTTGATTCTACCACAGTCTGAGGATTGTATCCATGCAGTACAGGGATTGGGCCACAATTAACTTTGCAGGTCAATTGCAAGTATTTTAGGGCTTATGGGTCGACCAATCGGGGTACTTTGATACTTTAGTCTGGTCTGTTTGGGCTGTCCTACCAATTCAGTCCTGATGGTTTGGTCAGTAATGGTCAGGAGAGTAGTCCATGGAATTCTGGGGAAAGCAGACAATTCATGTCTGGGGTGAGCTTTGTTGTATTGAACCACTGACTGCACTTCTGAGAGGGACAATTTCAAGTCATACTTCATAGTGAATAGGAGGGAACTAAGTCTCCTGGAAGAGGACAGTTTAAACAGGTCATGGTAGTGTGCCCTCTACATGAAAAGAATGGCAGGCAAACAAAGGAATGAGAATTTACAAAGGCAATGCATGCTATTGAGTCTAGACTAATAAATGTGTGCTCTTAAACCTCGTGCCTGCAACACACATGTTCTGGTTTATATGTATCAGAATTATCTGGAGCCGACATCATTGAACTTTTTATCAAGATGTTGGTATGTGCTATGTGGTTGATATTTTACACTTTGCCATACTAATCCTAAAAGTCACAGTTTAATTATAATGATGTCACTAAGAGGTCATTCTTTATTTCAGATCTCCATTCAAAGGTCTGATGTGCTTGAGCTGAAGACTAGAATGTCTCATTATGGTATGGCCAGGTACCAGTGGTTAACTCATGCCTGGAATTTCTTTCAGAAGGAGGTAGATTTTACAACTTGACATTTAGTCTATTAGTATTACTGTTAAGTTTGCTTGTGTGGTGGGATGCGATATTCTTTAATGATACATGTGTTTATATGCTTTGTAAACTACATTTTCTGTCTGGAGTGTGCTGCTCGCTAATGGCAGACCCATTACTGTCAATTTGGAAGAGCACTGAGCAGAAAAGAAAGTGAGAATTATTTTATGATAATGGAATCTAAATGCAGACTTTAGAAATTTTATCCTTTTATGAAAAGTGCTTTTGTGAATTATTTTACATTCTTTTTTATGTTCAATTTATGAATGAATAATTAGTTAGAATACAGCTGATATCTTACAGGTAAATTATGTTTTTTAAAAAGTTGAAGGCATTGTTATTACATTCTTCCAAAGTGCTAATTGCATTTTGTATTATTTATGGGAGAGTTAAGTTGAAAAAGGAGAGACTAAAAACTATTCACTTGTTTTCAACCTCAACAATAACACCTTCAATAGAATAGACTGTTCAAATGTGCTTCACAGGAGCATTACAAAACAAAGTTTGACAGTGAGCCACATCAGGAGATATTAGGGCAGATGGTTTTAAGAAGCATTTTAAAAAATACAAGAAACATTAAGAGGTGAAATACCTTCTGGGAAACAATTTCAGAGCTTAGAGCCTTGGCAGCTGATGGTATGGTCACCAAGGATGAAGCACATGCAGTTAAAGGGGTTAAGATCATCACATGGGGTTGGGCCTGGAAAAGGTTGGAGAGATAGAGAGAGATGAAACAGTGAAGAGATTTGAAAATGAGAATGCAAACATTAAAGTGTGAGTTTAGAATTTGATTAACCTGATGAGAGAAAACAAAATCAGATATATTTGCTCTTTGGTTTTGAATGAAAGGCTTCTTGCTATCATTTTCACATCAAATTTGCCATAAAATATTTACATTGAGGTTTACTAATTGTGAATTTGTGTCAGAGACTACAGTGTTATAGCAACAAACTGAACTTGCATAGCTCCTTTAATTTTAAAAGTGACCTAAGGAGCTGAACAAAAGAAAATTGGGTGAGCAATGAGCCTTTTGAAGAGGTTAGGACGGAATAATTGTTGTATGTAGACTTCCAAAATGTGTTTAATAACGTGCAATGAAACAAGTTTGTCAGCAAAGTTAAAGCCTATGGAATGAAAAGGACATTGGCAACCCAGAATCAAAGTCTGTTGAATGATTTAGGAAATAGTAGTTGTAAACTTTCTTTTATGGATTGGAGGAAAGTATACAGGGGATTTCACAGGAGTTGGGTTTCAGACCATTATCTTTCTCCATCTATATTAATGACCTAGTCTTGGGATTGCAGTGCACATTTCAAAATTTGCAGTTCACCAAAATCTTTGAAATATTATGAACCATGAGAAGGAGATTGGTAGAAAGGAGACATAGACTGGTTGAATCAGAAGGACGAGGAGGTATGTGTGCACAAATCTTTGAATGTGCAGACCAGATTGAGAATGCAGTACAAGGCATGTGAGATCTTGTAAATGTAAATAGACAGGAGAATATGAAGGCATTGATAGTTAACATTTGTAAAGAACTGGTCTGGCCATTACACCTTTTTAATAATTATGTGAAGGTATTAAAGAGTGTAGAAAAGAATTATGAGAATTATTCATGGATGGATTAAGGAAGCTGGAGCTGCTCAACATAAGAGAAGAAAGGGATGCCAGGAGATTTGATAGAAGTTTTCAAAAATTGAGTGATATGGGTAAAGTGGATAGCGGGAAACTGTTCCCCATTGCAGGATAATTATCTGGAGAGGAAAAGGTTCCACTGAAACAGGGTATTAACTGGAGAATGGGACGAGCCTAGTTGCTTTGCCAAGATGGACATAATAAATCTGCTGAAACTTCTCTTTGCTGCAACCAATCTGGTTCCACAATGAACCACTTTTGAAGTGTAATTAATGTTTCATTTGCAGTACTGGGGAATGCAAATTTGCACCAAATAAATAATCAGATCATTTATTATGGTTTAAGAATTCGTTGTGTCAGAAACTCCCTGCTGTACTTTGAATACAAACTTTATTACAATTGAGAGGTTTGTTTGAGATGGAACAAAATGTATAACATTTTATTTCAGTAAAAAATCATTGAGTATCAAGTTTAATAGAAACATTTCAAGAAGCTTAGAGTGCTATCAATTTTACTTTTCCCAGTTCAAGTGTTGCGGAGTGGCATACTTTTCAGATTGGTTGGAAATGACAGAAATGGAGTGGCCTCCTGACTCCTGCTGCATTAGAGAATTTCCTACGTGCTCTAAACAAGTCCACAATGGGCAACATATTGAGATTTATCAAGAGGTAAGTGGACTAACTTCTTGCAGTAGTTTTTAAATAGACTATAATTTCTGACTAAGCAATGTGGTAAATGGTTTTACATAGGTGTGTTTCTCAATTCAAGTGGTATGCACTTTCTACATAATCTCTTAATGGTAAACTCAATCTCACAATTACACTTAGTTCCAAATGCAAATTTGGATAGGTGCTGGAATTGGAAAATTATATGTAGTTGGAAGTTAAATGTGGTGTTGTTAAATCAAGATAGTGGTTCTGGGGACCTACTCACAGTTCTGGAAAAGCTCCTTGGTCACTCCAACCCATTGAAAAAGGGAAAAAGCAAAGAATGGTACATAACTATACAGTCCATGAGCATGTTTCTGTGGGCAAGTTATGGATCAACCCAGCAACCATTTCACTTGATGGCTGCTAAAATTGTAGTGCTGCATGAGGTGTGTATCACAGCCCTGTTTACCACTCTAATGCATCATCCAGGTAGGCTACCACAATGTCTGGAAGAAGGCAAAAGCATGTTTTGAGGTTACAGCAAATTCATATGGTCATTGGTTGTTCCAGACATTTGCTTCATTTTATATACAGTTGTACGTGTGACAGATGGCACAGCTCTGCATTGGACTACTTGCTGATAGAAAGCTGATTAAGATGGATTCTTTAAGATCTTTGTCAGGTAGTCATGCCAGCACCTGTAGATAGCTTTAGTGATATTTCAGTGGATGCAGACAATTAGACATTGCCATCTATTGATCATGTTGATGAGTTTTCTTTCATACACCATTGCTCAGGATGATACTAAGTTGAATATCTCTGGATAGCCATTCTTAGCAACATGATTAGTAAAGCCTTTACATTTCATGCTTGCGACATAAGTCTTTTTTTGTTAATGTCAATCTCCCTTTGCCAAAACAAGGAATTTGCCTGCGGATACTGGCAGATGGGCACACTACACCTTTGGTGCTGCCTGATTTATAAGGCATCCATCTGTCTTTCCTAAAATAAACTCAAATAAAAAGTGATTCAGTGTCAGCAGACAAAAACAAAGTGCATTCAGAGCTTTAAAAGTTAATGGCAGGGAGGATGGTTGCTTTTAGTGGGATCTCACAAAGGCATGGAACTGCTGTACATTGTGGGCTATGGGCATCTTGTGATGTCCAAGATATAGATGGAATATAGAGACAGAGCTGCAAACCGTAAGGAGCCAAGATGATGGAGGGTAACCTTTTACAAGACTGAGACCTTCAGTTTTCTCATAGCAGAGGTTGGGTCAGTGGCAGGTTTGTGATGCCAGGGCAAGGCTAGAACGATTGGTGTTCGAACTTACTGAGGGAAGCTCATTACGGATTTCAGGAAAGTGTATGAATGTGTTTCAATTACCCCTGACATGGGCAATCCCACACTTCACATGAATGTCTTGCACTGAAAAGGTCACCATGGTGGAGTAAGGCAGAGATCAGGGCAAGACATAAGCCAGGTTCACAGTTCTGCAGAGGTTAATGGAGAGGATTGGAGAGAAGATTATAAAATGCTGCCAAGATGGATCACTGGCAAATCATCGGAAGATGATATTGCTGTGGCTTGGAACAAACCTACCCGACTTCTGGCCATCATATAGTTAAGGAGGTTCTAGTGCTGAAGGATAGAGGAACATCACCAGCAGCCACAGCCTGTGGAAGGGTAAAATCCAGACACCTGGGTGCAATGGCAATGACCAGCATTACCCCATGACAGAAGGCAACGGAGTGCTGCACTGCACCTGCCTTCACTTGGCTGAATGTCAATGCAGGAGGCAACTCTGAGTGGGCTGGAGGTTGGGTCCTATGGAAACTTGGAGAAAGTGAGGACTGCAGATGCTGGAGATCAGAGCTTAAAAATGTGTTGCTGGAAAAGCGCAGCAGGTCAGGCAGCATCCTGCTCCTTTGATGCTGCGTGACCTGCTGCGCTTTTCCAGCAACACATTTTTAAGCTCCTATGGAAACTTACTTTCGAAGAGGACCTAAAACTGAAAGGACTGGGAGGTAATCACTTGCAGGCTGCTCTGACGGTCACTGTGGTCCTGAGCTTTTTTTCCAGGGCTCCACTAAGGACTTCTGAGGTATCTTCTGATCAGCCACAGTCAACTGTTCTTGGGAGGTCACTAATGCTGTCTTCTGACGAAGCCATGAATTTGTGAGTCTTCCCCTGTCTGCAGAGAGGCAGGGAGCCAGGCCAGTGGGATTTGTTGTAACAGCCAGTTTCCATGGTGTCAAGAATATTGTAGATTGTCATTAGAGTGCCAGCTGCTGTTGCCATCAGAAAGGGATTCCATTCCATGAATGTGCAACTAAAATGTGACTAAACCAGCCTAATCCTCCAGGTTTGTACATAATATCTGGGAAGCTTTCGCAATTTCTGCATCCTGAAGAACAGTCAGATGGCTTAAGTTATTAATGCATCTCTTGATTATAGGACTGGGTGCTGGTAGACGAGAGCCACTCCCAGTAGGCCTGGCTGATGACAGTAGCGAGGAGTCCTCATATTGACAGTGGAGAGAGGTCCAATACTGCATAAACCTCCTCCATGTGGGCCACCATCGCTCATGCTCCAGATGTGGATTATGTTTCCTGAAAACTTTATCAGGCCAACATAAGGACATTTCTTCCTTTCTCTCCTTCCTCTCCTTCCTCCCTCTCTTCTCTCCTTCCTCCCTCTCTTCTCTCCTTCCTCTCCTTCTTCTCTCCTTCCTCCCCTTCTTCTCTCCTTCCTCCCCTTCTTCTCTTTTTCTCTCCTCCCTTCTCTTCTCTTCTCTTTTCTTCTCTCTTCCCTCCTCTTCTCTTCTTCTCTCTTCCCTTCTCTTCTCTTCTTCTCTCCACTTCTCTTCCTTTCCTTTTGTGTTTTCTAAACTCCTAAAAACTTTAAACGTTTTTTTAAAGTTACTCTGTTGGAATCAGCTGAGAATGGAGGCAAGCGTGTCACAGGAAGGTGAGTCCTGGTCACAGGTAGACAAGGCCCCTTGTGGACTGGAGGCAAGGGACTGGAGGCCATTGCAAGGATCTAAGGTTCCCTTGCAGACTGGAGGTATGGCCTTGAGTTTCAAAGCCAGGTGTGGTCTGTAAAATTGGCTCAGTGCATTCTGGAGGCTGGGTGCCACCGCAGGGTGCCAGGGTGGATGCATTGTAAATTGTATATTTTTTTTCCTTTTTTTCCTTATGCTAGGAATTTTTTTATGTGGTCATAGAGATGTACACCGTGGAAACAGACTCTTTGGTCCAACTCACCAACTCCACCAGGTATCTCAAATAAATTTAGTCCCATTTACCAGCATTTGGCCCATATCCCCCTCAACCTTTCCTATTCATATACCCATCCAGATGCCTTTAAATGCTGTAACTGTACCAGCCCCATCCAAAGATGTGCAGGTTAGGTGAATTGGCCATACTAAAATTGCCCATAGTGTTAGGTGAAGGGGTAAATATAGGGGAATGGGTCTGGGTGGGTTGCTTTTCGGAGGGTCGGAGTGAACTTGTTGGGCCAAAGGGCCTGTTTCCACACTATAAGTAATCTAATCACTTCCTCTGGCAGCTTATTCCATATATGCTTCACCTTCAGCATGAAAAAGCTGCCCCTTAGGTCCCTTTTAAATAGCTCCCCTCTCACCCTGAACCCATAGTCTCTAGTTTTGGACTTCCCCACTCTGGGAAAAGACTTTGTCTGTTTACCCTATCCATGCCCCTCATGATTTTATGAAACTCTTTGAAGTCACCCCTCAGCCTCCAATGCTCCAGGGAAAATATCCCCAGCCTATTTAGCCTCTCCCTATAGCTCAAACTTTCCAACTCTAGAAATATCCTTGTAAATCTTTTCGATCCCTATTTTTTGAAGTTATTCCAAATGCTTAATTATCTGTACCTAGGTATCTTGTACCTAAGGTAGTGCCGTAAATGACAACTTGTAAACTTTTCGCTGTATTCGTTCACTGTGACAATAAAGCTGATTCAATTTGATTTAGTCAATCAGACCATATAGTGTTCTGCACAGCTGTCTGTCTTCATGACTACTGTAACCAATCACCTTATTCCCTTGGTATCCCTGTTGCTCTGGAGATTTTTCTCTTTTGGAAATCTTACGTTATATTAGATGAGCATATTCGGAGATGACACCACCATTATCCAATGGATGGCACAATTCCAAACACACCCAACTATCTGAGAGAATGAAGTCCTTTATATCTTGCTTATGTATTGCCTACCTCTTACCCTGAGAGTGAGTTATCTGGCTATGGAGACTGAGTTAAGGAAAGAATCTTTCCTGCCTCCACCCTGCAGAGCTTTGTCAGATTTTTATGTCTCATATAGTCTCTTCTTTCCTGCAAAGTACAAATACAGGCCCAATCTCCTTCATCTCACCTCATTCAACAATCCCACTATGCCTGTAATCAGTCTTGTGAGTTTTAGTTGCAGAGCCCCCAGGTAAGTCTAACCGTCTCTAGGTAATGAGAACAACATTAGGCACTCATATTGCGGATGATGTGAAATAACAAATGATTTGTAGCTGGAGGACCATTCATCCAGCCATGCCAGCACCTTATGGCATAATGAAACCACAGAATACCTATCTGTAAATGAATGTATATTTATAGGAGTCCAAACTATAGATATTGAATAAATAGCCATGTCTCTCGGGTGCCTCCAAAATCTCTTCTTTGTCTATCACTCTGCACCCCTCTGACATCTGCCTCTGAAGTGGAGGCAGTGTACTGATGCCATGTCTTGTTAATTGCAATGACTTTGGCAGATGGCTTCTTAGCTTAGAGGTTCTTAGCCTGCTAAGCGTCTCCTGCACAAGTGCACTCTCTTCTGCGTAATCTACTGGAGGTGATGGGGTCAATGGGAGAGGGGAGATGGAAAGGCCATCTCGGGTCCCTGGCTGGTGCATCTCTTGCCTGTTGGTGTCCAATGAGCACCTCCTTTGAGGAGAAGGAGTAATGGGAGGAAGGCTAAGGTTCCTTGTCTCCTTCTTGCCTTGCTATTGATGCACTGTATCTGTGGCTATAGTGGTGGATTGCAGGTCCAAACACACATTGTGTTCTGCTGGGCCTGCATCTTCAAGGTAGCCACTGCTCTTTCAATGGAAGCATCCTCGAGCAATGACAGGACATAGATCTTGCATTGCCAAGTCACGTCTTTAGTCCTGTTGAGTAAATGATTAACAAGTCTATTGTTCTGCAACTGGTAGAACCAGTGGGTTTACTGTAATTAAATTTTCAGAAGACATTTATTAAAAGGAATATTAATAGGAAAGTTATTGAGGAATATTTAAAGGGACAGAATTCTTAAAATATATCTGGAGCAGCTTTTCAAGCCAGTGTGTAGAAGGCCCTATGAGAGACGGGGCAGTCCTGAACTTAATTTTAGGTCAGGAAGCCAGGCAAGTAGTTGAAATAACGGTGGGAGAACATTTTTCAGACAGCGATCATAATTACATTTATGAAAAAGGATGGATCTGAATTCAAAGTTCTAAACTTTTTCATTAAAATAAGAGCTGGTACAATAGAGCCAAAGTGGATTGGGAGCCAATAGTTTTGGGTAAATCTGCGTCAGAACAGGGAACATTCAAGAAGGGAATAGGAAGAGTACAGGGCCAGCATATTCCAATGAAGACAGAGTAGGGTCATCTAATTCTGTGAACCCTGGATATCAAAGAATGTACAGGATAGGATAAGAAGAGAAAGGGGACCTTATGGCTTCTACCCACCATCAGGAAGGGGTGGACTACTGAGCAATCTGCTGCCCTTGCTTCCAGCACTTTCTCCCCATTTAACCCATCCAATCTCCTTTGTGCTATAATTGGGAAGGTGTTCTACTGGCAGTAACCATTATCTGCCAATGGTATCCCTCCTCAGTGGAACTGGTACATTTCAGCAGGCATCTGTTAGACAGTGGGATTCCATGCACAGGGTCTTTGATCCCAGGGGAAGACTCACCACTGTTCAGTAAAGTGCCTGAGTGACACCTAATATGAGAGGCCTTCCTAAAACTAGGAAAGTCAGGGCTCTTGTCATCTCTGCAGTTAGTGATGTAATCTCTGCTGCCTCCATCAAATAGCACTTGCGCGCTCTCTCTCTCTCTCTCTCTCCCTCTTTCCCTCTTTCTCTCCCTCTTTCTCTCTCTTTCTCTCTGTATGCTGCTTGACCTACTGACAAAATCTTCAATAATAGACTGGAAATGTACAAGTCTTAATATTGATTTATTTCAGTACACAGTATACTTTCTTTAACTCTGAAAGCTCAGTTTATATGGTTGGATAAAAGAAACTGTGCAAAATGATCAAAAACAATGAAACCAGTAACATTCCATAATATATGCATGATCCCTCCTTTTAGACTACTACCCAGGCAGTAAAGGCAAACATTACGCCTCTGGGCCCTCCCTCCCTCCATTATCCCTCCCTACTGAATCCTTTTGTGTTCTTCTGCTCTTATTTTCTTAGTTTGCTTTAAACCTTTCCGAGCTTTTACAATGATCTTTCAAAAGCAAAGCCTAATGTTACTTATTCACTACTTCCCAATTTATTTCTCTCAGCATTAGTTTTCTTTCTCTTGATGCTAATCTTTGCTTTTGCAATAAAATTATGGCTTTCAGATGTTACTGCTAGCAGCGTGAAGAGCTAAAACCCTGGCTCAGGTTAAATAGCATTTAATTCAATTTGCAGTAATATGATCATGATTGGAATGTATTTCAATGAAGCTTTTTGTTACTTGGAAAGAAGTAAATCATTCACAACTTGTCAACAAATAAATGATATTTGCCAAAGGAGGTCTCTTAGGCATTTCACAGTTTATGTCGAAGTGATTTCTGCCAGGAAATAATGAACTAAGCTTTTACTTTTCCTTTTTCATTCTCTCATTTTGTTTACATCAAGCTTTAGTTAGTGTTCATATTGTACATGTGAAAGTTCCCACGGCAGCATCATAAAGACACAGTGGCAAAACAGTACTCACATCTTGTGAGGTCTTTTTGCCTAGTTACGTTTTAAAATAAATATGGAAGTATAAAGACCTGTTAATGGTACCAGTTAATTATATGGAGTAGTGTAAACAGATTTATTTTATACTTTGTCAAAATGCACGTTCATTTTTGCAGTTCTTACAGCATTTGTTTTCTAAAGCAATAACTTGACATGGACAGATGAATCTGAGAATAAATTCTAGATTTATAGAGGATTAAAACTTGTATTATTGTTTCTATGCCAAATTTTGTTTTCAATATTTGAGGTTTTATGTGAATATAGAATACATATTTTGATAACTGTTTCCATGTTGAAAGCATCTGCACCATTTTCTTTGGGGCATTCATTTACAATCCTGTTCAGAGGCTATTGTTGAAAAGACTTTAATAATGCAGTAAATACTGCTGATGGCTATTTAGGTGTTAGCCGTAACTTGTTTATAGATTACTAAAATATTACTTAAGTTGTTTAAAGATTTGAAGAAAGAACTGCACTAGAAACCGTTGCCCTTAATTTCTATTTGTGAGCGCAGTGGCATAGTGGTAATTCAAAATAATTCAAAACCCTAGCTTAATGTTTAATCTGTATTCAAATACCACTAAGGCAGGTTTGAAAGTTGAATTGAAAGAAAAATGCCACCACTGTTGATTGGCATAAAAAACCGGTTCACTAATGTTCAATTAGAGATGCCCACATCTGTGAATTAAGTAGAAAAAATATTGCCTTGATACTACTTTATATTATTTTTTGCACACTATATTTTAACTTTTGGTTTGCCTTTGCCTTCTGTGTGTCCACTATCTTACCATTCTAGTTTTATCTGAAAGGCAAAGAAATAAAATTTGCTCCTTGACTGGGTGAAAACTGACATGGAATCAATCTGCCAAACCTTGACCTAATTTATGAACCAACATTCAATAACAAGAATTTGTTAAATAATGCGATAGTGGCAGGTTGCTGACAGCAAAATAGACAAAATGATTTAGTTAGTAGCTTTCAAATAGTTAATTTACTGTGAATAATTCTGAGGTAATGACTTATGTCCTACAGAATATTACATTTTTTTTCAAACCCTGGTAACGTCAATTGAAGTCTGTCAAGCAAAAAATTATATCTAAGATATTATGAAACTCAATCCTTTGGGAATTAGATCCAGGTGTTTGAAAGGCTGTTTAAGTGCTAAGCATGTTAGAACCTCAGATATCATGCCATCAGAGGTAATTCTGAAATGCCTCTGCTCTATTTATTGTGTACTGAAGGTGACAACTAACCTTCAATCTACTTACAAGTGAGTGCTACCAACTAATATAAAAACATAAGGTGATTTAGAAAAATGCCATTGATACTGTGTGCTTTTGGCAAGATTTATGATGTTTATAAATCCATTGTGCTTTTTTTTTGGTGTTCAAATCTGTGGACATGCATTCCATAAAATGTACTTAACAGGAAATCTAAGTTGGCATTACATTTAGCAGCACAGATTTCAGACAGTAATCTGCTACATTGCATTTAATTTACACTGTGGCGTAAAGAAGGCAATATTCATGTGGCATTTTTATAATTTATTGTTAAGTAGATAAACGTCTTCATAGGAAGTCCCTTGGGAATAAGGATTATTTTCTTCCACTTCGGTGTTGCAGATCTTCAGGTCATTAAATAATCCTGTGCTAGATCTGCACACTCTGCTAAAGGGGCTTTTGAAACTCCTAGGGTGCTTGGGATTTTGCAAATTCTGTTTGCTGTTTGCCCTTGACTTCCATCTGGGTTGTCCGAGACACTTGATCTAATGGCAACGTAGGGGACTCTCTCTCTGGACTTGGGCTGGAGACTCCATGAGTCAATGGGGATATTGCATTTTTATCATGGAAGTTTTAAGAATGTTTGTGAAGCATTTTCCCTGCCCACTTTTCTCGAACAAAGCCCAGAGTAGAAAGTTTGTTTAAGAAGTCTTATGTCAAATTAACAGACAATGAGAACCCTCAATGCAGCTAACTGTGACCAATGCCCCACGATGTTGACCTGAGAGAGGACACTGAAACTAGAATGTTAATCCTGCCATTGGATTTGCAGAATGTTGCAGAATCATCACTGGTGATACTTTACAAGGAATTTGAGGCATATTTCTGTATGTTATCCATGTCTTTGATGCATATGTAAGGACTGATAACATTACTGGTTTGGAAGCCATGAGCTTAGTGTCAAGCTTGAAGTTTTGTCGTTAAATACTCTGGGCTGAATCTTATCCAGAAGAAGTTAAGTCCAAGATCCATCAACATTTTGGGGGGATTTTGCGGCAGGTGCTTAGTGAATTTTCTCACCATAACTTGCCAAACTCACCTCATTAATTGCTTTCCCTGCTGCTGTAGCGTATTTCATATCTGATTTCTACCCCGTCTTACCATGCAACATTTCCACAATGACTTGCTACTCAGTAGAGATCTGACCACAGACCAGCAACCCTTGCAATTATGTCATCTTTGAAATATTACTGTGCACCAGGACAAGTGTTTGCAATCTGCATTGACCATCAGTTGTCAATATAAAGAATCAGCAGCCATGAAGCTGTGCTGTACGTAGTATATAGCCAGCATAGGCGAAAGTGAGGACTGCAGATGCTGGAGATTAGAGTTGAGATTGTGCTGCTGGAAAAGCACAGCAGGTCAGGCATGTCCAATACTTCCTCCGCATACAAGTCAATCTCTCATATTGGTTATTGTTTAGCCACCAGGCCACACAGTTTACTTAGCTACATCCTTTCATGCTATCCTCTCTGCTGGGGAGAGATGTCAAAGAGGAATCTTGAGTTCTGTGTTCAGTAGTACAAATTGATCTTTGTTTGGAGCTCCTTTACTACACTTGATAGAGAGGCCAGAGGCCATTCCGAAACTAGTTTTCATGTGGAGCCCAGTTGTCGCCTTAATTATGGCTCAGATCAGAGGACGAGGCAGTGAAACTCTACTTTTCCCAATTTATACGCTTCGAGTTACAATAATTACATGCAACATTGATGTCATTGTTCCATTCCCTGATCTATATATCCAGTTCTGTAAGCACCTGATTAATGATGGACACCTTTATAGTAACCCTAGTTTCTCCCATGATGTCATGGTGTTTAGCATATTGCTTTATCACTATTCCTTGGGAACTTACAATGCATCCCATTAATTTACATTCTGTTATGGACCCAGCCAAAACCCCTCAAAACATTTCAAGAGAGTAGCCCGGACCCTAACTTTGCTAGTTGTTTTGAGCAGGAGTACAGTGGCTATTCCAGGAGAGATGCTTCTGGTCAAACCACTTAGTTTTAAACAAAACAGAATTTATTTACAAGATTTCATTTACAATGAAACACAAACAAAAGAGAACAGAATGTGGAATAATGTAACATACCCGAAAACCCAACAGATTAAATCAACTTAATGATGCTGTTCCAACTACACACCTTGGCACAAAAGGAAACATCAAACACAGGGTCTTACAGTAGAGAGAGAGAGATGGCAGCATGGAACACCACCTGCCTTGTAGCTGTTTCTTGGATTACAGTCTCAAATTGAATTGAGAGCTTTTAGTAAATGGCCAGACTGCTTAAAACCTAAACCAAACCCAAGAAAATCTGAGCTGGGAGAACTGGCCAATCCCCTTTCATTGTACAAGTGTTTTCTTTTAATTTAAAAGCCTATTTCCCGAGGCAGTATCTGTTAACTATAATCAACTTGGCCCTAAAACCCACCCAAGCCAGACATTCTGGAATTGCTGCTTTCACGATGTCTCTGAAAAAAAAAAGCCAAGGACAGCACAATCTTGTTAAAGGAGCAGCATCATCACAATTCCAATCCTTGGAGTTACTACAGGAGAAACAAAAAGATGTTAATGCCTACAAAATTCATCATGTCAGTTCTAATATAATGTTGGTTTATATATAAAGTTATGTAATGTTAGAATTCTTTAGCAAATGAGTTGAGTGGCTTCTTTGTCACCTGACCTTGGAATGTCAAATAAACACTGTCCCTCCATCTTTTAGCTGCAATTCTAATTCCTTTTATTCCAATGCCCTCTGTGAGTATGTTTTAAATAGAAGATTTCTAATGAGATGAAAATTATTGTCCCTACTTTAAATATTTCTTCTCCAACTATTTTACTTAAGACAACATTGATTGAAATCCCACTAATACGACTGAAATTCAATCACTTTTTTCCCAGCTCGAGAATCATCTGTGAATTCCTATGGTTTTACAAGATTTCTCTGTCCTCCTCCTAATCCCCCTCCATCCTTGGACATAAGAATTCATTTGAGCTATCTTGTTATTTAGATTCACTTATTAAAGTTGGGAAGCTGCCATTTCTCGATTTCAAGCTGGTGCCCCTTAGAGATCCTCTGCTTACCCATTTGTCATTCAGTCTCCCTTGCCAATGAGATGGGGGTGCCACTCCACACTCTAAAGCCCTTTGTTTTCAAGCAATTCAACCAAATCTCTGAAAGTTAGGTGTAGATTACAGTTCTTAATTTCACAATACTCAATTATCTAAAGAAGTTTCATTATTGTGGGATCATACATTTGTTACAATTCTTGCTAAATGACAGACTTTGGGCCATATATTCTCAAACATCTCTTATCATACTGCCTGTTATAGATATTTGCCACTGTGACTTTGTACAGAATCTTCCATATTTTAATTTGTTAGCTTCTTTGTTCAGTCTGTTATGTTGGGTTTATCTTATGCTCAAAGCTACTATTGTCCTCACTTATGATCTTGCTCCCTAATGCTGAACTTTCTCTGCCATCCTTATGCCAACTCCACGGGCAGCCATTTTGTGCTGCCTCTAAGTCAATGCTACCCTATCCCCAGTGACTGCTGTAGGTCCATGTCTTCTCATTGTCCAGTCAGGGAACATCGGCACAGTGGCTCAGTGGTTAGCACTGCTGCCTCAAAGCGCCTGGGACTCTGGTTCATTTCCCGCCTTGGGCAACTGGCTGTGTGGAGTTTGCACATTCTCCCCGTGTCTGCATGGGTTTCCTCCGGGTGCTCCGGTTTCCTCCCACAGTCCAAAGGTGTGCAGTTTAGGTGAATTGGCCATGCTAAATTGCCCGTAGTGTTAGGTGCATTAGTCAGGGGTGAATGTAGGGGAATGGGTCTGGGTGGGTTGCTCTTCGGAGGGTTGGTGTGGACTTGTTGGGCCGAAGGGCCTGTTTCCACACTGTAAGGAATCAAATCTAATCTAAACTATAAAACACAAAAGGGAACAAAAGTGAAGCCAACTGAGGCTGAATTATGAAAAAAATGTAACAGTCAGCTATTGTCTGCTGCACCCAGCTGTCTTCTACCGGAATTAGGTGTGAATGAAGTTATGTTGGCTTGTAGTACATGAATAAATTGAGCTCTGACTTGGACAATGTCACCTTCCTCCACTTCATTGTCCTTATCCTCCTCCTCTGACACTGAGGAACTGGGAGAATGGGAGCAGTTTTCTAAATCATCACCTCATTGCCAGCACCAATTATGCAGAGGTAACACACCAGTATGATGTGGCATACTGTGTCTGGACCATTGGAGGGCCTTTCCAGATCTGTCCCAGCAGTGCAAATGCATCTCTAGCAATCTTCTATTCCATCATGGCCGTTGTTGAGGAATGGATAGCATTGTATCTGCACTTTGCCTCAGTCAGGGATTACACAATGGTGTCATGAGCCAAGATCGCAATAGGTAGCCTTTGTTTCCATATATATCACCACTGTAAAGCCCTGAACCCCCAATTGCACCAGGCGCATGGGACTGCTTCAGGATCGATGAGTTGTAACAACTGCCAGGGTCATAGGCACACACCTCAGGAAGTGATAATACATGAATATGAATTGAATGGAACCCTCACGTGTTGATGAATTCCATAGCACTATATGGCCCAGAGAAGGCTGATAGAGAGGACCTTCCATGTGTGTAGCTTTAGACACATTGTTTTATTTGCCTTAGTGAATGCATTGCTGCAAATTTGGAGCTTGGCCTCTGAGTGTTTGAATTTGCAGGTGTTGTCTGTGTACTATGACTTGATGACAGAGGTTGGGGTATTCTTGGTTTTGGACTGGAGGTGACACAGGTTGAACAGTCCATCACTTGTCCTGTAGATT
This sequence comes from Chiloscyllium plagiosum, assembly GCF_004010195.1. Taxonomy (NCBI): domain Eukaryota; kingdom Metazoa; phylum Chordata; class Chondrichthyes; order Orectolobiformes; family Hemiscylliidae; genus Chiloscyllium; species Chiloscyllium plagiosum. The sequence goes on along the minus strand of NC_057728.1, from coordinate 39,379,442 downwards.
AGCTCTACACCAGGAAGCTTCTAGATACAGGGTGGAGTGTTGCAGCAGGGAAGATATTGAAGTCTCACATTGCTAGGTTGAAACAGCCTTGCTTGACCCCAGTTTAGACATGCATCGGATGTGTAGTGGGTCCATTGGTGAAGATCAAGGCTTGTATGATGTCATGCAGCAGGTAGGGAATGGTGATAAATTCCTATGGGCAACCAAATTTGCAAAGGATGGTTTGATGTAAGAGACCAGGAGATCCGGGAACTACAAAGTCACAAGTGCAAAGTATTCCTGTGTTGGAAACATGACCAAATTGTGATGAAACAAAAGTGGACCTTTAAACAAATTAAGGCTGAGGCCCAACAAAAAACGTGATCTTAAGGTCAACTGGTGTGCAGGAAATACAGCAACTCACCAAAAGCCATAACATGCATGAATTTAAACGTCTTCAAAGTTTGTGAGAAGATTTGTAGCTCGGGTGCTCGTTGTTGTGGTTCTGTTCGCCGAGCTGGGAATTTGTGTTGCAGACGTTTCGTGACATACTCCGTGCTTGGGAGCCTCCTATGAAGCGCTTCTGTGATGTTTCCTCTGGCATTTATAGTGGTTTGTCTCTGCTGCTTCCTGTTGTCAGTTCCAGCTGTCCGCTGCAGTGGCCGGTATATTGGGTCCAGGTTGCTTTGTTTCAACAAACACATCGACCTGGACCCAATATACCGGCCACTGCAGCGGACAGCTGGAACTGACAACCGGCAGTGGCAGAGACAAACCGCTATAAATGCCAGAGGAAACATCATAGAAGTGCTTCACAGGAGGCTCCCAAGCACTGAGGATGTCACCTATACAGGGGACGAAACGTCTGCAACACAAATTCCCAGCTCGGCGAACAGAACCACAACATTTAAACGTCTGTTCTGGATCAGTTACTGGTAACCCCTCCCAAGATGTTGATAGTAGGAGCAATAACATTCAGTGTCAGGGGGAAATAAGATTCTCCTCTTGTTTGAGCTAATCATTGCCTGGCATTTATGAGGCACAAATGTTACTTGCTACTTATCACCTCAAGCCTGAATGTTGGTCCACATAGTAATTGCATATGGGCACGGATGACTTCAATATGTGAGGAGTCACAAATTGTGCTGAACATTGTATAGTCAGTGAATGCCCCAACATCTGACATTATGCAGGAGGAAGGCCTTTGATGACGCAGCTGAAGATGGTTTGGTCTAGGGTATTATCCTGAGGAATTTCGGCAGTGAACAACCACAACCATCTTCCTTTGTGCTAGGTCTGACTCCAACCAGTGTAGGGGTTTCCCTCCGATTCCATTGATTTCAGTACTACTAGGGCTCCTTTATGCTATACTTGGTCAAATGACAATTTGTCAAGGACAGTAACTCTCATCTCACCCCTTGAATTCATGTCTTTTGTCCAATTTTGGACCAAGACTGTAATGACATCAGGAGCTAAGTGCCTTGATTGGGATAATATGCAGATATTCCACTGCTGCCATCCTTCAGCTCATTTTCTTTTGCACTGAAAGTTGCTGGAAATATGAAGCTGAAAATACCATGTTTAAAACAGAGGAACAACAGAGAAAACAGTAGTGTGAATTAGATTGAAATCGGGTACAGAAAGGAGAGGGATAAATTGTTGGGTTGAGAGAGAGAATAGATGCAGGAAGTAAAGTAAGAGACGTATTAAATTGTACGTTTTATCTTTTAAAAATCTGAAGAACAACTTACACAAATGAGAACTCGCAGACTCAATGTTTCTTTTTCTACGTGGGTAGGGAGCATTTCAGCAACATAAAACTTTGTCGTCGAAAGGGTCATTTTACTGTTAGGTACCAGCTTTAACTTTCTGTGATGAGTTTAATTTTTAATATAATTTTTAATTCAAGTGCTGCAATTTCTTGAAATGTGTGGGAGGCTCAGTGAGATTCTACTCTTGCAAGGTGAATTTATGGATTGCTGTATCTTATCCAATTGCTTGTTGTGCTTTGCAAATTAAGGTTCTCTTCCTTGCCATAAATTGCTGGACAATTTACACACCAACAATGTCTTAGTCTGTTATGTTACCAGCGAATTCGGGTTCTTTGTGCAGCATATATACAAGCAGTAATTAGCATCTTGCATACCAATATGTAAGTTGAAAAAATGAGCGTGTTTCCACTGAGTGCAAACTCGTATACTTTACTGCACTTTATGTTGATGCAGACCATATAGTTGAACTTCAGAGTATATTTCAGTGGGGGGAAGAAAAGAGATTTAAAAGAAGGGCTTTTTTAAAAAAGAGTTATTTAATGTAACATCTTTTGTTCTTGAAACAGGGCTGTGGACAGAAAATATACAACTTCCTGCGTGGCACAAAGCAATTACAAGTGTTGAAGTTTCTTGGGATTTCCATTGGAGTGACACAGTTACTGGCCATGATACTCACTATTACATTGCTTTGGGCATTATACTATGACAAAAAGGAACCAAGAACTGGCCAAAGGATGGGCCCAAAACACCTGAGTGTCCAACACTTTGCCTGTCATTCAATAGAATTAATGAAGCATGTCCCAAAGAGCAATGAGCTGAGACAGGCAGGCGCAGCTCACAACTTTTGTACACACTTTGAAATAGAGGAATTGTAGCTGGAATTGAGCAAATCAGATGGATGCTGGAATCATGGCATGAAAATGTCTTTTACCATTGCAACGGATATCACTTTAGAATTTTGAAAGGACTTCTGAATTCTGTATAACAGTATCAGACCAAAAAATGTTTAAGAGGCTGAGAAAGAAACTTTTCAGCAAAGGTAACTGAAAAAGGGTTTACTTTGATTTCGGCATTTTTTGATTGCTGCTACAGAAGACGTGTACTCTCTTGAATGCCCATCTCCCTTTTGACCATCTTTACTTGACATTGAATTGATTGATGCATTTTTTTCACATGTACTGAGATATAGTGAAAAATGGTGTTTTGCGTGCTATACCGGCAGATCATACCATACAAAGTGCATCAGGGTAGCATTCATTCATTGAAGCTCTTCTTATATCTTTGCTTCTGATCTTCTTTCCAGGATGACAAAATCAATTACTTTCCAGTCACTGATGTCTACCCACTTTAACACCAAAGAGTAAAACAGCAGAAGCAGTACCGAACATCATCTATCAGTGATGCTCTGATCAATGTAAAAGTACATTAATTAAATATATTTTACAAGCCTTTTGACAGGCTTGTAGAATACTGAATTTGTTGTAATAGAACAGGAATTCTGAGTTCACCAAAAGTTTTGTCAGGGAAGGCTTGATAACTGTGCTTTGAAGATTTTCCTGAAATATTATTAATCAAAGCTGCCAATCCAAATTTGTTTACATTCTATGTTAATTAGATATTAGTGTAATTGATTAATGTCCTTTTTTTGTCATTCATTGGTCTGTGCAAGAGATTACATTTTTCAGTACTAGACATTGAAATTAACTCCCTTTAAATTTTTATGATACCATATCGCAAATCTCCATCTTGGTTTTTAAAATGATAGAAGTGTATAGGGCTATTTACTAAATGATTACAAACATCACATTTGTGATTATGCTCTGTTATTTGTGTTTGTATGTTTCAATAATTGTATTTTAAGCAATGCAAACCATTACATCAAAAGGTAGCACTACTCCCAGATTTTCTATGTTTTAATATTTCAAGTATACACTGAAAAAGGTCTTGAATCTACTGATTTTTCACTTCTGAAATAAGTTTTACAAAAATGTTCTGTCATCGTCATAGTGTGTTGCAATCTGTTGAAACAATGATGCACTCAGATATTGAGTGCTAGAATATAGATTTATGGCCACAATCCCCCAAGGAGTATTTTGCCTTTGTAAGCCTGATTATTGAAGTTCAGTCTGAGCAAATGTATACTCATTGTAATATTTAATAGCTTTTGGCTAGTGCCTTTGAGTACAGGAGTTGGGATGTTATGTTGAGGTTGTACAGGATGTTGGCGAGGCCTCTTCTGGGGAACTGTGTCCAGTTCTGGTCTCTGTTATAGGAAGAATATTATAAAGCTGGAGAGGGTTCAGAAATGATTTACTAGGATGTTGCCGGGAATGGTGGGTTTTCGTTATAAGGAGATGTTGGATAGGTTGACACTGGAGAGTAGGAGGTTGAGAGATGACCTTAAAGAGGTTTATAAAATAATGAAGGGCACAGATAAGATGAATAACAGGTGTCCTTTCCCTAGGGTGGGTGATTTCAAGACTAGGGGACCTATTTCTAAGTTGAGAGGAGAAAAATTAAAAAAAAGACTTGGGGGCAATGTTTTTCACAGAGAGTGGTTCATGTGTGGAATGAACTTTGAGAGGAAGTGGTGGATGTGGGTATAGTTATAAGGTTTTAAAATTCATTTGGTTAAGTAAATGAATAATAAATGTTTGGATGGATATGGGCAAAACACAGGCAAGTGGGACTAGTTTAGTTTGGGATTATGACCAGCATGGACAGGTTGGACTGAAGGTTCTGTTTCTGTGCTGTATGACTCAATGAAATTTTAACAGGTCACATTATGAAGCTTTCATGCACCTATCACATTATGCCACAAGCAAATTATTTGCCATTGAAAGAAAATTTCAGAATATTGAATAGCCTGGATGGAGTGGACATAGGGAAGATGTTTCTATTGGCGGGAGAAATGAGGACCCATGGCCACAGTCTTAGAGTAAAGGGAAGACCCTTTAGAACAGAGAGAAGGAGAAACTTTCGCCAGAGTGTGGTGATTCTGTGGAATTCATTCCCACAGTAGGCTGTGGAGGCCACATCATAGAGTATACTTAAAACAGTGATAGGCAAGTTCTTCATTGCCAAGGGGATCAAAGTTTACTGGGAGAAAGCAGGAAAATGGGATTGAAAAGCCTATCAGCCATGATTGAATGGTGGAGCAGACTTGATAGGCTGAATGGACTAATTTCTGCTCCTATATCTTATGGTCTGAAATGCTGAGAAGGACAGAACAGTTATAGGAAAGTCCACAAATTAACACTGACAGGTACTTTTACTCTAACACTATTTTGAAAACAAACCAATTTTGATTTCATGAAGTTGTAACTCAAGGTTTAACTCCCAGAAGATATGAATTGAGCTGACAGATTTCAACTGCATTAGACAAGGCAAAAATATTCTCTGTGAACCTCTTATCATTGGCTATCCTTACAGCATGGGAATAATGACACACACAAAAAAATGTAGACATAACATGATGGGCTAAGAATCAGTCGTCCAAAGAGTTAGCAGGAATAGAGCAAAAATGTAGCAGTTTGAAAGGATTTAGGATTTTTTCCTTAAAACCTCATGGCATCCTGCACAACATTTTGCTTTTATCCTCTTATGGGATGTGGTGTCACTGGCTAACCAGCATTTATTGTCAGTCCCTAGTTTCCATTGAAAAGATGGTAGTGAGCTGCCACCTTCAACCACTGCAGTCCCTGTGATGTAGGTAGACCCACCATCCCCTGAGGGAGGGAATACCAGGATTTTGACCAAGCAGCAGTGAAGGAATGGTGATATATTTCCAAGTCAGGATGGTGAGCTGCTTGAAGGGGAACTAGAAAGGGCGGCACAGTGGCTCAGTGGTTAGCGTTGCTGCCTCACAGCACCAGGGACCCGGGTTCTATTCCAGCCTTGGGCGACTGTCTGTGTAAAGTTTGCACATTCTCCCTGTGTCTGCGTCCTTTTCCTCCCACAGTCCAAATATGTGCAAATTAGGTGAATTGGCCATGCTACATTACCCATAGTAGTTTTCAGGGTAGATTAGGTGCATTGGTCAGGCGTAAATATAGGATAATAGTGTAGAAGAATGAGTCTGGGTGTGTTACTCTTCAGAGGGTCAGTGTGGACTTACTGGGCCGAAGGGCCTGTTTCCACACCGTAAGGATTCTTTGATTACAGGTGTTGGTGTTTCCATGTATCTGCTGCCCTTATCCTTCTAGATGGAATTGGTCATAGATTTGGAAGGTGGTATCGAAGAATCTTTGGTGAGTACCACAGTGCATCCTGTAGATAGTAAACACTGCTACTAATGAGTGTCAGTGGTGGAAGGAATGGATGCTTATGGATGTGGTGCTAATCAAGTGGGTTGCTTTGTCCTGGGAGGTAGCAAGCTTTCTTGAATGTTGATGGAGCTGCACCCACCCAGGCATGTGAGGAATTCTCCATCACACTCCTGACTTGTGCCTTTTAGAAGGTGGATGGGCTTTGCATAGTCTTTCTGCAATATTGCTAACTTAACATATACAGCGGCATATATGGCAAGACCAGTTAGGTTTCTGGTCTGTGGTAACCTCCTGAATGTTGGGATTGGGCAATTCAGGTGATGAGAAAGTGAGGTCTGCAGATGCTGGAGATCAGAGCTGAAAATGTGTTGCTGGAACAGCGCAGCAGGTCAGGCAGCAGCCAGGGAACAGGAGAATCGACGTTTCGGGCATAAGCCCTTCTTCCTGAAGAAGGGCTTATGCCCGAAATGTCGATTCTCCTGTTCCCTGGCTGCTGCCTGACCTGCTGTGCTGTTCCAGTAACACATTTTCAGCAATTCAGGTGATGGTAACACTATTAAATGTCAAGGGGTTGAATTTAGATTGCCTTTGCGTCTGATTGAAGATGGTCATTGCCTGGAATTTGTGTGGTCACTTGACAGCCCATACTTAAATATTGTTGAGATCTTGTTCCAATTTGACATGGCTGCTTCAGGATCTGGAGGATTTTAATAATTGCAGGATTTTTATCAAGAAAATATCTGTATTTCTGGTAGGATCAGCAATTAGGCATGGAAAGAAGAGTCAAAAGGAAAAAAAAAGGTACAATCCTTGATAAATAGCTGCAGAAGACTGTTCTGTACAAATAGATATAAGGAATGAATGAATGTGAAGATGGTGCTTATGAATTTAAACTCCATTGAATGGAGTAGCTAGGACTCAATGAAATTTGGCCAGTACAGGGTCAACCTTGAAGAATTATAGAGTCTGAGTTGTACAGCATGGCGTATAACTTGTCCATGCTGACTACACATCCTAAACTGATCTAGTCCCATTTGCCAGTATTTGGCCCATATTCCTCTAAACCCTTCCTATTCATATACCCACCCAGATGCCTTTGAAATGTTATGATTGTACCAGCCTCCACCACTTCCTCTGGCCATTCGTTCCATACATGTACCACCCTCTGAGTAAAAAGATTGTCCTTCAGGTCCCTTTAAAATCTTTCCCCTCTCACCTTAAACTTATTTCCTGTACTTTGGACTCCCCTACCCTGGGAAAAATAAACTTTGGCTATTCACCCTATCCATGCTCCTCATGATTTTATAAATATCCATAACGTCACCTGTCAGTCTCTGACATTCCAGGGGAGAAAAAGCCCCAGCATATTCAACCTTTCCTGACAGCTCAAACCCTCTAATCCTTATAAATCTTTTCTGAACTCTTTCAAGTTTAACAATAGATTTCCTATAGCAGGGAGACCAGAATTGGATGCAGTATTCTAAAAGTGCCATAACCAATGTGCTATACAGCTGCAACATGACATTCCAACTCCTATACTCAATGTACTGAACAATGAAGGGCAAGCATACCAAATACTATCTTCACCACCCTGTCTACCTGCGACTCCACTTTCAAGGAACTATGAACCTGCACCCCAGGTCCATGCCATTGACTGTATAAATCCTGCCCTGATTTGCCTTGCCAAAATACAGCATTCATATTTATTTAAATATTGGGTCCTTTGATATAGGTCTTGTTGTACTCTGAAATAACCTTCTTAAAATAGATACACATTACTGTGTTTTGATGAGTTGGAGTTTGTATAGGCTAGTATCAGGTAAACCAGCAAAGAAAGCATAAGAGAAGTTAAGCATTCAGGCGACCCGAACAAGAGTTTCAATGGTGCATGGGTCAAGATAAAGAATATCTTTGAGATGGACTAAATATATAATTAGAGACTATTGATCAGTCTGTGTCAACAGGAGGAGAGGCTAGAGTGCTTAGCATTATTTAGGCCCATATATCACAGCACCTTCAGCTGAGGACAGGTATGTGATTAAATGCAGAATCCAAAATGTTGTCAAAATTTTTCTTCAAAGGTTAATTTTGAAGTACCCATGTAGTGATAAGATAAGTATTAATTACTCATAATCTAGCTCTCTGGGACAGAAAATTAACGCTTACAAGTCTGGAGATTCATTCCTTAATATTGCACGTACTTTTCAATATTTCTTCTCTCTGTCTAATCTTTGGTTCCTTCCTTCTTTTTTCTCTTCCTATATCAGGTTTGATGTTGAATTCTCAGTTCTTATGTGCTAATATCACAATGTTGCAACCTGGTTAGTTAAGAAGATCCATGGTTGCTTGCCATGTGAAGCTCATTTCATCTGCCATTGCTCCAGCAATTTACAGAACAAAATATTGTCAACATTAATTGAGCAAAGGCACCTCTAACTAACAGTGGGCTGTATTTGTCACCCTGCCACAGGAGACTTTAGATTATTATTTCAAACCAGCATCCCCATTTGGTTACCCATTGAGATGAATTAACAAAAACACCATGCTTTCCATTATTAATTAAGTTTGTTCAGCATGGTATGACTTTCCATTCACAGCCAACATTATACCTTACTACAGCATGGTGTGACTTAATTGTAAGCTGACATGCATTGATTATCGCTCCCATCTCTGAATGTCAAATAATACCTCAATATTGCAACCCTGGACAGGCAATGCAAAGATGCTACTTATCTTGTTAAATTATTGTTCTAAAAAAAATCACAACATTGAAGAGTAAACACTGGAACATATGGGTCTGACAAAATAAACTGCATCCTAATTGAACACAGGTCTTTAGCATTACATTGTTCATTTACATACCTGTCAACCATTTGAACACCTCTGCCCTTAATGACTTTTGCTGACTGAAAGTGAAAGTGAATTCCACTCATTAAATTTTCTGTCATAAGTGACTTACATTTCCTCTGCCAGTTTGGGTGTTCATTTTTTTTTAGCCCTTGGGAACTTAACAGCATCTGGACAACATTGATTTCAGTTTTGTTTCACTAAATTAATAATGCAGCAAAAGTTTTCAGAACTGATGTGCTTGCCAGAGGCTTCCCAGCATCTTGGGTGCATTTTGTACAGTATGAATTAATCATTGTAGCATACTAATAATTATTCAATTATTATGCTTCATACATTAGGCTTGAATTCTTCTCAAGGTGGAATGGTTATGCCTTTGAATCAGGATTAAAGGGAAGATGTTTTGAATTTATATAAGTTTGAATGCAGTTACACTGAGGCCTCTCAATATGTATAATTAATTGAGCCATTTAGCAGGTTCAGCAAAATAAAGTTTATCAAGTTTTCATAAACTATTGCACATTTCCTATTTAATCCTTTGTAAAGGATTGCGTCAGGTGGAACAGATGTAAGTGACTTGTCACAATTATTAAACAGCATGCAATATTCCTGAATGATAAAGGTGACACAAGGTTGATTGCACTGTCATCTAGAACATATCAAGGCTTAACCTGATGTAGATTTGAGATCTATATAGCCTTCTAAATTGGGATACTGGTGGCATTTAGTGATCTGCAAGGTTTTAACACTCATAAAGTAAAACCTTGCTAGCTAAATAATATAATTTCTGATATATTAGGGACAGCCACAGAAATGACTTGTAGAAATTTTGGGTAAAGAGCAGAGAGAATCACTAACGGATATCTTCTTATTTCATGCAGATACAAAACGATACAAGTATTGAAACACTCAAGATTTTAAAACTTACTATCTCCAACACTGAAAAATGTGAAGCTATGATATCTATGTATTTAGAATTATTTTTATCAAAAATTATTATATATGTTATAATTATGCAATATTATATAATAATTCTATATAAATCTCTTACCTGAAATTCTATGACTTATACATTGTTTTTTTCCCTACGAGAGTGTTCTCTTCTTTCTACTCAAATTTTTCTCCTGGGCAACATGTTAAGTCCAACTAATTGGCGAACGAACCTTCATTTGACCTTATATTTGTATTGTCCTTTTTAATTGCCAGAAAGTACATGAATAACCCAGAATGACAACTATACACAGTGCATGACTTTCTGTTTAAAGCTAAACCTTAATTGTTTTCATTAAAATTATGGAGTACTAAATTTAAATCCTTGATCTGCGTGAAAACATCGTAGATTACAGATTCTTTATGAAGTGATTATTCATTCTCAGAATGTGGTCATTACGAGAAAGGCTCATACTGGTTCATTGCTCGTGGCCCTGTGTCGATCATGCAGAGGCTGCTTCTTGAACTGTTGTATGGTCATGTGGTGAACATATTCCCCTGATAAGAGTTCCAGCATTACAACATTTTGACCTGCCGAAAATGGAGGAATTTCAGGTTGATTGAGAACTTTTAGTGATGTGCTGCCATGCAATTCCTATACTTATTTTATAGGCTGAATTTGGGATTTGCTAATGTTGAAGACTTGATGTGTTGCTGCAGTGCATTCTGTTGTTTATCTCTGCTGTTATGATACACCATTGGTGGAGGGCAGTAGCGAAATAAGTTTGTTCATCTGAGGGATGCTGAGGATCGAGAGTTGGTATGACGGACATAAGAATTCACATGAATAAGGTTCGGTTGAGAACGATAAAATGCCATTGTATGTGTATCAGATACTAAGTTGGGAATTACAAGCAGAGCCTAGAAGATGGCAGAGATTCCTAATTTGGAGGCGATCTTCCAAAATCATGTTAGTTGACCTCAAAGTTATTGAATGAAGTTAGAATGCTTCTGGTCCAGCAGTAGGAGCACATGACTTCTCTGACAAGTAAATATTGAACTGCTTCTTTTTGGATTATCTCAAACCTTGAGTGTGGCTCCAGTTACACCCACCCTGGGGAGTATTTCCCTCACATTCCTGATTTGAGCCTTGTAGATGTGCCCTCACTGTTATCCAGTCTTGCTGCATGCAGATATGAATTGTTTCATGTGTGAGGAATTGCTCATTGAGCTTCACACTGATAATTGTTCAGTGAACTGTCCCATTTCTGACCTTCATTGTGAAATAAGGTCATTGATGAAGCAGCTGAAGATAATAGGGATTATAAATCATCTTCAATACCTAACTATTTAACAAATATTTGTGAATTAAATGTCTCCCAATGGACAATGTTCTTAAATAATAATAATCTGTTGGTCTTAGAAAATGTTACAGCAGCATGTCAGTTCCACAGAGGAGAGAGTCTCGAAGATGCTTCTAAAAACAAAGTGAACATTTGTGTTTACCATCAAAATTGCAAATTATAATTTTGTTTAGTATAGTTAAATCTCTTGCACAACTCAGAAAATGAAAATTCTTAGTGTATTCTAGTCTTCTCTACATTCTTCCAATATTATAAACAGAAGTGGCAGTGTGTCATTTGTCCCATCAAGCCTACCCTGCCATTTAACATGATCTTGTCTGAGCCTCTATCTCAATGCTATACTTCTGCTCTTGCCCCACACCCTAATAAATCCTCAGGCTTTGGAAATCAATTGATTTATTATTTAAATATATTCAGTGACGTGACCTCCATAGCTTTCTCCACAGTGGTAGAGAATGCCACAAATTCCCCTTCCTCTTTGTGAACAAGTTTGTCATCATAGTTCAAGATGTCCTGCTGTGTACCTTGAGACCATGAGCCCTTGTTCTGGAGCCCCAGTAAAGGGAAACAAGATCCCCGCATTCAGCCTGTCCAGCCCTGCCAATAATTGTATCTGTTTCAGTGAGATTCTCATACATTCCTGTGAATATAGACCCAGTCAACACAATGTTTTCTCATATGCCAAACCTGCCATACAGTCTCTGTGAAGCTCTCTGGCAGAAAGGAGATGAAAACTGCACAGAGTCCTTCAGATGGGGTCTCAGCAAGTTCTCTGTTCATCGGCAGTATGTCTTCCTTGCTTCTGTACATAAACTATCTTGCATTGATGCTCAACATACCATTTGCCTTCATGACTGTTATTACGTGCTTGCTTTCACTGACTGATGTGCAAGGACATATGGGGTTGGAGGGCTGGGTGTCCCTGTGTATACCATCGTTTTCCAGCCCATCACGTTTAAATGTTACTCTGCCGTTCTGACTTTCCTAGCAAAGTGAACAACTTCACACATCATACCTTTATTGGTGTGCATTTCCCCACTCGCTCAACTTGTCTAAGTCATCATAAAGATTCTTTACTCCAACAACCAACCGTCCCCCCCACCCACCCGCCACGTGCCAAAATACCAGTTTTCTGTGTTAAGCAAACTTGGAAATATTACATTTGATTCTGTTATCCAAATCGGTGACACATATGTTGTGAATACCTGGGGCCACAGCACTGTTCCCTCCAGTACCCCATTTATCACCACTTTCTATTCTAAGAATAGCCAATAATAAAAAGGTGATGGGGATAGGGTGGGATGCTCTTTGGAGGGTTGGTTCAGACTAGATGGGCTGAATAGCCTCTATCTGCACTGTAGAGATTCTACAATTCTATTTTTCAGAAGTAGACTATTCATTTCAAGAAGTCTGCTCTGTCATTCAATGCGATCATGGTTAATCTGATAATCCTTAAATCCAGTTCCTGCCTTTTCCTTAGAAATCTAGATCCCCTTACTGATTAAAAATCTATCTATCTCAACCTTAAATATACTTAATGATCCAACCTCAAAAGCTCTGAGGTAAAGAATTTCACAGGTTCACTATCATTTGAGAGATGCAATTCTACCTCATCTTTGTATTAAACAGGCAACTCCCTTTTCTGAGATTACATCCACTTGTCCTAGATTCTCTGGAAAGAAGAAACATCCCTTCCACATCTATTCTGCCAAATCCCCCAAGGTGGTAAATAAGGTCACCTCTTATTCTTCTCGAGTCTCCAGGTTGTAGGTCCACCCCACTCAACTTGTCCTCATCTGGCAATCCCTTAATACTGGTATCAGTCCCGTGAACCTTCTCTGGCCTGCCTCCAATGCCAGTATATCTTTCCTTAGATTTCTTCTCGTTATTCCAGAAAAGGACTAATTGTGTTGTTTGAGAAATGCTTCCCTATTTTTATAAATTGTTCCTTTTTGAAATAAAGGTCAACATTCCACATGATTTCCCTAATACCTGCTGAATTTGCTTGCTATCTTTTTTGTGATTTATGTTTAAAGATTCTCAAATCACTCCATGCTGTATCTTTCTCCATTTTAGTAATATTCGGCACTTGGATTTCCATCAAAATGCTTTAACTCACATTTTCCCCACATTAAATTTCATCTACTAAATGTTTGTCCACTCACTTATGTCTAGATCCCTTTGCAGACTCTTTATGTCACCCTCACTAATTGCCTTACTCTCAGCTCCCCGTCTGTAGCAGACTAATTGAAAACTAATAGAAGGCTCAGACACAAAAACAGTAGAATTACTGAAATTAAAAATTGTAACAATAAACCCAATTATTTCAGTAAAATCAATAAAGTAGGATAAGCAGACATGAATAAAAGCAGTAAGGAACATGTATCAAGAAAAATACTATTTTGCTTAATAGGAAGGTACATATTTGGAAGAATCTACGAAGAAGAGTAATAAAGATAAGAAGGTAAGGGTTACTGAAAATATAATTGGATGTAATAATGAGGGAAAGTTACTGTATTGGAAGAAAGAGCTTTGTGAGTCGAATGATATTGTATTACTGTCTTTGTGGTATCATCTAAATTATACTTTTGTTAATAAGTTTTCCTGAACTAACAGGCTTCTCCATCTAAATCATTGAGGGAACTTTTCTTTTTAAAAACATTTTCTCAACAGATTTTAATTCTCTTCAAGCATTGTTATTTTGCGAAGCAGTTTCATTGATAATGGGAACTCTTTATAATCCCCAAATGCATCATTTTTATGTCTAATCCAATGACAGTAAATATAACCAAGCTAATTGACAGTGAATAAAGTTAACTGCTGTGTTTTGTTTTAATCTGACGTCCATTTATCCATTGCAAATAAGAATTTTGAAAGACAATGAGGAGAATGATCCACAGTTGATATTTCCTTTTCTTATGATGGCCTTCCTGAGATGATGAGGGCAACTGTAAGCAAGATCTCTATATGTTTAGGTGGTTAGATTAGACTAACTCAAGACAGATCTGGAATCAAACATGGAATTTTCTTGCCCTTTAGAATTTAGTAAATATTAGAGCAGTAGTAGCTATCTAGGTCATTCAGGTAGTTTCTGGCAGTCAGAAAAAGCAATTTAAATGAAAGTTCAGGTGAGGGCTGGTTGGCTATTTACATAGTTGAACTTAACATATGCCATCAAGAAGCCAGATTTCTTTTCATATAATATTCTTGTAAAGATTAAATTTGAGGCATTGAGGACTTTGAGCTAATATAAAGAATGAAGATGGGCTAATGTGTGATTGGGACTTAGTGCAAGATAGGGCAGAGATTTCTATCTACATAAGGTACAGGTTGGATAGTTCATCCAGACAGCATTGGAATAGTAAAGTCTGACAATGACTAAGACCATGGATTTGGGTGTCACGCTATAGGAAGACTGTGAATAGATTGAAAAGAATGCAGAAGGCATTAACTAAAATGGTTCCAGGGATGAGAAACATCAATTATCAGATAGATTGGAGAAATTGGGGCTGATCTCCTTGGAGAGAAGAAAGCTAGATCTGTTAAAGTTTTAAAAATCATGAGAGGTCTGGAAAGAGTAGATAGGGAGAACTGTTCCTGTTTGTAAAAGTATCGAGAATGAGTCAGCACAGATTTAAAGTTATTTGCAAACGTAGCAAGGCCATAAGACCAAAGGAGCAGAAATTAGGCCATTCGGCCCATTGAATCTGCTCTGCCATTCAATCATGGCTGATAGGTTTTCCTGAACCAACAGGCTTCTACATCTAAATCATTGAGGGAACTTTTCTTTTTAAAAATATTTTCTCAACAGATTTCAATTCTCTTCAAGCATTGTTATTTTGTGAAGCACCGTTTCATTGATAATGGGAACTCTTTATAATCCCCAAATGCATCATTTTTATGTCTAATCCAATGACAGTAAAGATAACCAAGCTAATTGACAGTGAACAAATTTAACTGCTGTGTTTTGTTTTAATCTGATGTCTATTTATCCAGTGCAAATAAGAATTTTGAAAGACATTTTCCCACTTTCTGCCCATAACCTTTGACTCCCTTGGCAATCAAGAACTTTTCTATCTCTGTCTTAAATATAATCAATGACCTGGCCTCCACAGCTCTCTGGCAATGAATTCCACAGATTCACCACTCTTTGGCTAAAGAAGTTTCTCCTTATCTCCATTTTAAAGGGTCTTCTCTTTACTCTAAGGCTGTGTCCTCGGGTAGCAAGTATGACAGAAAACAGCTTTCTCACACATTGTGGTTTGGGTCTAGAATTCACTGCTTAGAAGTATAGTGGAGGCAAATTAATTGAGGCATTCAAGAGGTCATTGATTTTTAAATAGAAACGTTCAACGTGCAAGAGTAGGGGATAAAGCAGATGAAACATACTTGGTCATACTACTCGTTGGAGAGCCAGTGCAGTCATGAAAGGCTTAATGGCCTCTTTCTGCAATGTAACAACTTCATGGATAAGAGTTTCAGTATATAAATAGGTTGAAGTAAAGGCAGGGACAGTTGATGTAATGTATGTGGAAGTATAAGATATTTATGATGATGATATGGGGCCAGCCAAAATTGCAAAGTCTGTTTCAACCAGAGGTCCTGGTCAAGGAAAGGAAAGGAATGGATTTGGAGATAAAACTATGGAGTTAATGGCAAAGAGTGAAGTTGATGGCTTTGGTAATCTCAGTTTAGAACTGGAGAAAATAGAGGCTTTTCCAAGACTGAGCATCTGACCAGCTTTACAGTACAGTGGCAGCTAATTTGGTGCAGAGAGGGTGAGGGGGGATTAGTGAATACAAATTAAGGTCGCCTGTCATTGGTGCAGCCAAGCTATTGCCTATCGAGATGGTTTGTGTTTGGTTTTACTTTGTTGCAGAATGTAAGTATGGGATATTTTTCAGACAAAGGACCATATATTGCACTAAACATTAAATATAATTAGTAATATTACAAAGTTGACAGAAAACACACGTGCCCAAAAATTAAAACATTTTAATCTCAACTTGTGTACATGGGAATCATTTTCTGTATCATGTGTCTCCAATGTGCCTTTGTTTTTTAAAAAAATTATGTAAAATGCACAATTTTTGATCCCTCATTCTGCTGCAGCCTTGCATTTTAACACCACAATTTTCAGTGTCTATTTTACAGATGAAGACATTCAGTTCAAACATTCTCTGTATCGCTAAGTTCTATTAAATACATTCTGTTTTCCAGCTGCACATTTTGTCTGCAAAAATACTTCATTGTTATCTCACATTATTCTTACACTATTTGCTCCTTACAATTTACCTTCGGATTGTTTTACAAGACTTAATCTTTCTGTAGTTTAGAACATGAATGTTGTTGATTTTCAAGCATAACTTCTAGTTACAAGATCATCCCTTCCAACTGAAGCATGCAGACATTTTATTTCTAGATGTCTAGTTCTCCAGCATAATAGGTGGGAAATTATGCTGCTTTCCTAAAGTAGAACTTATGAAAGCTGTTTAAATCCAAAACGGTGAAATCATAGCATACACTACAAATTACAACTACAGCACAGAGCATTGCACACTGCAACAGTCATTTTACAACAGAGGACAGTAAATCTGATAGAGATTTCTGAATCACCCTTGCGACATCTGAAGGACGTTATATAAAAAGAATGTTCAGGAAGGAAACTTTTGCATAAGTAATACTTAAGTGTAGGTGAGAAAGTTCCAGATGCAACTTCTGTTATCCTTTACTGTAAAAGCGTTCATCAAATAATTTTATTTTTGCAATCAGATAGTCATTTGATTTTTAAAGAAGTATTGCTGTATTACTTTGCAGTGCTTCAACCAGAGACCAATCTAGGAAAATGCTGAACAAAAATGCAAATTTCTTTTATTTTTCTTTCCAAGCAACCTACCCCATTTAACAGCACGTCGACAATGTTCACATTTGTAAACTATATATATATTCATCTAAATACAACGGCATTACAGAAAGGAAAAGAACATGGTGGAAGTTCACTGCCTTGCCACAGAAATATTAATCATGCAAACATGAAGATTCTGTCCTTCTAACCTCTCTTTGAAGCACTGTATCACTCAGATATTTTACTTTATCAGGGGGCGGAAGGAGTAGGGGAATTGATAAACAGGTTTACTCTGTTGAAACATGCTCTGTCTACTGAACATTGTCCAAAGAGTATAGGTTATGGTTCTCTTTCCTTTGAGCTGTGGCTGAGAATAAAAGCACCCTCCTTTGCTCCATAATACCATTCGGTATAATTTTCAGGAAAATGGCTTAACTAAAGACTAAATCATTGAAATGCTGGCACACCTAAATTCCCCATTTTCTTTTTAAAAAGGAATCAATAATGTAATTCAGTACATTTGAAGATACTGACTCAAAAATATACATATTTTTATAGGAGGAAGAACAACTTCCACAGTTACAAATGATAGGAGCACAAAGCTTGTTGAATAACCACCTACTAAGTCCCATATAAATCTGGGAGACCATGCAGAAAGAACAGTCTGTTAGGCTTGCTACAGCTGCAATGAGAAAAGATAAAATCTGTAATACACATCAACTGCAGTCCACCCATTCAAGCGCTTGCCTGAAAATTGTTCACACTCATTATAAGCATCATAGAACAAGCTTGTACAGGAAAAAGAAAGTATGGATTAAAAAAAATGGATTTTGCTTTGTCTTGCTGTGAAAGCCTCAATTCAGTAATTTTAATTTGAGGGTTATTATTTTCAAGGTTTTACTTTATTGTAAATGGTTAATATAAATTAATAACCAGAACTCATCACAACAATTGGTTTTTCCATCTGTTCTTAACTAAACAGTCTTTTAGTGACTGGTGACCATCCACATATAATCATCCTCTTAAGAAACAGGCCCCAATTTTGGTGAAATATTGTACATGCTCACTGCATGAAAAATATGAATGTTATGTATTGATTGCCCCAAGGAAAATTTAACATGCAATTTTGTGGTATTCGTTTAATTTAAAATATGTTAGTTTTCAATCCAATATTTACAGTTACTTATAACTTAAATGAGTTCATTTTATTTTTGCTGAAATCATTGTTGCTGCAAAGAGGAAAATTTCATTTGTTATTTCTCCCTCATGCACACTTTCCAGTTCATGTGTACTTTTCTCACAAAACAAGCCTTCAGGCAGGAAATGTAGCAAAAGTGGAAATGTCTCATTGTGCTCAACTGCAATGTAATCATTGCAGAGCTTTTGCAAGCTTAATGATGCCTCTTTTTGCTCATCTCACTGTCAATGTTACATAATTTTGATGTCAAGCTTCACTGATAAATATCTTCAGTGTGATGATCACTGTTGCCATGGACTTCGCAATGCAAAACTATCAGGGAAAACACTCATGTTCTCCTCTTGCTCTCCAGTCTGTGATGTTCTTTTCTATTTCTTCAATAGCAGGAACATAACACAGGTGATCGGTCATCTGACTTTCCAGGCTCACATTTGAGTTGTTAGGATTTTTTACAGTGCTGACACTTTTACAATGTTGGTTTCTGCTTGATCTGGAGAGTCAGACCTGTCATCTCCTTCGGGTGTTGTAGCAGGAGGACTGGGCATGCTTATTACTGCTGTTGTTATATAGGATTTCTCACAATTTAGTTTGACACTTTCTTCTATGTTTGCATTCAAGCTGGATCGGCTGGAAGAATAAACACCTACTGTTACAGCCTGTAAGCACTGTCAAAGCACAGACAAACATAAAATTTGATTTTTAAATACTATTTCATAAAAAAAACCTGACAACAAATTCTTACAAAGTCAGATTTTGCATCAATGTGGCCATTTAAATAGATCTCTTTTTTTATTAACTCATTCTCAGGATGAGAGCATTGCTGGATAACCAGCATTTATTGCCCATCCCATTGGGCGCTTAAGAGTCAACCATATTGCTGTGGGTCTGGAGTCACATGTAGGCTAGAGCAGGTAAGGACGGCAGTTTCCTTCCCTAAAGGACATTAGTGAATCAGATGGGTTTTTCCAACAGTCGATAATGGATTCCTGACCATCACAGACTCTTGATTCCAGATATTTATTGAATTCAAATTCCACTATCTTCCATGGCAGGATTTGAACCTGGGACCCTCGAACATTACCTGAGTCTCTGGGTTAAGAGTCCAGCAATAATATCACTCGGCCATTGCCTCCATAATAACTCACTAAATTCTCCATTTTTTGTTTTAATGTTAAAATTATTCACAAAATAAATAGTTTCATCAATATAAAATAGTTTTCAAAGACAATTTTAAAAAGGTCAAATCACAATGAACTTGTGTAAATAACAATTATCACAACTTTCATCTTTTTTTTCATAAAAATCACTGTTCAAACTTGAAATAAATGAGAGAAATTCAAGGCAATGAAAAGAGGAAAAGAGGCTTATGATAGCTCCATAAAAGAAATGGTAGGGCAGATTTTGGACTTTGTCTGTTTGTAGTGACAGCACAAGCTTAAACCAAGAGGTCCTTAGATTGCCAGGGATTGGTCCTCAGGCCTTATCCATATATTCAAGGGGAGCTAAATGTCCATACCCCTTCCTTAGTTCTGTCACCACAGTCTTACCAGGCCATAGGGGCTACTCTCTTATGAGAGAGAAGTGACTGGTGGTGAGTTAACCTGCAGGCCACCCAGACCTCAGGCGAGGGAAGAGATTGAGAAGGAGAGTCCTCAAACCGGTGGTGGGAATTGAACCCGTGCTGTTGGCATCATACTTCTCTGCAAATCAACAATCCAGCCAACTGAACTAAATGGATTTCTGCCCTTGCTTAGATGGCTTGCTTCATGAAAATAAACTTTGTCCCATCTACCAATCAAGTAGTGATACTGAGGTAAGTTCTGGGGGTGAGGGGGCAACTGGGTGGGAACAACAAAGATTGCAAGAACTGTGAATCCAAAGTGAGTACTCCTTCTTGGCTCCATAGAAAGGCAGAAAGAGAAATTAGTCAACATTCTCCATAGTTGTTGGATGCAAATGTTACAAAACAAAGAGCAACAAAGACTGTGAAACCTCCTTTAGCCATTTGGAACAAACTTCATGTGTAGGGTCTGTGACCTTTTGGGCCCCTTACCATAAGCCTGTACAAACAGGCTGCCATGCACTGATTTAAACTTAAACCAATTGCAATTTTCAGGCTGAGATATTCATCTGTCCAGCAGCTGGGAAATACCAGGAAAACTCCAGGGATGTCTCAGAGAAATGGACTAGGGCCTCTGTCGACAGTGGGCACACAGGAAGGGTTTATTAAAGTAATGTCAAGATGCTGGCCCTCCTGCCAAAGTTTCAGTTGTAGCAAAGGAGCTATGCTGTTTGAAGGGTGCCTGAAAGCATTAACTTTAGCTGCTGGGCAAATACCTTGTCAGCTTTCAGGGTCTATCAGACTAGGCATGAAGACTGGAGGAGGCATTTTATTCCATCTCATCACAGATCTTCGGGCAACTGCCAAAAGTGTCCAATACATGTGATAGTTCCAGTCTCGCAAGCATGGTTTATGTATCTGTGCTCAATTGGTTTCCAGGACAAGCATAGGAGGAAGCTTACATCACGGCTGTGACTGAGTCATGCAAATGATCTGTGAATTCTCACAGCACAAATCTTTTCAAACACAGGACTAGAGCCCTGCCACTATTATAGCCTGAAACATTTGCTAAACGATTGTCATTAGTTGATCAGAATAGTTTAAATCTTACAGTATTACATTTTTTGTACAAGATGGATGGATAACCATTGTAATACCAAATAGCTAACAATGAATTTCTCACTTGGTGTTAGTTTCTATAATTTATATTAATTCTTAAATTTAAAAATGAGTTATTAAGTTTTGATTTACAGAAGAAAAGGACATAAATGATTACCTATTGGAGAGTGCACTCTGCTGTACACATCGAATCTGAATGGTACTGAGCTCCTGTACACTTCCAGGGCGACTGCAAGTAATATTGGAATTTGGGAGTCGGAAAGGCTTTTTGCTACGTCTTGAGCAACATGTTCCTGTTAAACCATGGTGAGATGAGAGAGAAGGGGTGTGCGAATTTGATCGATTTCTTGTAGATCCCTCGAGACAATTCTCTTCATATGTTTGTTCATCCACAAAGTCATGATTCTAATTAAAAGAGAAAAAGGAACAGAGAAAGGAAGGCATTATATATTTATCAGTTCGAGGAGAATTTTAGCGCTTCACCTCTTTTTAAACAAACAAGTGAACAGCAAGAATCCAGGGCATGAATACTAACTAAAATTGCGCGCACTCTGGCTAGCAACTGCTTTCAAATTCCAACCTTGTTAATCTGGCCGGAGAGCTCAGCTAGTGGCAGAAGCTATAAAAAGCTGAACAAGACCGAATCTATCAGGTTCTGTGAGACGTGGGCTACTAGGAGATGAGTGGCAAAATTAAGATTATTTTGCTGCACCCTTTTCACTTTTCTCAAATGGCAATGGCCAAGTGCCTTGTTAATTGGCCAACTTGCCACAAGTTGCAATATTACCAAACTCACTGTACAAACAAGTTATCAGGAAAAGTTGACATGGAAACCACTGTATTTCTTGGTCAGTTTAACTTGCTGCTTGCTCCAAGAGAACACCGAGCACCAACATCTCAGGCACACTCTACTGGCACCAGCTACACACAACCCAAGTCTACAGACACAGGCAGCTGACATATGCCAGCCTCTATCAACACTCATGTATAAGTCTGATCCAATTAGATGATGCTTGTGCACTTCATGATGCACCTTACGCTGTGCCAGCAACTATTATAATGTTGCAGTAAAGATATTGTGCGCACAGGGACACACTCAAACTCAAACTGGACCATGCTGCATTTTTGGGTTCTTCACTCACTATCATAGTGCTCACTTACTAAGCCCAGATGGGTACCTGCATCACCCTGCATTACATTGGCTTGCCGATTTGTGCATTGCTCTGTCAGCTAGAGATACCTGGCTCATATATTACTGTTGCATTGTCATGCTGTTGTAGTGTAGACACAAAACCAGGAAACTTGTCACTGTTGTCAACAGGCCTCAGTCCAGTTAAGGGGAAATAGCCTTCACTGAGGGGATCCTGGCACAGTAAGTCTAGGGCAGGCTCCATTACCAGTCCAGGTCATGCTCAGGATGGTCAGAGTCAGAATCCTCTCCTCAAAAGGGGTGAGGTGCTGAATGACAGACCATTGCCCATCTTTTTGTGCCCTTTGGTGGTGTGTTTTTCTCCTGGAATGACAGAGATGCAAGTATCACTGAAGATAAAGATAGGCATCACAGCTATTACTGTTGGTGCACGTGAGGAGATGTCTGAGTGAGTGAGCAGGCAGTACAGAGGGTATACATGGTCAGTTATATCACAGTTTGGGTGGGTGAATGCAAGTGGGGAAGATGTTGCATGCATCTGTGAGACTGATAGAGCATGAGTCTTAGTGAGTACAGTCGCAATTTGAGTGTAAAGTACTAGAAGGAAGATGGTGGACTTATGTTGATGGAGTGGAGAGGACTTTGACATTTTTCCTATAGTTCTGAGCATTCCTCCAGACAGCTAGGAGTGTTCTAACTTTGGTGGCAAACATGGATCAGACCGGTCTCGTGCCTTGGTCTCGACTGATGGTTCTGGGTAATAGAGGAAATCCCACTTGTGCACAACCCCATTCAGCAGGATCTCAGGCCCCTGCCCATAAAGCAAGGTGCCAATGCTATCCTGTCTACCATGTCTAGAGCAAAAGTCAGGTACAATGCAGGGCAGCTTTGGACGGACCATTCTTGGCAAAGTGCATGGTGGCCTTTTAAAGATAGTGCTTGTGCTAGGAAAGCTGGTCACTTATTTTCATGAGTGGTGAGTTGTTCTGGGAAAGGCGTGTGGTAAGATGGGGTGGAAATTGGATTTGATACTCACCGAAGGAATGAACTGCCAACTAATGCAGTGAGTTTAGTAATATGGTGAGGAAAACTCACTTAACTTCACAGTGAGAATCAGTCCACAAACTTGCCACTTATCCAAAAAAGCCATAAGATTCAACCTCAAGACATTCCAGATCCTATCTGTGGTTCCTGATTGCACATTTTATTTTTATTACTTTTTGTCTGAGATGATAATGGTATGGGATAAGGTTTGAACAATACTTGTGCTAAATAATGGTTATTTATCCTGTTAGTATGAGATGTTGAATGATTTTATCACATAGCAATTTATAGGTTGAAACACAGCAAGTCCACAGCAAGCTTCTACAACAAGCATTGGATTACAAAATTTTAACACAAAATATCATACTCCAGCAGTACACACTAGGAGGGTGGCACCTAAGTCAGTAGGTGCCATAGACAACTTTGGATGTAAAATCCTATCAGGTGTACTGACCATTGCACCTAATTCCTGATGTGTTCTCCAGGGTATGCACCTTAACATTAGAATTTGTAAGCTCTGCTCCTTAGTACCCTAATGATGATGAATGGAAAATAATGACAAATAAATGGGGGTGGTGCCAGGGGACTGGAGAGTGGCGAATGTTGTGCCCCTGTTCATAAAAGGGAATAGGGATAACCCCAGGAATTACAGGCCAGTTCGTCTTACTTCGGTGGTAGGCAAAGTAATGGAAAGCGTACTGAGGGATAGGATTTACGAGTATCTGGAAAGACACTGCTTGATTAGGGACAACCAGCATGGATTTGTGAGAGGTAGGTCTTGCCTTATAAGTCTTATTGAATTTTTTGAGGACGTGACCAAGCATGTGGATGAGGGTAGAGCAGTGGATGTAGTGTACGTGGATTTTAGTAAAGCATTTGATAAGGTTCCCCATGGTAGGCTTATGCGGAAAGTCAGGAGGCATGGATAGCGGGAAGTTTGGCCATTTGGATAGAGAACTGGCTAACCGGTCGAAGTCAGAGAGTGGTGGTAGATGGTAAATATTCAGCCTGGAGCCCAGTTACAAGTTCTTAATGAGGTGGAGGAGCAGAGGGATCTTGGGGTCTATGTTCATAGATCTTTGAAAGTTGCCACTCAGGTGGATAGAGCTTGTAAGAAGGCCTATGGTGTATTAGCGTTCATTAGCAGAGGGATTGAATTCAAGAGTTGTGAGGTGATGTTGCAACTGTATAGGACCTTGGTAAGGCCATATTTGGAGTACTGTGTGCAGTTATGGTCACCTCATTTTAGGAAAGATATGGAAGCTTTAGAGAGGGTGCAGAGGAGATTTACCAGGATGTTGCCTGGAATGGAGAATAGGTTGTATGAGGATAGGTTGAGAGTGCTAGGCCTTTTCTCATTGGAACGGCGAAGGATGAGGGGTGACTTGATAGAGGTTTATAAGATGATCAGGGGAATAGATAGAGTAGACAGTCAAAGACTTTTTCCCCGGGTACAACAGAATGTTACAACGGGACATAAATTTAAGGTGAAGGGTGAAAGGTATAGGGGGGATGTCAGGGGTAGGTTCTTTACCCAGAGAGTGGTGGGGGCATGGAATGCGCTGCCTGTGGGAGTGGCAGAGTCAGAATCATTGGTGACCTTTAAGCAGCAATTGGATAGGTACATGGATGGGTGCTTAAGCTAGGACAAATGTTTAGCACAACATCGTGGGCCGAAGGGCCTGTTCTGTGCTGTATTGTTCTATGTTCTATGTTAAAATAAAGCAGGAAAGAGATTTTGGGTGAAATCAGGTGATATTGATGTTTGTAGTGTCACTTCAAATTGCTTGAAATCAAATTGCTTGATTCAGTGCAGCAACTACAATTTGAAACACATTCTTTTTTGTGGAAACACGGCATGATGTATCAAAGTGTTCATCAGTATATCTAGGCAATCATAGTGAGACAGGTCAGTACAGATCCTATATTGTTGGAAAGGTAGATGACTACAGAAAATATCAGTGATTTTATATGCACAGATTTAATAATAATACAATATTCAACAGTAGATCGACACAGCTACATGACCTCCACACCAATCCTGGATCTAACTGAGTGAATAATTTTGAACTTAGAATTTTAAAGGCATTGTTATGTGCTACTTTACTTACTCATAGATAAGAAATGAAATAAAGCTGCTTATAATGTTATCTTGTAATTGGGTGTACTGTGATTTGAAAAGTACAGATTAAGGATGTAAAGCATCCATTGTTTGTTGTGCACCAAACACTTAATTAACTCTTAGTTTAGTTGTACTTCAAGAATTCCAGATTTCGGGTTAGGTACCATGACGCTAAGCTAGTTTTGCTATTGTGGAAATAGTTATTTGAAAGGAGCATCTTAATGACTGTAAACTTGTTATAATTAAATAAATACTTATAAACAAAAAAAAATTACCAGTCTGATTTTCCTTTTTGTCTACATTGTAACCTAACTTGATTTGTCTTTAATATACTATATCTGAACTCTACTATCAGTGTTTTACCAAATTTCAAATATTTGAACATTTCTGATTATCTATTCCTCTATTTTTGAGTTTTGCTTTAGAGCTGGGATATAAATCCTAAAAAGCGGCCTCAAATTCATAGCTAACTAACTCTGAGATCTTGGTTTTTTTTACGGCAACAGGGTTTTGGAGCACTGTGGGCAGGAGTTACAATTAAGAAACCCAGAAGTACAGGTTCTTCCCAAATGCATTTGAGCTATTACATGGGACAGCTTTGGCTCCTAGCAGGTGGGGAAGATTTCCAGTAAAGACTGCAGTTGAAGAGCAGGTGGTTTTGGTGGTAGTGGTGGGGTTGGGTAGAATATAGTTATCAATGAGTTGGGGTGATCAGAGATGGGTTAGAGATGATTGAGAAGGAGGAGGACCTCAGGTAAGTTGACAGATGTAGGGGTGGGGGAACAATACTATTAGTCTTAGCTAGTTGAAGGTGGAAAAATTACTGCTGCTCCTCCTGGCCTGCAAACTGTGCTATAAAGGGACTTACATTGTGCATGCAACCATTTGTGACTCCTTTCACCTGCTGCATTTTCTGAAGCCTTGAAAACCCAAACAATAATGGTAAAACCTGGGTTCAATTCCACCATTGGATGACTGTCTGTTTGGAGTTTGCACATTCTCCCCATGTCTGTGTGGGTTTCCTCCCACAGATGTGCAGGCTAGGTGGTTTGGCCATGGGAAATGCAGGGTTACAGGGGTAGGGCAGGGGGAATGGTAGGTCTTGGTGGGGTCCTCCTCACAGGGTCAGTATGGGCTCGATGGGCCAAATGGTCTGCTTCCATACTGTAGGGATTCTATGAAAGTGACAAGGTCACATTTGCATAATTGCAAATATGATATCAACCAGTTCCTGCTTTGAGTCATGATAAATTTATGCAAGTAATTTAGTCCTTGCATTCACAGTGTTTGTTAAATAAACTAGACACAGAAGCAATAATATGACAACCATGATTCTGATTATGCAGCAATTAAAGTTATTTTAACCTAGAATTGGTAACTTAATATGTGAGAAAACAATTAATGATAGCCCACAATATTATGGTTATTCAAATAAATATATGAAAATTAGACAAACTGGTTTTGTGTTTAGAAAAAAAACACTTTGCATGTTTATTTTCATTTTAAAACCAGGTTTGGCTACACATTCCATTGAATCATAGAGTCATAGACATGTACAGCAATGGAAACAGACCCTTCAGTCCAACCCGTCCATGCCGACCAGATATCCCAACACAATATAGACCCACCTGCCAGC
Source organism: Chiloscyllium plagiosum (assembly GCF_004010195.1). Lineage (NCBI taxonomy): Eukaryota > Metazoa > Chordata > Chondrichthyes > Orectolobiformes > Hemiscylliidae > Chiloscyllium > Chiloscyllium plagiosum. Next base: position 39,352,607 of record NC_057728.1, on the reverse strand, counting down.
ACCTGGCCCATAACCCTCCAAACCCTTCCTATTCATATACCCATCCAAATGCCTCTTAAATGTTGCAATTACACCAGTCTCCACCACTTCCTATGGCAGCTTATTCCATACCCGTACCACCCTCTATGTAAACATGTTGCCCCTTAGGTCTCTTTTATATCTTTCCCCTCTCACCCTAAACCTATGTCCTCTAGTTCTGGACTCCCTGACTCCAGGGAAAAGACTTTGCCTATTGTCCCAAATAAGATCCCAACAAGATCCCAATCAGATTCAGATAATTGTGCTGGGATGGCACCAACCTGCACAGAAAGGATCATGCCACAGATTCGCAGGACCAAGTGAGAGATGGTCGCGAGGTGCAAGCACCACTGCAGCTGAATCACTGGCACTTACTGTTCCATGCAGTCATAAAAGGTGATGTCATTCAGTTTTGAAGCTTATTGGTGGGGCTGTCACTGCTTTTATTTGTTTCCCAGATTCCAGCTATGCTCCCTTACCCTTAGTAGATAAAGGTGCCAAACAAGACTTAAAAACTGCACCTTTCTTCGAATGTCCAGATTTCCTGGCCTGAGCTTCCCCTGTGGGAGTCAGGTTAGTCGATCTAGTGTACACTTCACTGGCTGTAGCAGGCTCCAATTCTTTATCGGGTCCCAATTGGACCAAGCATACCAGAACTCCCCCAGCGGAAAATACCCCATCCCGTGTCCACCTACAGAAGCCATTTACCTTGCAAGGATCAAGTAGAAATTCTAGCCTGTATGAGGAATGCTAGGAATTCTCAGAAACAATGGAAACCCAGCATAACCCAGATCCATGCTGTCGTCCGATGGGTTTTGCTATTCTCCTGCTGGAATTATGGCAGATAAACAGCAGAACCTCCAGGCATATTTGGAACCACTAATTCTGTCCATTAAGTCCATAATTAAATTAAAATCTACTTACAATGTCAATGAATATAAATAGTATATTAAGAATACATTCATTTTTTTTCTTGGATCTGACCCAAGTTTATCCAAAAATCATTGTCTACATGTTTATGTAGGTTTAAAATTATCTTAATTACTATTGAATGTATTCTCAATGACTTTAAACTTTTCCAGTCCGAAGTTTAAAGTTAGAAACAATTTGCACCCACTTGCCACGATCCCTCCACCAGAAATAGATAACTGTACTTTCAACAACATGAAGGGGTAAAGAAAATCAGTGGATGTACTAAATGTATGTGGCATAATATTACCTACCAGTTTTCATTTGCCATTATTATTGCCTTATACATTTATCAAGTGGTGGACACTAATGCTAAGCTGGTCAATATTTTCCAGAAAGAATGACAGTAAACTTATTAAAACAGCAAAACAATAATGGCAGAGAAGCTTTTGCACAATCACCCAATATCAGCATACAACACAGACATGTTTAAACTGTCAAAGCATTAACAGCTGCAGCACAAATACCATAAAATGCAGAGTTACAGACACTTAAATTCAGATAATGCTGACACGAACAATCAAACTGGTACCTTAATAGACGTTGAAGACCGAATTGATAAGAGGGGATCATCCACAAGATAGGACAATCCCTACATGGTAACATGCCAACAAAAAAGAAACAGTAACTAATGCATAATTACAGTTTAAAATGAGTATATTCAAATATCTGAACAAAACAACAGCATCCCTTTTGAAACCTCCATTAACTGGGAGTGTTACACAACTGGTAAGTATGTAATATTTACGTTTATTTGTTAGAAAACCTCAGGGTTAAGTAACAAATCATAGCTAGATGAATTTTAAAGACTTTACAAAATGTTATGCAAACATGCATAAACATAAAAAAAGCTATGAAAAAGAGATGAATTATCTTTAAAGTACTCATTTGAGTTTATGCTGTACATTAGTCTTCTCTTCCATTCATGTAGATTAGATTAGATTAGTTGGCAGTTCATTCCTTCGCTGAAGCACAATCCACCCAGACCCATTCCCCTACATTTACCCCTTCACCTAACACTACGGACAATTTAGCATGGACAATTCACCTAACCTGCACATTTTTGGATTGTGGGAGGAAACCAGAGCAAACCCACACTGACACGGGGAGAATGTGCAAACTTCACATAGAGAGTCACCTGAGGCAGGAATTGAACCCGGGTCTCTGGTGCTGTGAGGCAGCAGTACTAACCACTGTGCCATATAAGGCAGATGATTTCACACTATCTACTCAAGTAATATTTTTAGAGTTAACCGGTTATCTTTTGTATTATAATAATATTAGATAAAAAGATTTAAACAATTGCCACTGAATCCCAAGATTGTAAGTTAATATTTTGACATTTAGCTGACAAAGAAATTTTAAAAATTACTTAAATGGCACTAGTAAAACATGTTCTGATCAAAAAGAGATATGTTAAATTTCAACAATTTTGATGAGGAAGGAAGAAATAGCCTAAGTGATTGACGATTTTCATGAATACTATAAGGAACATTCTTTAGGTATCCTTACACAGCAGTTTCTTCAAAACAAATATTCATCACACAGAGTGAGCCATGTAAATTTATTTCTGCTCTGTGCAGAGTATTTGACATGAACAAGGAATGCTTTATATGATATAGCCTTAGAGTTTGAATGTATGTTTCTGTCAGCTAACTGAGGGGCATATGGACTGTAACAGTAAGCTTTTACCTCTTGGTTCCAGATCTGACTGCAATAGCCCAATACAAAATGAGCTGTTAATCCAGCTTCTTGTTGATGTGCAGCCAGAACCAAAAAATAATATTAAATTAGCACCCCGACTCAGAGAGCTACTCAGTCTTAAAGACTACTCAGATGTAAATTTAATTAGTTACAATGGTACTATGTAAAGCTCTCAGATTAAAAGTCGAGGCTTATTGCTCGAGTACAACACGTAATCGTTTCTCATATCTGACTGGGAAATAATTCATGCTGAAATGAAGTGTTCTCACACTAACACCCAGTACCTTAATGGAGGTATACATATAAATAAAAATGACATCTGAGTTTGAAAAATATGCAGACAGCAAACACTTCAGACACAGTTCTACAAATAATAAGATCCCTTGCACTTTTCGTCAGAAATACGAGACATGCAAATCTTTCTTGCAGCTTCAGTTGTGGTTGGCACATACTTTGCAAACATAGATGGTTAATAAAACACGATGATGGTTTATGAAACATAAAAGAATTTTCACTAGTGGATTGAAATTCCTGCAGGTTATTTTTATCACAGATGCATTTCCAGGAATTTCTTCAACGTACTTGTTTTTATCGAAGTCCTTAACCCAAAGTTTATTTTAATTAAATATTTATTTCCCATTGCTTATTCTATTTATATAGTATGATACATCTTCAATAAGAGAAAATCTAACCATCTCCACTTAATGTTCAGTGGCATTAACATTGCTAATTATTCCTCCACCAATATCTCAAGCGTTTCCATTGCCCAATAACTGAATTGGACTAGCTATATAAGTAATATGGAAACAAGAGCTACAACTAGACCCTTTCACATATTATTTGGAATATTCTTATTTTGATTTTGCTTCCAGTGTATTCCCATTGGAGGTGAAAGGCATGATGGTGTAGTGCTGTGTAACAGATTATTTTTGTTAAAATCTTTTCAGCAAATAAGTAAATTCATTTTGCAAATATCGTCATAATTTTAGGTCAATCCACTTTCAAACAAAAATGCAAAAACACACAAAAAAACTATTTCTCAGAGGATGAGCTCATTTCACTTCCACATTTTCATGAGACCTTAGATGTCATTCCTTACCGTAGTTTTTTCCAAACAGTGTAACAGATGGTGATGTTGCCTCTGAAATGAAGACCCTGACTTGCTAACTAGGGCTTGTTCTTCGTCATTAGACAACTAGAAAAAACATGAAGTAAAGAACTAAAAATATGTAGATAATTAAAGAAATTCTAAACTCTGGTTCAATATAAATATATGTTTTACTTTTACTTGTATGTAATCTGAAAAATACATAAACATCAAATTTCATTAGGATAGTCAGAGTTAATTTTTTTTTCTCCACTTGGTGTGTGCAATGGAGACATTGGTAAATCATCCATTTGCTCCTCCATGTCCAAGACTAAAAAAGAGCACAGTTAGAAGACTTCAGGGTACAAGGATTTAGCTTTTTTATATTGAAGAGACCATAAGACACAAAAGTAGAAGTAGGCCATTACCCATTGACTCTGCTGTGCCAGTCATGGAGATCATGGCTGATATAATAATTGTCAGCTCCATTTTCTTGTCTTTACCCCATAACCCTGGATTCCCTTATTGATTAAACATTTGTCTAACTCAGTTTTGAATACGACCCAGCCTTGATAGCTCTCTATGTAAGAAATGTTATTGATTCCTCACTCTCTGAGGGAAGGTATTTCTCCTCATCTCTGTCTTAAATGAGTAATCCCTTACTCTGAGATTATACCCTCAAGACCTAGATTCTCCCACAAATGGAAAGTACCTCTCCATATCCACCCTCGTCAAGTCTTCTAAGAATCTTATATGCTTGAATAAGGTTACCTCTCATTCTTATAAACTGCAAAGAGTATAGTTTCAACTACTGAACACCTCCATTACCTGTATCAACCTAGTGAACATTCTCAAGAATACTTCTACTGCCAGTATATTTTTCCTTAAATAAAGGGAACAAACCTGATAACAGCATTTCAGTTATTGTCTGATTTGTGCCTTGCATAGTTTACTCCATTCCCTTTGAAACAAAGGCCATTATTCCATTCACCTGCTCATTTTCCAATGAGTTTGGGTACTAACTTTTCACGCATGAAGGTTCCTCCAATCCCTCTATCTATGCTGCAGATTTCTGTCGTTTTTTCTCAATTTAAACAATATGCAGCTCTTTGTTCTTTGTACCAAAGTGAAAAACCTCACATTTGAGATGTACCGAATTGACATATATAAGATGCTAAAGGGAATTGACAAAGTGGATGCAGAAAGGATGGTTCCTCAAATGGGGCAAGTCAGAGCGAGAGGTCATACTTTAGGATAAGGGATAGCAGATTTAAAACAGAGATCAGGAGAAATTATATCTCTCAAAAGGTCGTAAATCTGTGGAATTCCCTGCCTTAGAGTGTGGTGGATGCTGGGGATAGTAAGTAAAATTAAGGAGGAGATAAGAGATTTTTAATTAATGATGAGTTGAAGGGTTATGTAGAGTGGGCAGGAAAATGAAGTTGAGGCCAAGATGAGATCAGCCATGATCGTATCAAATTGCAGAATAGGCTCGAGGGCTGAATTGACTACTCCTGCTCTAGCTCTTACATTTTATTTCCCACATTATTATTCCATCTGCTAAGTTTTTCCCACTGACTTAGACTGTCTATATCTCTCTCTAGACTGTCTGTGCCATTCTCACCACTTGTTTTTTCCAACTATTTTTGCATCATTTGTAAACTGGTCTATTGTACATTTATTTTCCTCATCCAAGTCATTAATATATATCGTCAACATTTATGGCCCAGCATTAACCAACCATACAACAATAATCACAGGTTGCTATCCTGAAAATACCTTTATCCTAACTCTCTGCCTTCTATTAGTTAGTCAATCCTCCATCATGGGCTCTTAACTTTTATTCATATTTTTGTTATTAGAAGATCTCACACCTTACATTGACTAATGTAATTGATTCCTGGGAAGGGATTGCTTACTTTTTAATAGAAGGAAAATAGTAAAAGTTTGGAAGTGTATTGTCACTAAAGATCTCTCACCTGTCATACTTGTAAAGGAATGGCTTTTTCATGTGCAAATAGGGAACGTATCCCTCAATTGAGGCTGGAAAATTTGACACCTTACCAACAGTTCTGATGAAGAGTCACTGGACTGGAAATATTAACTGTTTTATTGCCTACAGATGCTGCCAGACCTGTTCAGTTTCTCCAAATACTCTATATTTTTGTTTAGTAACATTCCTATTCGTATTGATGTTCTAATCCTGAGTCTTGGAACACAATATTCTCTCACAATTTAACTTTTTCTTAAGTTTATACAACAGGGTATCTGATTGTCCACTTTATTTATTTTCCATTCTGTATCTCTTTTACTTTTGTCTCTCCTGCAGCAGAATTTCACTTTTCAGCAGAATTCCCTTGCTGCAGTATCCTTCCTCTGCAGTGATTTATTTTTTCCATGATTCATCTCTGCTGCAGATTTCTCCTCTCACTGATTAACTTATTTTTTTTCTTCTTGTCTGCACCTGGCTGGTTTTAAAATCATTTTTGATGCAATTGCCTGTTAGTGGGTAAAGTGTTTAGCAAGGCTGAAGATCTGGAGGTACTGCTGATCTTAATCATGACCAGACACGAATAATATTGTGCTAATTCCTGTCTATCAGCCAGCCATACTGACTGCCTGGGTCAGCAGGCAGTAGCAACAGGATGTCACATTTTGGGTGGTTCTCAGCAATCGGTAGTGAGCATTGTGCGATTGAGTGCAGATGCTTCTTCAGGCTGGGATCTGAATTGGGATGGGTGAGGAGATGGAGCCTATAGAACTACTCAGTCATAACTGAGAGGAAGGGGAGCAAACTAAAAGGAGCTATTCCCAGCAATCATGCCTCCCACCTCAGATCTGGTACTTGACAGTAAAAGTGCAGGTCTTCTCTTTACCTACAGTTAGACTTAGTGGGCAACATCTATTATATCATCAGGCCATTGGTATTGAATGTTAATTAGCCCCCTACCTGCTTCTCTTTGGAGTTTCATTGCCGATCTCATCATTAAAATGGATGGGAATGAGGTCTAGTTGCTTGATTCCATTGCTTTAACCCTCCGTGATCCTCTCCCACTCATTGCTGTGATGAGGAATGGGGTTTTGGGGGAAAAGGCAGTTTACCATCCAGTAGGAGAAAGTGAGGACAGCAAATGCTGGAGATCAGAGTCATGAGTGTGGTGCTGGAAAAGCACTGCAGATCAGGCAGCATCCGAGGAGCAGAAGAGCCAATGTTTTGGGCACAAGCCCTTCAGCAGGAAGCTTCCTGATGAAGGGCTTGTGCCCGAAACGTCAATTCTCCTGGATGCTGCCTGACCTGCTGTGCTTTTCCAGCACCACTCTCTCAAGTTTAAAATCAAGGTCAATTATTCAAGAAGCCCATGCAATTTGTGTCTAATACTGATGGCGAAAGGGTACATTTTATGCCTCAAGTTGTTCTTTGTATTGTGTCTTTTTTGATGTTTTGGCTGCTGTGAAAACAAACATTGATAAATGAGTGAGATTAACTGCAGGTTGGGTGGGCGAGAAAACGTTTCTTCCAGTGAATTCCTCCTCATTGTTATAAATACAGGAAATGTTGGGTGGAAATCTCAGTTACTTGCATAAACAGGGTCATCACCCAACATCTGACATGTGATGGAAGAAGCTGCAAAATTATTTGCTGATTTCTTGTATCCCTGCTCACAGTCAGGATGGGGTATTGAAACTTCATTGTGATGCCTGGATGCTAATCTGACCTGTCTCTTTCAAGCTGCCATTTGGACGAAGAAGTGATATCCTGCAGTTAATTACAGGCAAATGACCTCTTGCTGTTTGAAGTACCTTTACATTAATAATTGCTTGGATCCTTTGATCGGGACAGGCTACTTTATCTCAAAGTCAAAGAAACCCATCGGGAAAACTTCACCTTTTCGTACATATTTTAACACCATTGCTGAAATTTTGCCAATACAGCAAGGGAAGCCCTGAAGAAATTCATCTTTATTAAGCCAAGCCATTAACCAAACTATTTTTTTAGAAAATTATAGACAAATCAACTTGGCAAACAGTTTAAAGTTGAAAATGCAGAACATAATCGATGAACAACTTCAGGAAAAGTATTGATTTGGTATTCAAAATACCTTTCTTTGGAGTATCACATGGAAACCGTTGGTCTCCATGCTTTTATAACATCCAGCTCAATTTCAACATTACCCGAATAAAGGATATCTTTTGTTACATGAAATGGTGTCAGAGCAAATAGGGCATGGTAATGGAGATTGTTGGAATGTTTCAAATTGTTTTAAATCTTACCCTTTTACGAGACCATCTGTGGCGGTTTTAATTATCCTAGTCTTTTCCCTTCCTCAACAGTTCACCAGCCAATGCTGGTCTTTGGTTGAACATTTTTGCATTGGTGAGACTACCTAGTATACCTCCTTGTTTTGTGATGCAGATTTCTGTATTGTCTGGTTTGTGCCTGACTTTCTGGGAGGCAAATATTTATTTTCACTGTTTTTTCCATTTGATACAATCAACATCCCAGGGAGGATTTAAAACACATGGGTTACTGCCAGCACATACCGCAGTTGGAACTACTGCTGTGCTCGTAAACTGTATAGCTTGATGTTGTTCAATGGCTTCCTCTTTTGTAATCCTCCAGTAATGGTCATGCATCCATCACACATTGTCAGTTTTTAATAAGTCCTAGCCAGAGCTCCCAGTGATCACTTTCAAAACATACATAAATCAAAGGGAGAACTTGCTTGTCTGTATAGGAAAATACAGAATACATTGAAGTCCTGTGTTCACGTTAATGATTTCAGTATCAGTGGAAGCAGTTTCACTCTTATAAATGAAAGCAAACAAATATCAGCAAACATGGAAATTGGGTACTACTGGCTGATTTTGTTTGGCTCAATCCTGTTTGCTGAGAGAGGAAGAATGAAATACAACCCTAAGTTCTCAACAGCCATTACCTGCTCCAATGAATCACTTAGTAAGCCATTGTGCTTGCTCTGCATATAAGCACTTGCACTCCCACTCTTTGCCACACGGATTCTTGCAAGTCTGGCTTTCTGTAAAAAAAAACATACAAATCTATCAATAATGCATCTGCAATTTTTTCCTTTCCCATTATATTTCACATTGACGAAAGAATATTCATTTTAAAAATCCTTTACCGAGGAATGACATTTGTATAAGAAAATTATTGATTGATTATAGTTTTAGATCAAAAATATTCACCCAAATAAACGTTTTAGTCTCTGTCATATAAAATGTCCAGTTTATATATTGGACATTTGAGGCATTATTTTTTATTTTATTCACCTGCAAAATCGGTTCGTTCTTACAATGATAAAATTGCTATTTGTGTAAACATTCAGCTTAAGATTTGGTCACTATCTTAACATTCACAAAGATTCACTGGAATTATGTTGAAAACAAACTGGTATGGACTCATTACCCCTCACTGCAAGAAATATGTTTAGATTGCACTGACATATTTTTCTGCTCATCATATAAATTTTCTAAACTATTGAAGATTTCCATCTGTTCAACTAGATGAAACTTGGACCATACTGACCAACATACATATTGTTGCCTATCAGATTCAGTTCATGCCACATCCATCCATATTGAGATGTTGTAGTCTCTTGTCAGGCCATCTACCTCCAGACCTGCTCAAAGCCATGCCCCAAGGCTACCTACATTAATTTCTCTCAATGAAAGACAGCAACCCTCCAATAGGATAGCACTGTGGAGGACCAGTAGAAAAGTCAAAGGCACATGGAAGACAGACACCAAAGGAAGCTGACTTTATGTGGATCATTTCATGATTTGTTTATAAATTTGGTTTGGAATGTTTATGTCTGGTGTCTTTTTACTTTCCCATTATGGCCAAGTGGATGCTGTGGACTCTGGGTGAATGGAGAATTAGGATTATGATTATTGACATTGCACCAAGATGAATTCTTCATGGACAGTCTGATTAGAAAATGGTTGGCTAGATTGCCATCTCCCTTCCTTTCTATCACATCATGCTCCTGTTTTTCAGTTACATGCTTTAAAACTGGAGGCACAAACTCTCTCCTCATGATGGTGAGGAAATGTATCATACAGCAGATCACCACAATTATTGCAACCTGCTCTGCGAGAACACAACTGGGCTTGTTCAAACGGATCCAAACACTATTTCAATGTGTAAATGTTTCAAACACATTTTGCCTGGTAGCATGGTTATAGTTGTTTTGTTGTAAGCGATAGTTCCATTCTTGAGCGATCTTGCATTACAAGAAAATCATGCAGTAGCCAATGGAGCTGGTATCACATTATAACCAAAATAGGTATGGAATATTCATGTTCTACAAATAAAGATCTGAATTCTTCAATCGTGGTAAAGTCAATTTGTGTTGAAGAAACACGCTTTATAACAGAACCGATTGGTTTCGTTTATGTCAATAATGCATGCATGTGTTGAGGTTCCTCACTGAACTCAGTAGCTATGTCATTTGAGGGTAGTCTTTATTGGCCCAGCGCTACTGTTAGGACATTAATGGAGTAACATCCATTGTGGCTATATTAGAGGGACAGGTTGACACTGCAGAAATCACAAGATGGTTTGTGTGTAGTCAATAGCATTCCTACCATAGAGAAGACTTCAATCCTAGCAAAGACAGAATTAAGTGTTGTCTACATAATTGACTAATCAATTATAAAGAATTACCCATTCTTTGACCTGATCACTTTTATAGCCACTGACAATCCAGTCCTTGACCTGTTTAGTAGCACTTGCAGCTGCACCAGGTTGCAAATTTCAGTGAAGTCTTGACAACGCGTACATTATTCTTCATCGAGGGTTAGATAAGAGAACTTCTCCTTGAATATATGGAAGCAAATAGACTCTTGTTCAGAACCTTTTCCAAATATTGGCTGGAAATGCTATATTCGACTACTTTAGATGGGTTAGTTTTTGTCAAGCTGTGCAGGAGGGTTTCCTGACAATATGAAGAGAGGCCAACAAGAGGCAAAGCCACATTGGATTTGCTATTTGGTAATGAATCAGGCCAGGTGTTAGATTTGGAGGTAGGTGAGCATTTTGGTGAGAGTGACCACAATTCGATTACATTTACTTTAGTGATGGTAATGGACAGGCATATACCGGAGGGCAAGAGTTATTGCTGGGGAAAGGCAATTATGAGGCAATTAAGCAGGATTTAGGATGCATAGGATGGGGAAGGAAACTGCAGGAGATGGGCACAACTAAAATGTGGAGCTTGTTCAAGGAATAGCTACTGCATGTCCTTGATAAGTATGTACCTGTCAGGCAGGTAGGAAGTGGTTGAGTTAGGAAACTGTGGTTTACTAAAGAAATTGAATTTCTTGTCAAGAGGAGGAAGAAGGCTTATGCAAAGATGAGGCATGAAGACTCAGCTAGGGCACTTCAGAGATACAAGTTAGCCAAGAAAGACCTAAAGAGAAAACTAAGAAGAGCCAGGAGGGGACATGAGATGTCTTTGGCAGGTAGGATCAAGGAAAACCCTAAATCGTTCTACATGGATGTCAGGAATAAAAGAATGACTACAGTATGATTAGGGTCAGTCAAGGACAGTAGTGGAAAGTTGTGCTTGTAGTCTGAAGAGATAGGAGAGGTGCTAAATGAGTATTTTTCATCAGTATTCAACGTGGTCAAGAAGAATACTGAGATACAGGCTCTTAGACTAGGCAGGATTGAGGTTTATAAGGAGATAGTGTAAGCAATTCTGGAAAACATGAACATAGATAAGTCCCCTGAGCTGGATGGGATTTATCCGAGGATTCTCTGGGAAACTGTGGAAGAGACTGCAGAACCTTTGGCTTTGATCTTTATGTGTCATTGTCAAAGGAATAGTGCCAGAAGACTGGAAGAAAGCAAATGTTGTCTCCTTGTCCAAGAAGGGGAGTAGAGATAATCCTGGTAATTATAGACCAGTGAGCCTTACTTCAGTTGTGGGTAAACAAGAGATAGGATTTATAATCATCTAGAAAGGGATAATTTTATTAGGGATAGTCAACATGGTTTTGTGAAGGGTAGGTCATGCTTCACAAACCTTATTGAGTTCTTTGAGAAGGTGACCAAACAGGATAAAGTGGATGATGTGGTGTATATGGATTTCAATAAAGCGTTTGATAAGGTTCCCATGGTAGGCTATTGCAGAAAATACGGAGGCACGAGATTGAGGATGATGTAGCAGTTTGGATAAAAAATTGGCTAGATGTAATAAGACAGAGGCTGGTGGTTGATGGGAAACGTTTATCCTGGGGTTCAGATACTAGAGGTATACCACAAGGATCTGTTTTGAGGGCACTGTTATTTGTTACTTTTATAAATGACCTGGATGAGGGCATAGAAGGATGGGCTGGTAAATGTGCGGATGACACTCAGAGTTGTGGATAGTGCCGAAGGATGTTGCAGGGGGACATAGATAAGCTGCAGAGCTGGGCTGAAAGGTGGCAAATGGAGGTTAATGCAGAAAAGTGTGAGGTGATTCACTTTGAAAGGAGTGACAGAGCTAGAGAATACTGGGCTAATGGTAAGATTCTTGGTAGGATAGATGAGCAGAGGGATCTCGGTGTCCATGTATATAGATCTGTGAAAGTTGCCACCCAGGTTGATAGGGTTGTTAAGAAGGTGTAGGGTGTGTTAGCTTTTATTGAGTTTCAGTGCCACGAGGGATTGAGTTTCAGTGCCACGAGGGATTGAGTTTCAGTGCCACGAGGTCATGTTGCAGCTGTACAAAACTCTGGTGCAGCCACATTTGGAGTATTGCGCACAGTTTTGGATGCCATATTAGAAGAAAGTGAGGACTGCAGATGCTGGAGACCAGAGTTGAAAAGTGTGGTGCTGGAAAAGCGCAGCAGGTCAGTCAGCATCCGAGGAGCAGGAAAATCGATGTTTCGGGCATAAGCCCTTCTTCAGGAATTAGGAAGGATGCGGAAGCATTGGAAAAGGTGCAGAGGAGATTTACCAGGATGTTGCCTGGTATGAAGGGAAGGCTGGGGGGTTCACACGCTGTTTGCATTAGAGAGAAGGTTGAGAATTGAATTAATAGAGACATAGAAGATGATCAGACAGTTAGATAGGGTGGACAGTGAGAGCCTTTTTCCTCGGATGGTGTTGGCTAGCAAGAGGGGACACAGCTTTAAATTGACAGGTAATAACTATAGAATAGTTGTCAGAGAGTAGTAAGGATGTGGAATGCCCTGCCTGCAACAGTAGTAGACTCTCCAACTTTAAGGGCACTTAAATGGTCATTGGTTAAACATATGGATGATAATAGAATAATGTAGGTTAGATGGGCTTCAAATTGGTTTCACAGGGCTGAAGGCCTGTACTGCACGGCAATTCTATGTTCTATGCTCCTCTTCTCCCTTCCAGTGAGTTGTTCTGGTCTGTGTGATCCCAGCCAGTGGACTCATGTTAGGGGATAAATAGTTTGTGCAGAAAGCTTAAAATCAGCAAAAAACTTTTCAAATTTGTCCATGAGTGTCGGGTAAGGTTAACATTTATTGACAGTCATTTAATATATACTTCCCACTGAAATCTGGGTTCAGGTACTCTTATAGTAATTAGGAATATATTAACCCATGAAGCATTGATTAGAGTTCAGGACCAGCATGTTCCTATGAGGATGAAATGTAAGGATGGCAAGATTTGGGAACCCGGGATGACAAGAAATATTGAAAGTTTCATAAAAAAAAAACTTAAACAAGGAGTTGGGAGGGCTAAAAGGGGCCATGAAATATTCTTGGCAAGTCAGATTGAGGAGAATCCCAAGGCATTTTACACATATAATAGGAGCAAGAGGGTAGCTGGGGAAAGAATGGCCCACTCAAGAGCAAAGGAGGAAATTTATGTGTGGAGCCAGAGGAATTGGGTGAGGTCCTTATTGAGTACTTTGCATTGGTATTCACCATGGAGAAGATCATGGATGACGGTAAGCTTTGGGATTCGTATGTTGATATTTTAGGGCAAGTCGATATTAAGAAGAAGGAGCTGTTGGGTGTCTTGAAAACCATTAAAGTACATTAAGTCCCCAAGGCCTAATGGGATCTAACCCAGGATACTGAAGTATGCAAGGGATAAGATTGCTGAGGCCTTGACAGAGATCTTTGTATCCTCTTTAGCCACAGGTGAGGACCCAGAAGACTGGGAAATAGCCAAAGTTGTGTTTTTGTTTAAGAAGGGCAATAGGGATAATCTGGAAAATTACAGGCCAGTTAGCCTTACATCAGTGGTAGGGTTATGATTGAAGAATATTATTATGCACAGGATTTACTCAAATTTAGAAAAAAAAATGGACTTATTAGGGATGGTCAGCATGATTTTATGTGGGGGTGGTCTTGTTTCTCAAATTTGATTTTTTTTGAGGAAGTGACAAAGATGGTTGATGAGGGCAAGGCAGTGGATGTTGTCTGCCTGGACTGTACTAAAGCATTTGACAAGATCCCTCATGGTGGTCTAGTCAAGAAGATTAAGGCACATGGGATCCACAGTGAGTTGGTAAATTGGATAAAAAACTGGCTTGGTCACAGAAGACAGAGAGTAGTTGTGGAGGGTGTTTTTCTGACTGGAAGGATCAGTTCTGGGACCTTTGTTGTTTGTCTTATACATAGATGAGCTGGATGAAAATTTAGATGATGTGATTAATATGTTTGTGGATGACATGAAAATTAGTGTAGTTTTGGACAGTGAGGAAGGTTGTAAAGGATACAGCAGGCTATAGATCAGTTGTAAAGTTAAGTGGTGAAATTGCAAATGGAGTTCAATTTGATCAAGTATGAGGTACTACATTTTGGGAGGTCAAATGCAGGAGGAAAATATACAGTAAATAGAAGGATCCTGAGAAGCATTGATATACTTGGGGTGCAAGTCTATTGCTCCCTGAAAGTGGCAACACAAGTGGATAAGGTGGTAAATAAGGTGAATGTATGCTTGCCTTCGTTCCTCTGGACATTGAGTATAAAAGTTAGCAAGTCGTGTTGCAGCTGTATAAAACTTTAATTAGACCACATTTGGAGTATTGTGTGCACTTCATGTCGTCCCACTATAGGAAGAATGTGGAGACTTTGGAGAAGGTGCAAAAGAGTCCTTTTCCCAGGTTGGAAATGTCAAGCACTAGGGGGAAAGTTTAAAGGAGTTTAAGGTGAGGGGGGAAGTTTAAAGGAGATATGTGAGAAAGGGTGGTAGGTGCCTGGAACATGCTGCCGGGAGAGGTGGTAGAACAGATAAGAAAGCAAAGTTTAAGAGGTGTATAGACAGACACATGAACAGGCAGGGAATAGGAGGATATGAACGATATGCAGGCAGATGGGATTAGTTTAGAATGGCATCATGGTTGGCCAAGACAGGTTGGGCTGCAGGACCTGTTCCTGTGCTATACTGTTCTATTCATTAACAATGAAAGACCAGAGATATAGTTCCAAGCCAAGGTGATGTGTGCCTTGGAGGGAAGTCCGCAGACGGTGGTGTCGTGTACTGCTGCTGCCTTTGTTTTCTACAGGGAAAAGATCTTGGTTTTGGAAGGTGCTACCAAAGAAATCTAAGAAAGTTACTACTGTGCATTTTAGGTCCTACCACACCATACCCTGTGGTCCTGCGCAACTACATTTGCTAATATAGGAAGCACCAAACACGTGGAACCATAGCAGCTGCAAAAAGAATTCCACTGAAAACTGGCACCTAAGTAGTTATTGATGTCCTTAAATAATGCTGTTGGGGCTCCTTCCTGCTGCTGAATGCACAATGCAGTTATGCAAGGTTAAGGGAGGGTGTTAGCTGCAGTATGCTCTAAAATGACCGTTGATATCAAATCAGCATTGCACAAAACAGGATATTCCAACCCAATGGTCAAATGCCAATGTCTACACTCCACTAATATTCCTTACCCACTCGACTTATTTCACTCTTAGCTTTTTATCCATTGTGTACTTATAGTTTTCCTTGAGGTATCTTTGCCATTTGCCTCAACATGTTCCATATTTACACGTCAGCAAGTTACACATTCTCACCACTTTGAGTAAGGAACTTTCTTGTGAAGTCCTTACTGCATTTATTAGGACTCATCTTGTTTTGTGGTCCTTAGTTTTGGAATGTAATATAGTTTCAAATTTTGCTGTTGTTACAACTATGTTGAATAAAAACTTGAAGCTGCTCTTGCATCAGTTGGTTACATATATGGCAAATATAACTGAAATTCAACTACAATGTGGACAAAAACAGGATTAGCTCGAGAAGGTCTCATTATTACTTCACATAAGACAATAACAGGAAAAAAAACCTACAAGCCTCCTTTAAAATCAAATCACATTTTCTTTGTCAACCATTTAAAGATTATACATCACCTAATGTTTAAGATTAAATACATCTGTGTGCGCATTTATTAAAATTCTCATCACTGGCTCTGATATACTTGAGCGTACAGATGGCATGTGCATTGGTGTTATTTTTGGCATTTATCTGATCAAATATTTTGCTGAAGAATTTTGACAGATGATTTCTATTTATCTTATTTTACTGTGCACCTAAAGCTTACTATAAAAATATGCACTCACATGAAGAGAATATTAGGACAGTCAATTTGAATACGACTGCATATTTTTGCAAAGGATTCATCTGGATAATGAAGCCCATTAAAGCAATGTTCTGTGAAACTTTCTCCATCAGGTATTAAAGGTTAATAAAGTAATAATATCTCCCAATCACACACTTAGCTTTATTAACTAGCTCTCGGCTTCTGCTCCTCCTGTGAAAATGTCACAAAAAACAGTTAAAATACTGAGTGATGGTAGAAATCTGTGATCATGTTTCATCATAAATCGTATCAGATGAAAACAATATCATTGGGTTGCACTTGTCAAATAACTGAAAATTGTTGAGGAAATTCATAGTATTTGTATAAACTACTACTATTGTAAAACATTGACGAAGCAATGCAAGACTACTTGAGCTTGAACACAACCATCATAGACACTTACAAGATACGAGAAGGCCAATGTATCCATCCTGTTTACACTAGCTCTTTCAAAGAACAATATGTGTAATCCCTCCAAAAGTCTATAAGATCCTCATCTTCAAGTTACTGCCCAACTCTCATTTAAAATTATCAACGGAATCAACTTTCCCCACCTTATTAGATAGTGTGCCAGATCCTGACAACTCCAGGTGAAAAGAGAGCACCATCATCTTCCTTTTAGATCTGTAGCCAATGATTTTGAATTTATTATGTCTAGTTATTGATCTATTTGCGAGAGAGAATAGTTTTATCCTGTCTGCTTTATCAAAGACTGCATCATCTTGAAAATCACTATTAGTTCATCATCTAAGATAATGCTTAATGAAGGACAGCCCTAAACTTTCCAACCTCTCCTTTCCTCAGTAACATCCGGATAAATCTATTTGGTACCCTTTTACTACTCTTTCATATCTTTCCTTACATGTCATGCCAAGAATTATTCACAATTTTCTGGCTGAGATGTAACCTATGATTTATTGTTACTATTTCCTTATTTTCTTGATGATTTATTACATTGATTGGTTTCAGCAATATCCTAATACTCACGATGAAATATAACAAAAGAAGTCTAGTTCACTCTATTCTAGTTCATCCTGAAGTTTTTTTTTGCTTTAAAGGTCACATCAGGACGAATGTGATTCCACAGCAGTTAGTGTAAATTCAAGTGAAAGTAGATTCTGAAAACAACTCGCAGCAAGTGTGGATGAACTTTTTTTTTAGTATCTGGAATGTCTAATATTCGTTTAAAAATTCATTATTTTACTGCTATACAACGTCAAACCACCTGTTTCCAAATTAGAAAAAAAAACTCGGGATTGGGTTTTTGTCCAAGTGCAGACGAGCATTTCAGTATAGAATAGCTACACTGTGATTTTTCTTAAAGGAAATCCAAGTTTCCTGCATTTTCCCAAACCATACCATTTTTCTTTGGCTTTAGTGGCAGATTGGGAATGCCTAATGTACAAGATAGACTTGAGTCTTCACTGAAGCCATATTTAATGGGATGTGGTTGGGACTGGGGGGATTGGATTTCTTCCTGCAAACATTTTTTCCTCTGGTGGTGCAGCAATTTGGAATCTCTTTGCAATCATGTTAAGTTTAAGTTTTGTGAGAAAAACCGCAAATCTCCTGAGGATCTGGGAACATTCAGAACAGTTGAGTAAAATGTGCCTTGACACCTTCAAGTGTCATTATTTGGTGCAATGTTGCCATGTCGACGTAACTTCAGTGCAGTGATTCATTGCAGGGATCTGTCCTGACAATGGATTCTGACCCTTACGTTGACCAGCTTTGTGTGATTGTTCATATCTATTACAGTACTTCTGCAATGGAGAAAATAATAGTGTAATAAAATAGTAAATTAAAGTTCTCATTTCATGTTTTTGTGATTAGATTAAATTGGACTGACAAATCTGGCTGTTTCTTTAGACAAAAATCCAGCTTCTGAAGGTAGAAAAAACTGTAACTGCCCTCCCCCCATTCCATCAATTAGTAGGCACATTGCTTTGAAATGGAAACAGTTGTGTGCCCACCCCGTGAAGCCAGATGTTCTTGTCATGAAAGCTATTTAATTATGAATGTCTGGCTGGGTTTCAAAAGAATCAACTCAACAGGTTCCTGATGAAGGGCTTATGCCAAAATATTGATTCTCCTGCTCCTCAGATACTGCCTGACCTGCTGTGCTTTTCCAGCACCACACTCTTGACTCTGATCTCCAGCATCTGCAGTCCTCACTTTCTCCAACTCAGCAAGTCGTCTTATTGATCCATAAGAACATAAGAAATAGGAACAGAAGTAGGCCATTTGGTTTATCAAGCCTGCTCCACAATTAAACAAGATCATGGCTGATCTGCCCCAGGCTGCAATTCCTCTTTTGTGCCAGTTCAGCATAGCTGTCAATTTCCTTGACATTTCAAGAAGTTGTCCACCTGCTCTCTAATTAATTTCAGTGATCTAACCTCCACAAGTCTCTGGGATGGAGAATTTCTCTGGGAGAAATTCCTTCACATCTAAGTTTTAACTGAATGTCCCCTTATTCTATAACTATGTCGCCTAGTTCAAGTTACCTCCACTAGTGGAAACATCTCACCATTTAGCTGTCAAGAGTCAGAATCTTGTATGTCTCAATAGGATTGCCTCTCTTCCTTTGAAACTCCAATGAATAAAGGCCTATCCTGTTAGCTACGTTGATAAGGCAAGCTCATTTGTTCCATGAATCAGCCTGCTGAATCTCTTTTGCCTCCAATGCCTGTATTTGCTTTCTTACTGTACACAGAATTCCAAACATATTTTTGCCAATACCCTATATGTTTGTAACAAAATTTCTCTATTTTTAATTGAACTCCAACCCTCTAGCGATATAGATCAAAATTCCATTTGCCTTCTCATTGACTTACTGCACCTACATGCTAACATTTTGTGTTTCATGCAAGAACACCCAAATCCCTCTGCATTGCACTTCTTTGGAGTCTCTTTCTCCATTGCAATAAAAGTCTGCCTTTTGATTCTACAAAAGTACATGACTTCAAACCTTCTTGTATTAAATCCCATTTGCCAAGTTTTTGCCCACTCTCAGCCTATCTATATCCCCTTGCTTTTGGCCTCATCAAAACATGCCCTCCCATTTATTATTCTTCAACAAAATTGGTTACATTACACTCGGTCCCCTCTTCCAAGTCATGAATGTAGATAGTAAATAATGAGGCCCTAAACACTTTGTGACACTCCACTAGTTACAGCTTTTCAACCTTAAAAACACCCATTAATCTCAAATCTCTATCTTCTGTATGTCAACCAATCCTCAATCCATACTAATACATTATCTCCAATATTGGTCTGATTGTATTCCCACATTCCTCACACACTCCATCACAGTATATTGCAAAATGTGCTGTGAACCTGACCCCTATGTGAAGGGAGAAAAATGCCTCATTATGTCACACTTGTGTTGATTGTACATTTTGCAAGCAGTGAATGTGTAGAGGTCAGGTTTTCCCTAGGGGTAGATGAAATGTAGGCCTGTGATCCTAAAGCGATATAGTACAGATTTTAGAAGTAAGCTGGCATTCAAACAGTTGTCCATAAATTTAGAATATTTGTTGCACGTTGCTTTGTAAAGAGACATCTTTTGCTGTGTTTTAAATGTCTTACATTTATTATGTTAGCAATAGTCTGTAGCACTCAGCTTGTTGTATTTTATGACCAAATTCCACCACCTCACACCTACTGGCATGATTCATAAGAGCCTTTTGAGAATGCTTAATTTTTAATATTTTGTTTCATTTTACTGTAGAATGAGAAACATTCATAGGGAAACTGAAATTACAGACAAATGATCAAATCTGTGAGAATGCTCAATGTGATTTGGATGTTACGCTGATACAAGATGGGGTTTTTGGAGTGTGAAAATGTTGTACATTTTCATCGGTATAATTTGGAAAGGAATTTTTCTGAGGTTACTCAGAAATGGTGAAATAAATATTTTAAATTGCTTTCTGAAAATTAAGAATGAGAAGCTGAATTTGACTGTTCTGATCATCTACTCTAACTTCACAGCATGAATGCTGTTTATGCTTTTCTCGAGAGTTTGCTCAGATGTTCCACAGAAACAGTAGCCGATGAATGGGAGCAGTCCAACAGGAATGCAGTCCTGTAGTGCACAATTTGTTCAGTGCATATGGAAGAAAAATAATGTCCCTCCCATTCCAGAATTACATAACAACTGCAGGATCCTTCCTGCTTCCTGCATTCATCTGGTATCAGAAATATCAATCAATTTTGCTTCCAACTTCCACCCTTCTTTCACCTTCATCTGGTCTATCTCTGAATATTCTCGTCCTTTCATTGACTTCTCTGTTTCCATTTTTTAGGATAGATTGTCCCCATATCCACTGCCAATCGCTGACTTCCACTGTTATCTCAACCACACCTCCTCACACCCAGCTGCCCATAAGGATTCCATTCCATTATTTCTGTTTCTCTCTCTCCATCACATCTATTCATACATTGTCACCTTCCACCAGGTTGTCTCTGACATGACTTTTATCCTCAACTACAGATTCCATCTTGCCAGGACTCTCAAATGTGTCCAACCCATCTTCTGCACTTGTGCTCTCAACCCTTCCCTGCCCCACCTCCCCAGAACAATGATAGTGCTTCCTTTTTCCTCACATTCCACATCACTAGTCACTGCATTCAGAGGATGATTTCCAACAGGATACCATGCTAAGCACATCACCCCCTCTCCTCCATTGTTAGCATTCTACATGGACTGTTCCTTGTGTGCAATTCTAACACTTCCTCACTCTTCAACGGCATGTTCTCATTCAATTGCAGAAGGTGTAATATTTACCAATCTACCTGTTGCTTTTCAGATTGGAGGCCAGTGACCAGTGGAGTACCACAACAATTAGTGGTGGGTCCACTGCTTTTTGTCATTTATATAAATGACTTGGATGTGAACATAGGAGGTTTAGTTAGTAAGTTTGCAGATGCCACCAAAATTGAAGGTGTAGTGGATAGTGAAGAAGATTATCTCAGAGTACATCAGAATCTTGGTCAGATGGGTCAATGGGCTGAGGAGTGGCAGACGGAGTTTAATGTAGATGAATGTGAGGTGCTGCATTTTGGAAAGGCAAATCAGAGAAGGACTTATACACTTAATGGTAAGGTCCTAGGGAGTGTTGTTGAACAAAGAGACCTTGGAGTACAGGTTCATAGTTCCTTGAAAGCAGAGTTGCAGGTAGATAGGATAGTGGAGAAGGCGTTTGGTATGCTTTCTTTTATTGGTCAGAGCGTTGCGTATAGGAGGTGGGTCATGTTGTAGCTGTACAGGACATTGGTTAGGCCACGTTTGGAATATTGTGTGCAATTTTGGTCTTCTTCTTATTGGAAGGATGTTATGAAACTTGAAAGGGTTCAGAAAAGATTTACAAGCATGTTGCCAGGGTTGGAGAATTTGCACTATAGGCAGAGACTGAATAAGCTGAGGCTGTTTTCCCTGGAGTGTCGGAGTCTGAGGGGTGACCTTTTAGAGGGTATGAATAGGATAAATAGACGAGGTCCTTTCCCTTGGGTAGGGGAGCCCAGAACTAGAGGTCATAGGTTTAGGGTGAGAGGGGAAAAATTCAAAAGGGAAGTAAGAGTCAACGTTTTCAGGCAGAGGGTGGTGCATGTATGGAATGAGCTGTCAGAGGAAGTGGTGGAGACTGGTACAATTCCAACATTTAAAAGGCATCTGGATGGGTATATGAATAGTAAGGGTTTGGAGGGAAAAGGATAAAGTGCTGACAAATGGAACTAGTTAAGGTGGGATATTTGGTTGGCATGGACGAGTTGGACCGAAGGGTCTGTTTCTGTGCTGTACATCTCTATGACACTATGACTTGAGCCCTACTCACTGTCCAAGTCCTCAAGATAAAGTAGTACTTTACTTGTATTTCTTTCAATCTAGTTTACTACATTTACTGTTCACAATGCGGTTGTGTATTCATTGACAAGACCAAACACATACTGGGTGATAGCCTTGGAACACCTCTGCTCTATCTTTAGGAATGACCCCAATCTTTCTGCTTAGGCACTTTGCAGCCTTTAGGACTCAATACTTTCAGAATTTCACAACTTCAGACCATGTCTCTGTGCTTTTTTTCACTCTCTGTACAAAGTCTCACAAACACAAACATATCATGTTGACTTACTTTCAGCAACATTGACCCATTACCCCCTTTTGTACAACCTAATGTACAACCATTTTACATCTCTATGTCTCCTTTCCCATCATTAGTTACCATTTGTCTTTTGCTCTGGGCACTCTCACAGTCCATTCCACTTGCTCCTCCTTCTCCTCTGTTAACAGCAGAAAACAATCATTTTCCAGCTCCTCTCAGTTCTGAAGAGTCACATGAAAATGTTAAATCTGTTTCTCCTTCTACAAATGCTGCTCAACCTGTTGAGGTTCTCCAGCACTTTCTGTTTTAATTGCACAAAAACAGTTTACATCGATATAAAATCTTTACTTATTTAAAACATCCCAAGCTGCTTCACAGAAGCATCATCAAACGACATTCACCACTGAGCTATATAGGGTAAACCAAGACTTGCCACAGATGTTGGTTTGAAAGAACATCTTAAATGAGGAAAGAAAGTTAGAAAGGCAGAGAAACTTAGGGAGAAAATTTAACAATCTCAGCCCCAGACAGCTAAAGGAATGCCAAGATGTCAGAAGATTTAAGGCTGGAATAGTTTTCAGAGATCATACACTTGTCTGATGTCCCATCCACAACATACATTTACTGTGAATAAACTAACACCAGAGGAGATGGCACTCAGGGCAATCAGTCCTACTCAATGTCAGTAAACAAAGGAAGTAACTACCTTACCTAAATGTGGAGCTGGGAGGAGTGAGCTTGCTCCTCCAAAGTCCTTGTTATAAGTATGGCTTATCAAAGAAATCAGAGGTTTTTTTGTTATCAGGAAAAGACAAGAAAACCGACCCAATTAAAAAACAAATTGGGTCTGTATACTGCTAGTTGTAAGATTTTGCTACATTAGTCGCTTAGATGCAAGTTGTTATGAAATCCCATTATGAAAGGGGAACAACTTTGCAATCTCCCACAGACAGCAACATGACAATCATCTGATGCCGTTTCAGTAATGTTGATTCAGAAATAAATATTAGCAAGGGTACGAGGGATAACTCCTCCACTGATGTTCAGAGTAACGCTATGAAATCTATTTGGTTGGGCCTCCTTTTAATGAAAGACAGCACTTCTAACAACACAGCGCCCGCTCAGTTGGGCATTTGTTAGAATATTTGACCCAGAAATAGAACTTGTAATTTGTAATTTCTTTAAAATGAATTTAAAATCGAATTGCTTTTAAGAATGTTTGGAAATGACTTTCAAGAGTTTGCATCAAATGTAAAGGGATCAGTTGTAATTTTCTTGGATAATAAGAGATTTTAATCCAAGTGATCTGACGCGCCTAGAATCAGTGCCAACAGGAAGGAAATTAAGAGCAAAGGCTGGAATGCATTAAGGAAAACTGCAGAGAGGGAAGAAATCTGAAGGTAGAAGGAAGAGCTGGAGGTGGAAGGCAATCAGCACACAGATGCATAAACAAATACTGCGGCAGGACATAGTAATAAAATCATAGTGTGTCAAAGAGCAAACTGGATCCTCTCTAGAAAAAACTCCTTTCCAAAAACTCTTGGGGAAGCTAAATACAACGGAATTGAAAAGGACTGAATTCTAAAAGTCATGTGAATGCCTCAGGCATAAGGAAAAGCACAGAATTGGTATCAAAGGGCTAGATTGTGAACTGAATATTGTTGATTGGTCAGTTGAAAAGAAATTGTGGAAAACTTTACCACTAGAACTGCCGTGGCCTGAGTGAAACAGAACTTATAGATGTGAACCTTGCTAGTGATAACCATACGTTAGAAGGAATATGGCCGCCAATGAATAAGACTCAAAGGCAGGACTATTGAGTGTACTATAGCCAAATTACAGAACTTTGCAATTGCGCATGGTGTCGCATATGAGTGGTATGTCATGCAGTTATCTGTAGTACCCAAAGTCATATTTCTATTGTATCAACCATTTAAAATGAACATTTTCTTTTTATTTAAAATTACTTTTGCATTTTAATTCATCTTTAATTTGCATTGGTTGTAATTACAAAAAGTGAAATCTTATTGGTAATTTCTTCATTTGGGATTTGGTAAATGTCATTATTTTAGTTTAATGCTCCTCCCCAGAGATTGTAACACATGAGAATGGTGGATCTCAATTCTTGAACCTTCAGGCATGTCCACAAAGTACCCCTCAGGCTCATGACGCAAGACTCCTGAGAACATTTCTGAGTATTTTTACAAGTAATCATTTTTCCCTGAATAATTAAATATAATATGGTGATTTGAATAAGGGTGGTTTGTCCAGCCTGTGAGAGACCAGCAAAGTAAATCATTGACAGTTTCATTTATTAGAGGTGAAATGAGCAAATCTAATAGATGAGTATATCTGGATAAAGGAATACTGAAATAATTACTAACTTGCTTGGGTTTTTTTGATGAGATGAAAGGAGTTTGATGAGGATCATGTGGTTGGATTTCCCAAAGGCACTTGCTAACATGTCATAAACAGGTTTGTTAGCAAAGCTGAAGTTCATAAATAAAAGTGAAACTGGCAGTATGGATACAAAGTTGGCTGAATGACAGAAAACAGAATAATGGTGAACAATTACTTTTTGGATTGGTGGAAAACATTTAGTTACATTTTCCAGGGCCAGTGTTAAGAGCACTCCTTTTCGTGATGTTCAGTAATGAGCTAGACTTCAATGTATTTGGCACAATTTCAACATGTACAGATGACACAAACATAAAGTATTGTGAACTTTGAAGAAGATAGGTTAAAGAGCAGGGAGATTATTCTGGTACAGTACAGAACTTTGGCTAGGCTACAGCTGGAATGGTGTGTGCAGGTCTCGTTACTGCACTATAGGAAGGATGTAATTGCATGGGAGGTAGAGGAGATTTACCAGGATGTTGCCTGGGATGGAATGTTTTATTCTGAAGAAGGGTGGATAAGCATGGAGTTGTTCCCTTTACAACAGAGAAGGTTGGGGGAAGATTAGATAAGGTGTATAAGATTATGGGGGCAAGGACAGGATGGCTGGAAAGCAGCTGTTCCCCTGTGTTGGAATAACAGTAATAAGGGGGCACACTGTTAAAGTGGAAGATTTTGGAGGAGATTTGAGGAAAATATTTTTCACCCAGAAAGTGGTGATGGTCTGGAATGTACTGCAAGGGAGGGTAGTTGAGGCGGGTAACATCAAGCCTTTAAAAAGTATTTTGATGAGTACTTGAAATGTCGTAACATTTAAGGGTATGGACCTAATGTGGAAAGTGGAACTCGTGTAGGTTTAGCAAAGTTTTGGCAGTACAGACTTGATGGGCTAAAGGGCCTCTTGTGTACTGTATGATTCTATGAAAATGACGAACATCAAATGGACCGAGAGGGTGGGAGGACAAGTGGCAGATGAAATTTAATGCACAAAGTGTGAAGTGATTGATTTTGCTAGAAAGATTGAGAAGAGGCAATACAACCTGAAAGGTACAATTCTAAAGATAATGTAGGATCAAACCTGAAGATTTATGTATATAAATCACTGACAATCACAGGACAGGTTGGTAAACCAGTTAGAGCATATGTGATCCTGGTTTTTATAAATGGAAGCAGAGAATACAAAAGCAAGGACGTTATAATAAGTCTGTATAAAACCTTAGTTTAGTGTCAGCTGGGTATTATATCCATATTCAAGTAGCACACTTTAGGAAACAATGTGAAGGCATTAGCGAAGGTGCAAAACAGATTTATGCTAATGATTCTAAGGATGAGGAACTTCAGTTTGTAGATAGATTAGAGAAACTGGAAATGTTCTGCTTGGAGAAAGAAAATTAAGAGGAGATTTAATAGAGAATTTCAAAAACTATAAACAGTCTGGAGAGAATAGATAGGGAGAAACTGGTGCCATTGGTGGCAGGGTTGAGTAAAAGAGAACGCTGATTAAAGGCAATTGGCAAAGAAGCATCAGTGAAATGAGGATAACTCTTCACTCAGCGAGTAGTTAGGATCTGGCTGCTTTGCCTAAGAATGCAGTGGAATCAGTTTTAATTGAGGTCCCCAAAAGATAACTGGATAATTATCTGAAGTAAGACCATTTGCAGGCTTACAGTGAAGATAGAAGAGTGAGACTAGATTAGTTGCTCTTTCAGAGAGCCTACATAGACACAAGTGGCTCAGTCATCTCCAACAAGATGTCTATAAACATGCTGTCTATAAAAGAAATCAAGTTATCAATACATAAATAATTATTATTTTAAAAATTACACATTAACTGTTGTTTGCTATCAATCAGAATAAAGGATTTTGCCAAGTTAATACATTGAATGCTTTGCTTGGCTCCGAATTCCAGGTGATGGATCAAGGTTAGTATTCAAGCAATTTTTAGGCTTTATTAAAATTATAAAAAGGTTCCCAACCTACAAAGATCAGATTTCAACCCCCATCCCCCCCAAGAATAAGAACATCAACCAGTTCCAAAAGCTGTTAAAAGCAGTTTATCTTAAACTGTCTTAATTTACTTCTTATAGGATTCGTACAGCACATAAAGGGGAGAATTTAATCTCATCATTCTGGTCAGATATTAAAAAAGGAAACAAATTATGTATAAGTAACTTATTTTATCACATGGTTAAAAAGAAAATCATGAAACCTATAAATCCGACATAAAAGCAGAAAGTTCTAGAAAGACACAGCTGGTTGATAAGGATCGGAAAGGAGGTAGAGTTATTAGATTTAAATTATTTATAGTGTGGAAACAGGCCCTTTGGCCCAACAAGTCCACACCGACCCTCCGAAGAGCAACCCACCCAAACCAATTCCCCTTTCATCTAACACTACGGGCAATTTAGCATGGCCAATTCACCTAACCTGCACATCTTTGGACTGTGGGAGGAAATCAGAGCACCCGGAGGAAACTCATGCAGACATGGGGAGAACGTGCAAACTCCACACAGACAGTTGCCCGAGGCAGGAATTGAACCCGGGTCCCTGGCTCTGTGATGCAACAGTGCTAACTACTGTGCCACCGTGCCACCCCAAATATATATATCCAAGCCATTCACCTATTTGAATTGCTGCAATTTGAGATCGATGTAATCGATGGTTGGTTTACCAGCATGATCACGATCGTTCTGATGAAGGTTATATCTAAACATTTCATTTTTAACCTATGTCCTCAAATCTTTCTATAAATTATTAAAGTAAAACATTGAAAGTACAGATCAAACAGATATTTTGTCGATTGCTCAGTGAGTGAGTGCTCTGAATGCTCAATTAATTCTCCAGAAAACTTATCCAGTCTTTGTTCATAGCTAAATTCTCTATTCTTAACCCATTCTTCGAAAAACTCCTCTGTAACCTCACTGATGTCATCAGATTCTTTCTGTAAAGTAGGAGTCAGATCTGCATATCATACCTTAGCCATGACTAACCAAACACACTTCATAAATGGCACTGATTCACATAAAAGGATAGCTGGATTGTCATGTTCAGTTTTAGATGCCCTACTTTAGCAAGAACATTAATGACTTAGTAACAGTATAGAAGGAATTTATTAAGATGATATAAAGGATGACAGACTACATATATCAGGGGAGGCTAGAGACACGTAGGCTTTTATCGTTAGGCCATGTTAGGAATCTTAAAAGGCTTTGATAAGGCAAATAGGGCTGTAGGTTTCCAATAATCAATCAGCTGGTAACCAGAGTACATTAATTGAATGTAATTATCATAATAACAACAAGAGAAACTAAGTTTTCTTTTAACATTACAGTTATGGAGTGCCATATCTCTTTTGACCTCACTTTGGCATTTGCATTTTCAGAATGGTTGTGTGGCATCAAGTTCTGAATGATCTGAAATTTACTCCAATTAAACATTTATGTGGCCAAAACATTACCTGTGGGCCCTACCACAGAAACACCATAGCAGAACCACTGATTCCCCCTCTTAGCCTTTGCTTCAGTTTGACTCAAGTGACCTTTGCATCCCATTTGATCATGAACAAAGCTACCCATCACAAAGATTACAGACATCCACCTCCAAAATATCACCCTGCCTCAGCTCCTGTCTTAACACACCTGCTGTTGAATTCCTCATATACAATTTTCTTACTTTTGTACACAACAATTCCAATATTCTTCTTACTGTATTCTTGTTATGCACCATCCAAAAACTTCTGTTTATCCTAAAGTCAAATTCCTCTGACCTCTGCTTTCTTCTAACTCTGACCTCTTGTACATTTCAGCTTCCTTTGCTTACTATTGTTAAGGTTAAGCTCTAGTGACCTATTCACCTTTCTCTCCATCTTTGTGACACTTCTTAAAATCTGTTTTATGTTTTGGTCACTCAATATTTCAGAAATTTAGCCTGAATGAGGGTATTAGTTAGTTTCAACATGGGAAGCTATCTGTGCTATGGGAAATTGGGACTTCTGGTTCAGTTTTACTGGCAGTGACCATCACATTACCAGATTTTTGCCCAGGAATAGTACAATAACCTGAAACAGCTGTAAGGGATGGATGATAAAACAAGGCAGGAACCTCTGATACTATTATTCAGCATTAAATATTAAGCTGGAGTTCCCAATTATACTTGACAGAACCATTGCATGGGATGGGCAATGAGTCGCTAAATTACTACTGTTGATTTTATGGCTGGCAGGAGCTGAAGGTCCTCTTTCTGAAATTGGAGAATTAAATGATGGATGATTTATTCCTTCCAAAGATTTAAAAGGCTTTAAATACTTAAAAGGATTAAATTGGCATTCCTATATTTGGGGAGAAAGTGAGGGCTGCAGATGCTGGAGATCAGAGCTGAAAATGTGTTGCTGGAAAAGCGCAGCAGGTCAGGCAGCATCCAAGGAACAGGAGAATCGACGTTTCGGGCATAAGCCCTTCTTTCCTATATTTGGGGTCAAGAGTGAGGTGCTGGAAAAGCACAGCAGGTCAGGCAGCATCCAAGGAGCAGGAAAATTAACATTCCAGACAAAAGTGTGAAACGTCGATTTTCCTGCTCCTTGGATGCTGCCTGACCTGCTGTGCTTTTCCAGTACCACACTCTCGACTGTATTTATTGTCCATCAGTAAATGCCCAGGACGGCATGGTGGCTCAGTGGTTAGCATTGCTGCCTCACCGCGCCAGGGACCCAGGTTCGATTCCAACCTTGGGTGACTGTCTGTGTGGAGTTTGCACATTCTCTGTGTCTGCGTGGGTTTCCTCCGGGTGGTCCGGTTTCCTCCAACAGTCCAAAGATGTGCAGGTCAGGTGAATTGGCCATGCTACATTGATACACAGTGTTAGGTGCATTAGTCAGGGGTGAATGTAGGGGAATGGGTCTGGGTGGTTTGCTCTTCGGAGGGTCAGTGTGGACTTGTTGGGCTGAAGGGCCTGTTTCCACACTGTAGGGAATCTAATCGAATCTAATATGGATCTGAAGTCACATGTAGGCCAGACTGGGTAAGAATGACATATTTCCATTCCTGAAGGAAATTAGTGAGTCAAATGGGTGTTACAACCCTTGACAATAGTCACATTGCCATCACTAGCTTTTAATTCCAGTTTTCTTTTAGCAAATTGGATTTCACTATGTGCAATGGTGGGATTTAAGCTCATGTCCTTATAACATGAGACTGAGGTTGTGGAATATATGTTCAGTGCTATTAGCATTACATCACTGCTTCCCCTTTTATCTTCTCAGGGATAACAGTCTAAAAAGAAATGAAAATATTGAAATTATATTCACAGGCTCCTTTCATTTGGTTAAATGGAGTTACTTCTCTTGTTGATAAACATGTTTCTAGAGATATTGCAATTGCAAGCACAAACTTCTCAACATAGTTGAACTCAAAAGAAAAAATGATGAGGCACTTTTGCTGCTAGGAGTTAAGTAGTTTAACAGTTTATGATATCCTCATAAGGAAAGAAATATTTGAGTACGTAACCAGTACAAACAAGAGTGAGCCTAAACATGTCATATATGTGTGTCAGCTGTTATTCACATGTATTCTGAATAAAAGCACAAATACCTTCTGTGCCTTGCGTTTATCTGCCCGTTGGTTTTGATGGTAGATACGGCTGAAGTTTGAGACAATCACAGGGACAGGTAAGGCAATAACCAACACACCACTCAAAGAGCAGATAGAACCAAAAATCTTCCCAGCAATGGTCTTTGGTACCATGTCACCATACCTGCATCAAACAGAACAAATGATCAGGTTTTAATAAAAAGATTGCTACTAGACTTTCAGAATGATGCTTTTAAATAAAAGAAGTACAGTGGATTGCCACAGTGTAATCAATTTGTATCAGATCAGGGAGACACATTTACAATATAAAAATCAGAATGACAAAAATCAAATTCAATTTCATTTTTTTTGTAAGTCCTTTTCCTAAATTTTATTTCTATTAAACCATAGAATAGAATCCCTACAACGTGGAAGCAGGCCATCTGAATCCACACCACTCCTCTGAAGAACATCACCCTCAAGCCGACCCCATCCCTGTATTTCCCATGATTAAACCACATACCCTGACACTGTGGGCAATTTAGCATGGCTAATCCACCTAACTTGCTATGAGAGAAAACCCATGCAGACATGGGGAAAATGTACAAACTCTACACAGGT
Source organism: Chiloscyllium plagiosum (assembly GCF_004010195.1). NCBI lineage: Eukaryota > Metazoa > Chordata > Chondrichthyes > Orectolobiformes > Hemiscylliidae > Chiloscyllium > Chiloscyllium plagiosum. Next base: position 39,321,568 of record NC_057728.1, on the reverse strand, counting down.
AGTCACCTGTGGCTGGAATCAAATCTGAGTCCCTGGCACTGTAAGGCTGCAGTGCTAACCCCTGAGCCACTATGCTGCCCTAAAGTACAACCAGCATGTCTAAACATGCATACTTGTGTTCATTTCGAATTTTTAGGAAATTTTAAAGAAAGCTTTGTCAAAATAGAATAACTAATGTGTTACAGCATCATTGAAAAGCAAAAAAAGTATTATTTTATTCAGCGCTTTCAACCTTTAGAAATTATACTGTACAGAATTGTAATATCCACTCCTTTGATAATTACAACAACTCAAAAAGACATCTTATTCAGCTAATGACCATTAGTGGGACACTTGTTTCAGTATGAGTAAATTGGGAACTTAATATTTCAGGGAACTCAACTTTTAGAAGAGATAGGCAAAATGGAAAAAGTGGTATAATGGTTGGGTTAAAGCCATAAAGAAATGTGATCTTTGAAAAGCATTGTGGAGGGAACAGTAATGGGCAGAAAAATTTTAAGAGTAGTTTATTTGGCCCTGAGAGTAATTGTTGTGTCAGGCTCGGTGTAAATAAACCAAGAAATCAGAGGTGCATGTCAGAAGGAGTAAGTATGGAAGTAATTTGATGTCATTGCCTGTAATATAAGAAACTAGATGTCGACATGCTGATATTGAAGAATCCAATAGACATTTACTACAACTAGCTATTACGTACACAGATTATAGTCACAAGCTCACCAGAATCCATGCTCAATTAAATCAGATTTAAACTGAGCAGCTGCTCTCAGTAGTACGACATGTTGCAAACAATTTCCTGTAATATGGAGTCTCAGGTCTGTACATAATCAAGTCACATCTATGATACAATGATAATGCCATGACCATTTCTCTTACGGGCTAAATGTAATTTTTTTTGGCTAAGTACATTTGGAGGGATTCTTGCCATGAGGCCCAGTGAGATTTCTTATGATATCTTACCAAACACGTTTCCTCTACTACATCCGCCACCCTATGATGTTCCTGTGTGGAACCTAGTGTGGAACTCCTGACAAGGAAATAGAACACATACACACAGATGTTCTTAAAAAAAAACCTGATCATCCTACAACCTTATAATCTTGCCAATCAGATAGACCATTAAGACATAATAACCGAAACCTCAAACACTTCACACTTCTCAATTTGTTTCTATATGAATATTGATAAATTGAAAAGAGAGATCATGATATCATAAATCATCCGTTTTACCGAGAGATTGAGTAGGTTGGGCCTTTACTTATGGAGTTTAGAAGAATGGGAGGTGACCTTATTGAAACATACAAGATACTTAAGGGATTTGACAGGCACATGCAAAAATGTTGTTTCCCCCTATGGGAGAGTCGAGGACCAGAGGACATAATCTCAGCGTAAGAGGTCACCTTTTTAAGACAAAAGTGAGAAGGAGTATCTTCTCTCAGAGGGACTGAATCCATGGAATCCATGGAATAATATACTGCAGAATGCTTTAAAGGCTGGATCATTAAATATATTCAATGTTGAGATAAATAGAATTTTAATCGGAAAGGGAATCAATGATACAGGTAAAAGGATGAAAATATCAACCATGATTCCAATAAATGGCAAAGCCATTGATGGGCTGAATGGCCTACTTCTGTTCTTATGTCTTATAATCTTATCCTAAAAACTATAAACTGACAACCTCCACCTTGAAATGTTATCAAGTCATTTTATGAGAAAAGAAACCTCTGTTCTCTGCAAGTAAATGAATTTATAATGGGTACCACTAATCCTGTGAATAGTATACCATTTTACACTGGTTTTTAAATAGTGATATATGGATGGTATAATTATAATACATTTTTCTAAGGGGTTATGCATGTCAAACTATATCAAATATGTTAATAATCTGACATGTTTGTTGTTTCAGATTATAATGCCATTTTTATTGAAGAGAAGATAAAGTATTGATAACTATTGCAACAGTTTCTGGAAATAACCAGCAAGATCATTATCAAGTATATTAGATTCAACCAATGTTACTTACAGCGGCAAAAAATGGTCTCCTACACCTTCCAGCAATTCTACAGAATAATTAACCACGTACATGGTTTCCTCATAAATAAGGTTTTAGCTCTAGCACTACAGTTTAGCTTTAATTTCCAATTTTATATTTGGTTAACAATCCTAATGTACCACAGAAGAAAAATGATGTTGTGTGAAATGTCTAAATAGACAATATGAATAAATAAAGCCATTGCAATGACTAATAGCTTCCACTGGAGGGTACATGATTTGCATTTTAAAATATCTTTATATGTACTTACATGCATGATTATTGCAAGTCAATCTAACTGAGAAAAGTTTATTACATAATGCAGTATATGCTTTATATACCACTATATACTTTAACAGCTAACGCAATAATCAACCTAAACTCACCATCTCTTTCCAGGCATTTTAATTTAACCTTTTACTAAGGGGTAATGTAATGTAACGTAATGGCCATCAGTCATTCCTATTGGAAATTTCAATATAAAAGACATAAGATTGGAACCAGGTGAAAGTAAGGATTGCAGATGCTGGAGATTAGAGTTGAGAGTGTGGTGCTGGAAAAGTACAGCAGGTCAGGCAGCATCCGAGGAGCAGATTTGAACTACCAGACATGCACTTCAGCTCCTCTTGACCGGAAAAGATAAAACATATTTGCCGGCTCCACTTAGGCTGGACAGCAGCTGACATGGAACAGGATATGCATGGTGGAAGCTTTGCTCATGATGGTCCTAAAATGGCAAGCTGTGTGCATTATTGGATGCAAATTAAAAGCGCCTTGCGTGGTTGGATCGCCTGTAAGGTTGAGAAGGCCAGCCACATCATTGGTGGGAATAGGCTGGAAGGCAATCAGATGGAAGACTTCAAAATCTCCCACAGATGGGTGGAACTTTCGAGTTTGGTAAGCAAGAAACTTGAGCAATACAGGATAAACTGGTCGCTTGACATCTCACTCGATTTTCTTCTCTGACAACTACAATGTTTAAAACAGGCAGCCAATCTGTTACCAGGTGAACCCATCGAAGCTGAAACTATACCCAATAATTTAGTAACCTGTTCCGAGAAGAAATAAAAGTTATTTGAACTACTGTACATAGATCCTTATAATCTGCAAATTTATTTAGGGATTGTCTCAAAACCTATTAAAAATTGAATTGAGTATTGGAAGGCCAAATCTAGATACTTAAACCGGATTTCTGACAAAATATTAAAAACTAATTAAGACAATGCCTGCTCATAATTTCAGCTTTTTGCTATTCGATTTTTAAAAAATTTGGTTTCAATTCCTAACATAAGCCTGTGATGAGTGCACAGCTAGGTGGATTATTCTGGGGCTGGAAGAAAAATGTCACATTCTCTGTGTAGTTTATTTTAAAGTGGAGAGAAGGCTCCAATCAGAGAGTTAGCCATTGTTTTGTTGCATCAACAACACTTCTGAAACAAAAATCTGAAATGGAATGCATTTTACAAACTGTCTAAGGCACTGTTAGATGATATCTTGAATACTTCTTTAAACTTACGGTATAGAATGATTAAAGTAATGAAAACTTAAATTTCAGACCACTAACAAGATACATCAGTAATTAACAAAATAAACTGCTGTATCACTTCTAATATTAAAACCTGACTATGTAATAGAAATACAAATTTTGCATCTGGTGATGAAAATATGAGACATGAACTATTTCAAAAATATTTTCCATTTACTTCGAATTTTATGGCCCAGATTTTGCAACTGTCATGTCAATGAGACTGTTAGTATTCAACATCAGTACAATTGTGAAAATGACAGCAATGTCTGGGACTGTACATGTGCAAACAAAATAGGAAATTCATTAGTTTCTGACAGTGAGGCACTGTTGCTTCACAGCGTGCACAGTTAAGACTCCACAGAAAAAAATCCTCAGCAGTCATTTGAACTCAGGTGAACTTCCCTCTTACAATTTAGTTACCACTATAAAAACCAAAATGTTATACCTCATTAAATGGCATTTGACTTGGTTGTCAATAGAATACTAAGCAGCTTTCTGCAGCTGAACAATGATTCTGGCATTGAAAAGTGATTTCATAATTATGGAATATCAAAGTTCTACATTATGATACAATGTCCCTTGACTTATAATATAAATTTTTATTTGCCAGCTTCTAACATTTTCACAAGTACACTTTTCAATTGTTATTTCCCGTAAAATGCTCAATAAATAATAAAAGGTGTGTGTTATTTCTTGGTTTGCTGTTGTTATTAGCAATTTAGCTTATTTAATGACCTGTTGCTGGATGCATGAACATCCCCTAATCTTGACATCACAATTAAACAAAATGGTAAAATCCATATCAGAAATATCTCTATATATCCAGATCAATTGTAAGTTCTGTCATTTGGCTGCTGACTGCAAAATCTGGGCCAATAGTTATGCATGTAAAACTAACGATGTAGCGTAGAAACAGATTTTGCGCAAGGTCTTGTCACACTGAAAATTTGATATAACTCTCTCCACTATAACTATATGTATCTTATACTACTGGAACTAAGAGATATTAATTTCTGAAATAAAAACAGAAATTGCTAGAAAATCTCAACCTGCCTGGTAGTATCTGTGTAGAGAAATCAGAATTAACATTTCGGGTTAAGGGTCACTGGTCCTGAAACGTTAACTCTAATTTCTCTCCACAAATGTTGCCAGAGCTGCTGAGATTTTCAGCATCCACAGTTCTTTTGGCCAATTTCTGTTAGCTTCAGAATATAAGATAAAAATGTGTTGCATTATGTATAAAATAATACTGAATGTCATAATTCTAAGCTATGTGCATTATACTCATTTGAAGATTATCAACAGTATGTTAATATCATATAAACTGCATAACGTTATATTAATTTTTAATATCTTTGATTAATTTATTACTATAAGTTTTTGTTTTTCATAGTCCTGCAGCTATCAATAAATAACTAAAAACTTTTCTGTGTTTCCAACGGTCATTGAGGAATTCGTAATTTCTGCTAGGGTGCTGAGATTTTCTATTACTCTCAATAACTATCACTTTTCACTGACTTTTGTGGAAATTAATTCTTTTGTGTAAAGCAATCAATGTCATGCATGTATATTTAACATTACCAAGAAAATACATTTTTGCTACTGCATACGTGATAGGTTGTTTTAAAATTTTCTGGTTTAAATATTCTAAAGCTGCCGTTCAGATTAGTAAGAGTAAGATACACGGAACACTCAAAATTCAGTTGGTTATTAGAAGGACGAATTAGAATTTTAGACTTTTGAGGGTTTCTACTTCTTCTTTTATGTTTCATACTTGCCTCAAGCAATTGCAAATGTGTCCCTGGTCAAACATAATTCTAAACATAACAGATATCAATGTTCCCATGGAATACTGCAAAAGCACATTACAAATAAACAAACAAGTCATAATCGAAAAATAAAAGTAAACTGAAAAATTAACAACAGCAGTTGTTTCTTCTAATTAGCATGTTTCTATGATGTTTCATAGCAATAAGCGTTTTTTTCAGCAATTACTGCCACATCCCTGATGAGATTACTCACGGATAATTTCAAGTCTAGAGCACAGTTGTGTCATTAAACTGCTAATTTTGCCTTTATCCAGATTTGCCTCTTTAACAGCAGTCACATACATCTTTAAAGTGCTCACATGAATCGCAGGGCAGTTGTTAGCTCGAGGGGATTTGATCAGGCAGGAAGGTATAGAATAGAGATTCCATTGCTTTCTCAACTCTTCTGATCAAGCTCCAATAGGGAAGGATGGAAGGAGGCCTTCCTGCCTGGAGACCAACTGCGGCCTTAACAGCCCACCTCACCCCTAGTATCCCTAGCTCACCCAGAACTACATTGATCCCTGCTGAAGATCCCCGTGAAGTACTGCTCCCAGTAAAACAGGGCTTGGTGCTATTCAACAAGAGGCCCAATGCTGCCTCAGTAAGTTGCTCTGAAATAATATAGGGCTCCTAAAAAATATTCATTGTAGGTTTGCAGCTAATGGATATGAACAATACTTTGAACACAAAATCCCACTCAATGATTCTGAGTTATGGCATATACATACATCTGTCATAAAACAAGTTTGATTCACCACTAACTGAAATACATAGCCATACTCACTATGTTATAAGCAATGCCTCAGCAATTGACTTCAGTAGAAACTGCAACAGTTAGTAGCATTAGGCTAATACAGATGCTTGTCTGTATAAATATGAGAGGTGAGAACTGTATAACTAGGCAGTATGCTGAACAGGAAAGTTGCGTTAGGTGTAGTAACTATAATGGGAATTCGAACAGTTTTGACAAAATGTTTTAGAAGTTCATAAATAAATAATAAACAAAGATGAGAAGATTTGTAGTTCAGGTTGAGATTCTGGATGTAGAAAGGACACCACTTTGACTGGGACAACACATCCATCCTAGGACAAGCCAAACAGAGACATGCACGAGAATTCCAAGAAGCAAGGCATTTCAACCGGAACTCTATCAACAAACACATCAAGTTAGACCCCATCTACCACCCATGAGAAAAAGAACAGGAAATGGCATCATCACAGGAAATGACATCAAAACAGGAAATGACATCACCAACCCAAAGAAACCCAAACATATAAATAGAAAGCAGGAATTATCAGCAGTGCTTCACCTGGAGGCCCACTGAAGATGTTACCTAGTAGGGTGACAAAATGTCTGGAAATGAACCTTCCTGCTCAGCGAGCAAACCTACATCCAATAAACAAAGAATCCAATGAATCAGGTTGTAATTTTGCTCACTGAGCTTGTAGATTTGTTCTCAGACGTTTTGTCACCATGCTAGATAACATCATGTGGGTGATAACATCTCTGAAAATGATATCACCCACCACAACAGACCAAGACACACAAAGAGAAAGTGGGACAGAACACCAGCGCTTCAACGGAGGCTCTCTGATGATGTTACCAAGCATGGTGACGAAACGTCTGAGAACAGATCTACCAGCTCAGCAAGCAAACTTACAACTTTAACCTGAGGTACACATCTTCTCAAAAATTGCAATCTAATGAATAATTCACAGAAAATCCTTCACCCAGAGAATGATCAGAAGTAGACTTGCTAAGGCATAGCTGAGGCATACAGCATAGTTGCCTTTATGGGGAAGCTAGATAATTATATGAAGGACAAGGGAATAAGAAGCTGCGTTAAATTTCTACGAAATTAAGTATAATGAAGGAGTTGGAGCATTAACATTGGGGCAGACCAATTGGGCTGAACGGTCTATTTCTGGGTTATAATGTTTATAGAATTCCAAGAATGCACTCAAGGAGTATCCATCATTCAGTTTCATCTTATTTTTCCTCTTTCCCCTCACACACCAAAACAAACCAATTCCAACATTCAACTCCTGCCTGTAACTCCCACTGGCTCTAAGTGGGCAACTAATGACATTTGGGAGTTGAAATTGCTGGGTCTCAGACTGCGATCAGAAGGGGTTGCCATCTGCTTTAACCCCAACCTGGCTGAGCACTGTCTAATATTAAAATCAGATCTTTGCCTCTATTTTGACGTTAATTGAGCAAGGAAAATACTCTCTGGATGGAAAAGAACTCAATGATTCACACAATTTTCAAATTGAGATGCTATTACTTAAAATCTGCTGGTCAATTTCCATTTCCAATAGTTTAGTCAGTTCGTACTATTCATGGTGTGTGGATGGATAGTACTTTAATACACAATGACTCCTGCAAGATTGATTACTAATAGCTCCCTGGAGCAAATAGCTTTAATTTACCAGACACACGCAAGGATAATGGATCATTGGCCCAGAACCTCTGCATCATTTTTGGCACAGGAACAGCTAAAGAGCCCCATTGCATCATTTCTTTTCACATGAAAATTTTACATGTTACATCCTTTTGATTTTCACATGAATGTCATCATAAATGTCTTCAAGCAACTGAAAAATATTTGATTTTGATCTGCTGAAGCCTCTCTTACCTAACATCAGAGGATGCAACTACTCTGGATTCATGGCAAATTCTGAATGAATAGTCAAAATATTATGGGCAGAGTGACCCAAATTACTGCGATTGAGGCTTCTGGAGTTGGACTACAGTTTTTGTTGCAATTCGTTTTGGAAATATTTTGAGGTCCACAATAACTAAAGTTACATCCTCAAGAATTCAGAAGCACTAAATCCTTGGAAAAGACCTTGAAAAGAGTATACCAGTAATTCCTAGACTGTGGATTATGATTTTAGTGTTGTGTGCTTTGAGCCATAACAGCAGAAATGAGGCTTCGACTGAGTTTTGACAGATTGCAGGACCATTAAATGTCTGTGTTATTATTTCTATAGGATGGTGCAACATAACTGTAAAGGGTGGTCCTGGAAAAGCACAGCAGGTCAGGCAGCATCCGAGGTGCAGAAGAGTCGACATTTTGGGCACCTGCCTCAGGCTGAAGCGTCCTGAAGGTGATGCCCAAATGTTGATTCGCCTGCTCCTCGGATGCTGCCTGACCTGCTGTGCTTTTCCAGCACCACCCTTTTTCGACTCTGACTCTTCAGCATCTGCAGTCCTCACTCTCTCCTGGTGCAACTTAGTTGTCTGTTCTTAACAGCCAACTGCTACAGTCTATAAACAGGTGGGTATTCACATTTTTGAGCAGTATTAACTGTTGTGGTTGGTCAACAACTCTCTCATCACATTAAATTGGGGTCAAATTTGGAAAAGTTTGGGAAGTACTTCATTTCACTCTTTTTTTCTGGATAATATTAGAAGTGGAGCAGCAGAAGCAACAGATTCTGAGAGTGAGGCACATTGATAGATTTAAGGAGAAAGTGAGGTCTGCAGATGCTGGAGATCAGAGCTGAAAATGTGTTGCTGGAACAGCGCAGCAGGTCAGGCAGCATCCAGGGAACAGGAGAATCGACGTTTCAGGCATAAGCCCTTCTTCAGGAATGAGGAAAGTGTGTCCAGCAGGCTAAGATAAAAGGTAGGGAGGAGGGACTTGGGGGCCTATCGCATTTCCAACGCCCCTCCCCCAAGTCCCTCCTCCCTACCTTTTATCTTAGCCTGCTGGACACACTTTCCTCATTCCTGAAGAAGGGCTTATGCCCGAAACGTCGATTCTCCTGTTCCCTGGATGCTGCCTGACCTGCTGCGCTGTTCCAGCAACACATTTTCAACATTGATAGATTTACATCATTTTACTGTTGACTATACAAATGGTGTTGCACTTGCACTTATTTTCAGTAGGTTTTCATGATCTGGCACTGCGAAATGAGCGTCACAAGAAATTTGGCTTTAAGTTGCCATTTGGTAAGATCTGGAGTAGGAGCCAATTTAAATTTTAACATAAATGGAAGCAAAAGAAAAACTGTGGTTTTTCACCTATTACAATAACTTCATCAATTTCCAGCATGATAAATTCAGATTATATTCTGTAAAAATCTAGCATTAACACAAGCCTCAATAAACTTGACTAAAATAGATATTGTTAACCCATATAAATCATTTAAATCGCAGCGCCAAGTACTTGTCTTGCTTTAGCTCAAAATATGGTTAATGTTCCTTTTTATAATAGAAAGAAAGCAGAGTAGGAAAAGCACAGGCATTATGTAACAAATTAATTTATAGAATTCTAAAATGTTAATTATGGTAGCAGGAAATTAGCAATGCAGAGAGGGCCACGGCACTTCAAACAACTTAGACACTCTAATGCTATTACGCTAGGTCACACAGTTTGGATTTATACATTATTTATATAAATTTGACTGCGAATTTCTTATTGTGAAAGCATTAAATATTATTCAAGGCATTTTAACCAAAACCTTCAGGTTTAAGCTGAAATTATATTTTAATTGTAATGCTCATATTGAGTTTCATGTTTTAATACCTTTGAGTTTGGCAATTAGCACTCAAGATACTTTGGAAATCTATTTAGTATAGATTTTAAGAGATGTCTGTTTTGTTCTCAGCCGTATTTTGATAGCACAGAGGATGTGGATCTATTTAGAAATAAAGGTTCAATCTTTTGTCTACGCATTATTTAAAATTGGTCCTCCACAAAAAAAGCAAATGATTGAGATGTAAACAACCTTTTAAACAAACAATATGTTTATGATTATGTATTCATCCACATTGCTATCCTTATCAGCAGTGCTATGTCTAAGCTTTAGCAAATATAATCTTACTTCAAGGTTCTACTATTACATGAAGAAAGGAATGTTCTTAAAGACTTCTAAAAACTATTAGAATGTTTTAAAAACAGAAATTTTATCACTTGCACACATTTAAAATAAACTTAGAAGCGTTGATGATTAAATAGAAAACATTTCTATTTTTAAGTCTCTTTCCTTTGGTTTGTTTTTGGATTAAACTGCTAGTGTTGCTGAGATCATCAGATCCTGTCTTGGAAGAGTTACTCAGACTGACAGCATGAAGGAACTGAATTAACAGCAGTAGATGCAATTATTAACCCAGGGAGCTTCAACAATCTGGTTGTGGGTGTTAGTTCAGCTGCTCAGTCATATTGCTGGGATAAATAACGGTGCCCAGCAAGTTTCTCTGATGATGTCAGCAGCATAGTGGTTGGGTCATGAATATGTAAAAGGCAACATAAATAGAACAACCCCGCCCCTGATGTCTTATTTACTTTCTTCTTTTGGGCAATTTGGAAAATAATACAAATGCATGGCATGTTGACAGAGGAGATTATTAGAAAGTTCAGTTCCATTCAAATGAACACTTTTCTTTTCAATAAGCTGGCGGACCTATTGTGAAGTTTTGAGAATGTTATCTGTTTTTTCAATTTCTATTATTTGCAGCTTTATCTGAGTTTTTGAACATGTGCGCAGTCACAATTTGGCCAGAGAAAAGCTTTGCATTTTGTTTGGGATGGAGAGAATTAGAAACAAGTTTAGCTCTTCAGGATAAATGCGTATCAGAAAAGGAAATGGGAAACTGGAAGAACAACAAATAGTATGTTGTTTTGGATGTAGGCTTGCTCGCTGAGCTGGAAGGTTCATTTGCAGATGTTTCATCACCATACTAGGTAACATTTCCTGTGGTGACGTCATTTCCTATGGTGATGTCATTTCATGTTCTTTTCCTCAGAGGTAGTAAATCGGGTCCAAGTCAATGTGTTTGTTGATAGAATTCTGGTTGAAATGCCATGCTTCGAGGAATTCTCATGCATGTCTCTGTTTGGCTTGTCCTAGGATGGATGTGTTGTCCCAGTCGAAGTGGTGTCCTTCCTCATCTGTATGTAAGGATACTAGTGAGAGAGGGTCATGTCATTTTGTGGCTAGTTGATGTTCATGTATTCTTGTGGCTAGTTTTCTGCCTGTTTGTCCAATGACATCACCATAGAAATGACATCACCAACCCAAAGAAACCCAAATATATAAATAGAAAGCAGGAATAATCAGCAGTGCTTCGTCCAGAGGCTCACTGAATATGTTACATGTGTTTCATATAATGATGAAACGTCTGAAAACAAACCTTCCAGCTCAACGAGCAAACCTATATCCATAACCTCAACCTGAGCGACAAATCTTCTCAAAATTCGCTAGTATATTGTTTCTATGAAAATGGACTGTGCTCTTCTTAGTCAGGCCAAATGCATCTACAGTATAACCTTGACTATCCGAATGAGACGGGCGGGAGTGTTCTGTTGGGATAATTGATTGTTCGGATAACTAATCTGATCGCAAACAAGCGGTAATTTATGAGTGCAGGTTATTCAAACATGCCTCGGTTATCCTGCAATGCACGCCATAACGCAGTTTAACTGATAACTGAATGCTGAGTTGCCTAATGCTGTTTTTATGGGATCTTGTGATCTCGGTCGAATAATCCGAAATTCGGATAATTGATGTTCGGATAATCGGATGATCAGAATTATATACCAAACTACTTCGCTGTCTTTTCAACAGAACTTGATGTTTAACTTGTTATCTATGTCAAAACCTATCAGGCCGGAACATCGTAATGGCAGTTAAAAATAAATCTGATTGTTATATAAAAAAAATCATTGCAGTTCTGATCAGACTTCAGATAGGAGAATAGAAATCATACTAATTTCACGCTAGAATAAATAATTTTAATGAAATTGAGTGAATAAATGATATGACCTGAGGACCAACTCAAAAGTTAATTTCTTTACATGACAACATCAAAGAGAAACCAGTCTAAACATAAAGACTGAAATATATTCTGTCCTTTGTTCCTTGACAGCATCATGTACAACACATAGATTATCACCACAGAACACTGGAAACAAGATGCAAGATGATCAGTTTAGCCCCACTTAGATTAATATTTGTTGTTTCTTTTCACATTGCTCCAGGTACCACTTCTGATTACTTTCATTGGTCTTTTTGTTAAAATATAGAAGCATTTTAGAAATTGACTAAGAAAATAAACCTCAGCAAAATGACACATCCATGTGTAGGAATATAGAGCATTAATGTAAATGGTGGAATCGGCAGAATATTTAAAGATTCCATGATTAATATTTTATCCCTCTTTGATAATAGTTGTTATAAGGTAGAAACTTCATCAATAAATTGCAGAATAGTTCTGAAAATGTTATCATAAAGAAGAACATTTCTGAAATCTGCATCTACCCCAATCTGAATAAGGAACTATATGGACCTAAAGAGGCAGAATTATAAGATTATGCACAGAATGTTAATTCCACACATTGGGCTGAATCTTACTGTTCCCTTCTGAGCATGTTTTTAGGGACATGGGTATAGAGGGCACTTAAACTATTACAGATGACCTTCCTGCAGCCTTCTCACCCACCCTTGATGTGGTCTCCATAATATAATAGGCTGTCAATTAAATCAGCAGTTCATCCTCCATTTAAAAAAGATAGTGGCATTTTAGCAGGTTAACATGTTTATTAACTCGAATAAAATGCAATCCAAGCCAGAAAACAGTTGGTGTGGGCAGCCAGGTGAGAATTAGAAGGCTGCTTTCTTGAAGAGATGAGAAGGAAGGTTGAATTACACCTTTGGAGAAGTGCCAAAGGATACAGCTCCCAGGATCTTACCTTCCAGGCTGATCTTAACAACCCAAGAAAGCCATTCCCCTTGCCCACCTTGCCCAGGCTCTGAATTCTTTACTGCCTTGAGAGTTACCCCAGGTTTATATGCATTGCTCTTCTTCTTGGAGCTTCTTTGCAGTCCCAGCAGCACCCACTACTGAGTTGTAATGTTGCTGGGACTTCTAGAGTTGCTGTTCAATCAGATTAGCCAATAGCTTGAGGATAGGATCTCCCCACAATATGAGCAGTGGAGGTCTGAGTATTACCTACTTCTGGTATCCCTTCAGACCTTATTGCATGGGGCCAGCTTGTTGAGTGATCATCATTATTGCCTTTATATTATTAGGTCACTTGTCTAACATTAAGTTTTGGTGATGATTTCCTCTAATTCAGCATTGGAAAGCTCAAAACCAACAATTCTATCCCCAATCCCCTGTATCAGGATGAACTAGTGTTTCTGAAATTAGTTTCCAGAGCCAGTGAACTAGAATTTCTGAATCCTGTATAATTCTGATAGTTTTTGAACCCATGTTTTCTCCATCAAGGTCACCTAGTCTCAAAGATATGAAAATCTCTTCTGAATCCACCTGCCTCATTTATGCCTTTGCCACTGCTATACCTAAATCTTCCAACGCTGTCACAATCATCACTTCCTATAGTCTAGGTTCTGTAAATTTTAGCTCAGCAGAAACTGTTATCTTTCACAGCACCAAGTGCTGCCTATCCAATCCATTACTCCTAAACCTGCTGACTTACTTCCTCCTTTAAGGCAACCCTTAAAACCCATCACTTCAACCAGGATTTAGGTAGCTTTTGGTTTAGCTTGGCTTCTGATGACACTTTCATTTTTCAACATTAAAGTGCTATGTAAGTAGTCACCTCAAATCATGAAGTCGTAATGTTGTTGTGATCACGTGATCCCTATAAAACAAAGAATGGAAGTGCCCCGTTTTTCTGGAAAGAGTAAGATGCTCTACTGATAATGTCTATGACTTGTTCTAAAACATTAGGATTAGAGTAGTGCTGGAAAAGCACGGCAGGTCAGGCAGCATCCGAGGAGCAGGAAAACCTACGTTTTGGGCAAATGCACTTCATCAGGAATGAGGCCTCATTCCTGATGAAGTGCATTTGCCTGAAACGTGGATTTTCCTGCTCCTCAGATGCTGTCTGACCTGCTGTGCTTTTCCAGCACTACTCTAATCGTGACTCTAATCTCCAGCATCTGCAGTACCCACTTTCGCCTACTTGTTCTAAAATGTGCCAAAAATATTGACACCCTCCTCTTCTTGGAATTTACTGCTAGTTTCTCAGCTTTAACACAGAAATCTGACAAGCCATAAGAGACTATTCCTCCCACAAACTTTTGTTAATTGTTACAATAGTCTGTTAAATTTTCAATTAACTCGATTAGCAATTAGATAATTAACTCACTATTACATGGTTAAGTATCACTATTCTGTCGTTATTCAAATAAATTGCGTTAATTTGTAAAGTACAAAGGTTCTAGATATTCTTCTTAAAGAACACATTGAAACATTACAATTTTAGTCCATAGTGTAACCAAGAGTTTCCAAGCCATATTAGCGCATGGTCACAGTCATAGATGCAATTTTATTGCAGGGACAATTCTACCAATATTTGTATTAATATACTCAGCTGCAGCTGGTTTACACTAAACACTTGCAATTATATTAAGTATGTACCATGTAAACAATACATTTGATGATATATAGCTCTCAAAACCCTTGAGTTTTCCTTGATTTGGTTCTGAAAATTAAAGCTTCCCTATAAAGGGTTAATCATTTCAATTGAAACTGCTGTACAGTTGCAGATTTAGGCAAATCAAGACAAACAGCTTGTTAAAGAGTCAATATGAAGAGAGGGTACATCTAAACACACATCAAAATATAATATGATCTGTCTTCCATGAATCATTTAAGCACCAAAGCTTTGAAGCTGTGTTACATGGAGTTCATAGATTCAAACCTCAGCTAAACAGAAATCAAATTCTCTCGAAAATATAATGCAAGTGAATGAGTTCATAAGTCTGAAAATGTTTGGGGCTCTTCTATGCTGCTCTGCATATTTCCAAAAGCAACTCCCCCTTTCTGCTGTATTCAGAGTTTCTCCTGAACTTTTCTGAAGTCATGGTGACAGCACAGAAGTCTTGCTAAGGAAATTCAATTACCCATGTGTAATAATGACATTTTGTTGTACAGTTCTTTCATTAAATGAACATTTGATCGAAATATGTTTATAACCTCCACTAAATCACATATTGTCCTTAAAGCTCTTTAACATTTTTAGATGCTCAACATTAATAAACTTCATCAGTACAAACAATATATAACAATGAAGAATTTAAATGCACAGAGAATATACAAAAAGAACTTCATTTGCACAATTGCTAGTAATTGTTTGAAGATGGTTAGAATAGCAGAGAAATGGGCCATTTTGCTCTAATGTATTGATGCTCCACTCCTTACTTCATTTAACCCTATCTGCTGGTTGTTCAGTTCCTTTCTCCTTCACATCTGACACACCTCAATCTGTTACTGTAATAAAACTAGTTGCACATTCTAACCATTCTCTGGATAAAGTGGCTTCACCTAAATTCTTTACTGGATTTATTTCTGGCAAACCTATACATGATGCTTCACTTCAGATTTCCCTCCAGTGGAAGCACATTCCCTGTATATCTTATCAACCCCCCTCACTGTTTTAAAGATTCAATCAGGTAATCATTTGGCCTCCACCTTTCTAATCATTATTCCGTTTACATTTTGTTGCATATCATCACTTGTAGCATTATTTTAACAGAATTGTTGCATTACAAGCATCTTGTTCTCTCTACTCACCATACTTCATAAACCAAAATAATTACAGCAGCAAACGTTTAAGTCAATACTCACTTCTTCTCCAATTAGCAGCTAGGATTTGTGAAACAGCAAATCTTTGCCTTTAATCCTATTTTGCTTCTTTTGCAAAACAAAATTCTCTCCGTGAATTCAGTGTCTTCCTTTCTGTCCATACATTGATCAATGACAGACTTCTCTCTGCTGCAGAAGATGGAATGCACAATTGAAGACTGTAAGAACTAACTGGATGAGGCAAGGCAATGAAAATGTTGGCTATTATCAGAATACCTACTGGTGATGCTTTGGCCAACAGCCAGGCTGAACAATTGAAAATGCTGGTATGTTCATACCTAATCCTCCTCCTCACAACAGACCTCCTCCTCATTTCATGATCTCTTCGGTCTTATGAGCTGCAGATGTTGTAAGAATTCACCTCCAATTTCACACTCTTCTATTCACCACAATCTTACACTTGTGCATTTTTAATGTTAGATACCTAAGATATGCAATGTGGGAAGGTTGAGATGGAACACCAAAAATAATGGATGATAAAGATACGGCACCATCACTCAATTTCATATTCCTAATTGCCAGCTTGGATACTGAGACTGTAGATTTGTTTAGGGATCTGCATGTAATGAAACACTGTGCAACTGTGCAGCATCCTGAGCAGGGGAGAAAGATACCACAGGTGCCATCTTGCAAGAGGATGAAGTCATGCACAAGAGGACTCAGTTGAAGTCTCATGAAAGTCACATTACTGATAATAGAGTTTGCTATGTACTAATTTGCTTCTCTGTTTTCTAGAATAGTGACCACACTCCAAAAGTACTTAATTAGCTGTAAAGCACTTTGAGACACCTAATTGTTATGAAAAGCATTATATTGATGAGCATCCTTTATTTTCTTTCAATCAATTTTTCAAGAAAATGGTTCTTAGGTATCCTGAAAGAGGTATCAATCTCAGCTACATACAGCAAAATGTTCCTTCAGAGGAACAAAAGAATTCAGAAGAAAAGGATTGTTGAAAGCATTGATAATGAAAGAAAAGGATCTTTCAGCTTTGTTCGGTATCACAGGGACTTTGAAGATCCCTTAAGGTATAATCTGAAGCTACAACCAGAAATTTGTGGCTATTTTGTGTCAGTCTTCACCATCTTAGAGAGTGGTTATATACCAATAATTTTGTATATAGTTGATATTAAGTTAATAATTGGCAGAGTGAATGATGATGCAATTCTAATTAGAATAAGGGGTCTCAAAATAGGCCAGGCCTCTGGTCCTAATGAAATTGGCCAAAGGGTGATCAAAGAAATGTACCTTAGCTCACTGAGCTCCTTGCTTGTGTTTTTGACAGTTCAGTAGGATGTGAAGTTGTTTCCATGGGCTGGAGGTAGGTTAATGGTGGCGCCAATATTGAAAATAGGTGATGACTCAGAACCTGAGGGAATTTCAAATCTATTAGCTCGACTGCATTAAATACAAGTTTCCAGAAGGGATCATTAAAATAGGCTGTATGCAGAGCTTGACAGAGATGCTATTAGGTAATCTTCACATGCTTTCTCAAAAACATTGTGACTCACTGAGGTCTGTGCTTTCTTTGCTGGTTATTAGACTGGTGGAATTAACCAGCCTCATTGACATTGTGTGCCTTCATTTTGAAAAGCTTTTGACAAGACACTGCACAATAGTTTACCTAATAAGACAGAGTTCTATGAAATCAATGGGCAGATTTTGGATTTTTTTTTTAATCTCCCACACTACCGCCCAACTGCGGTAATGCTTATATTTTCCCCAGCACCCATGTTATGCGTCTGCAGGTGTGAGACACAGTGAAAGACATAAGGTGGACAAATCTTTATTCAATTTCCACCAGGAAGAAAGGAAACACCCAAGTGGCCAGTGACAAGCAGTGCCCTTCTCATCAAAGGGCAATGCTGCGTTATCAAACAGTTAAGTGGGAGTGCAGAGATTAAATCAAATAAAGTTGGAGAGGGAAATAATGCACTCCACACCCTGCAGTGCCCACTTTTCCCTGAAAATCTGGAGGGTGTTGGTGGACACCGCATGCTCCTTCTCCAGGGACACCCAGGCTCTGACATAACCATGGAAGAGGGGCAGGCAGTCAGCCATAATGACACCCTCCATGGCACGCTGCCTGGACCTGTTTATGGCCAGTTTGTCCAGGCCCAGGAGCAGACCCACGAGGAGGTCCTCAGACCTATTCTCCTTCCTCCGCACTGGGTGCCCAAAGGTCAGGAGCATGGGACTGAAGTGTAACCAAAAACAGAGAAGAAGGTTTTAAGGAAATCAAAAAGCACCTACACCCAATATATACATGGTGCATGGCTTCTACAGCTCCACAGAATAACCAGTTGGGCTGGGAGTCTCTGAACCCCCGCAATCTGTGGTTGCAGGGGACTGCTGCGTGCAGCACCCTCCATCCCAGATCTCCAAGAGAAAGGGGGAGGACTCCTGCGTAGAGAGCCCTCCACTCGGGATCTCCACTGCTTGGTGGTAAATGGGCACACTAAGGCGTGTCCGGGTGGGGGATGAGGGAGAAGAGGTGGATGGTGTGCAGCAGTGGTCTGTGCAGGGTCCGCCATGATACTTCCTTAAAAGGGACAAAACTAAAATTCCGGAGGGCGGGGCCAATGTGAAATTCCATCCGGGCAGGGGTGAGCGCAGATGGGAGTCCATCGCACACCTGAGTATCCCCCAACTGGTGCACTGTGTTGGGTCCGAGCACGGCCATTTTAAGGCGTCGAATGGCAGTGGCCACGAACCGGACGTCTACCACTGGCCAAAATTTTGGATTATATTAGAAATTTGTTTCCTTTGCTTTGGCAGAAGTTGGTTATTAATGGGAGGGGTTTTGCTGCAGAATTTTAAGTTGTGGTATTCCACAACGATTAGTGCTCGGCTCTGTGATGTTCACAATCTTCGTTAATGACCTGGATAAAGATGTTGGAAGAACCATCTGTAAATTCACAGATGGTTCACAGCTTTATGCAGGTATTGTGATTTTAGCTGAGAAAAATGAATTCCAGATGGATTTGGAGGTGATGTGAGAATGGGATACAATTTGACATGGATAGTGCAAACAATATTATACAGCATTCAGAGTTGCAAACTTATAGCTAACAATTGGTAGGAAGACCATATAGTTGTCTTATTGTTCTCATATCTAACATTGGTTAGGCGTCAGTTTGAATTGTGTCAAAAACTGATATTGCTGGAAAAACCCAGCAGGTCTGGCAGCATCTGTGAAGCGATTTGGGTCCAATGACCCTCCCTCAGGGAAAACCAGACCTGAAACTTTAATCTTGATTTATCTTCTGAGCTTTTCCAGCAGTTTCTGTTTTTGTTTCTGATATACTTTCGGTTCTTCTTTAGGTAGAATTGTGTACTCAGTTTTGACCTTTTGTGGGTGGTGGGGGAATCACTTGAAAAGCTGCAGAAGAGGCCATCAGATTGATATCGAGTTTAAAGCCTTTCTTTGTTAAAATTGGCTTAGAGAGCTGGAGCATCCTAATTCAGAAAAGCTCCGATTTGATTGCATTCTTAGAAATAAAGAAAGGTTTAAACCTGATTGATACGGAAATTGCTGTATAACATTAATATGCACCTGGAGACAAGAGCATAAATTGAAAATGTACAGAACTAGATTGAAAAAGAATAAAAAGAAAAAGAAATCCTGATGTAAAAATAGTTGTTCACCTTTGAAACAAATCGCTGGCCTGTTTGGTTTGAGCGACTTTGCTGCAAATACTCACAATGCAGCCTGGAAATCATCTGCCTGACCAAGCCTATACAGAAGGTAGATGAGAAATAGGATATGTAGTGCAGGGTTTCCTGAAACTTGCTTGATTGCCTACAGTAGTCAGAAGAACTTCTCAGAGTTAATCCCATTAAATTGTATTGAGCCAAATTTTATTTGGCTTTTTTCCAGGAGGGTGTGTGCCTGACATGTAAGACTAGATTTTCAAATGGACCTGTGTTAGGATCTAATGTGAGCATAATTTCAAAGTCATGACCCTGGGATTCCAATGCCACTGGGACTGTTTCAGACTTTGAAAGTACTAATGGGGGTAAAGTCACAGGAAACCCTCTCATCACCATTTAATGAGGATTTATCAACTTTAAGTCCCATGTAATCTTATTAATGCAAATTTCCTAAAATTCCTCTTCTCCCAAGCCAATTGGATCTCTATATCTTGGAGATTGCCTGTATTTTCATCAATGACAACAGGCACAAAGTAATCATTTAACTTCTGTGCTATTTCTCTATTCTTAATATAAATTCTCCTGACTCTGGCAATAATGGACTGACATTCCTACAAAGCTTTTACAGTCCATTTTTATGATTTTTGCTCGATTGCATTCATACCTTTTTCTTCCTTCCCTCATCAATTTCTTGGTTCTCTTTTGTTATAGTCTATAAATTTCCCTATTCTCAAAATTACAATTATATCTGGCAATTTTATAGGCTTTTCCTTTTAATCTTATGGAAGCCTGAACTTCCTTTGTTAGCCACAGTTGACTGACCTTTTTGAGATTTTCCTTCAAGGTGCAAAATATTGTTACTGTAAGCCATGTAATACTTCTTTAAAGATGATCCATTTCCTGTATACAGTCATGTCTTTTAACTTATTTTCCAAATCCACTGTAGCCAAATCATGCCTCATGCCTTCATAATTTCCCTTATTCAAATCTAACACACTTGCTTCAGAATGAATTACTTCAATTTCAAACATAATGTACAATTATATCATATTGTGGTCACTCATTTCTGATGCTTCTTTTTACAATAAGGTTGCTAATTAGCCCCTTTTCATTACTTAATGTTAGATCCAAAATAACATTTCTTCTATTTAGCTCCTTCAGATATTGTTCCAAAAAAACCCATCCCTAATACATTGCAGAAACTTGTCCTCCACAGCTTCAATGCTGCATTGGTTTAATCATCGACATACAGATTGAAGTCATTGATGACAACAGTGTTGTCATGGTACGTACTTCTCTAACCTCTTGATTAATACCATGTCTCACGCTAACACTTCTATTTGATGGCCTATAAATAACTCCAACCAATGACTGTTGCTCCTTGCTCTTTTGTAGCTTCATCCAACAAGTTTCACACATTGTTCTTCTGATCTGAGATCCTCCCTGACAAACAGATTGATCCCAACTCGCGTTGTCAGCATAACATTGCCTCCTTTTTCATCTTACCTGCCCTTTCGAAATATTGAATATCCTTGAATGTTCAGTTCCCAGCCCTGGTTACCATACAACCCTGTTTCTATAATGGCAATTAGATCATACTTGTGTATCTGTGTTTGTTTATATTTTAGACTGACTACCTTGTTAAAAATGTTTTATGCATATAGGTAAACTGCCCATAACTTTGCCTTCCTGACATCATTCCATTTTGAAACATACTCAATTCTCGACATTGATTCTTCTGTCTTTTATTCTCCGCAACACTTTTTGACTTCTATTACCAACTTTATTTTTTCCAGTTTGGGGTTCTATCCCCTGATAGCCTGGTATATAAAAAAAATACCAAGAGCACTAGCAAATCTGGATGCGAGAATATCAATCCCAGTACTGTTAAGGTGTAGCCTGTCCAACATAATCAGTCCCAGGAATGGTCCAAACTGTACAGAAAACACATGCCCTCCCTACTCCATCAGTTCTTCAACCATGTATTCAATCCAGCAATTTTTTTCCTATTCTTATGCTGACTAGCATGTAGCACTGGGACTAATCCTGAGATTACAGCTCTTGAGGTCCTGCTTTTTAATTTCCTTCCTACCTCTCAGAAATCTGCCTTAAAGATCTCATCTCTTCCTATCAATGTCATTGACACCAAGTGGATCACAAATTCTGGCTGAACCCTTCTCCAGAATGATGCCCTGCAGCATTTCCATGACATCTGTGATCCTGACATGAGGGAGGTAACACACATTCCAGGAGACATATGTTATGCTGCAGAAAAACCTGCCTGATCCCCTCGCATGGAAATTCCTTTAACTATTCCATTCTTCTTCCTCCTCCACAATACAACAGAGTCACTCGAAGTGCAATGAGTGTGAATCTAGGTGCATTCCCCACAGGAACCATCACCCTCACCACTTTCCAAAATGGAATACTAAATAGCAAGCATGATAAACTCAGGGGATTCCTGCACCACCTGCCTCGTATTTATTAGACTGCCTATTAGACACCTATTCCCTCTTTGCCTGTATACTTCTATGCGGTGTGACCACATTCGAATATGTCCATCCATGTGATCCCCAGCCTTCCAGGTGTACCTCAGTGACTTTAGTTGCTGCTCCAAAATCCAGAACCCAAACTGTGAAGCCAGTGACACTTCTTGCAGATGCCTTAAATCAAAAAACAAAAACAAAAGTTGCTGGAAAAGCTCAGCAGGTCTGGCAGCATCTGTGAAGGGAAATCAGAGTTTCTGTTTCGGGTCCGGTGACCCTTCTGCAGAAGGGTCCAGCAAAAATCTCAAAATCCTGTGGTACAATTCCTTTGCGCTGATTATTGGAAGATTCAGATTTTTACAAAATGTTAACTCTCTGTGTGGGGTTGGTGACGATAGATGTGTAACAATATGCTCAACTATCTTCAGCTACTTCATCCCTGATCTATCTTGCATCATAAGAAGTGGGGATGTTCCCTGATGATTGCGCAAAGTTCAGCACCATTCGCAACTCCCCAGATACTGAAGCAGCCTATATCCATATACAGAAGATTTGGACAATATTCAGGCTTGGCAGTGTACTTGCAACCATAGAACTGCAGTAGCTCACGATCACATCCTCAAGAGAAATTAACAACAAATTGTGGCCCTGTAAATTTTAACATCCCATTAACAAATTTTAATGGAAGCTTATGCTTGTGTATAAATTGGTATTTTCATGTACTTTTCACACATATGAATGTTCATATTTTAGTTAACATACAAGACTTCAAATGAAGTTTAACTATCGTGAAATTGAGGAACTGTGCTTCAACTCTAAGTCTCATGTTACAAAATGGTGCTGAAGCTCAACTAGAGCCTTGATTCATTGGAGTAATCAATTTGGATGGCATTTACGAAAAGATTAAAATGCTTAGCAAATGAATGGTTATGTTCTCTGATGGGGAAAATGACTTACAATTGATTACACTGAAGTAATTAATGAGTTTTCAATTATATTAAAATGTGAGCATCAAACAGTTCTAAATAACATTACCATCTGCTATTTTAATATTCACTTAGATTGACTACTAAAACATTATTGAAAACAATATAATATTGTGCTACAAATTAGTTACAGCTAATGTTTTGGTTCCAAAGCTAAAACAAGGCAACATCTTTTAGCTCTTTTTTTAACACTTATTCCAATTTGAAACACTACCATATTAAAATATCATCACCATTGAACATAGCATCCAATGGGATTCTACTCTATTAGATTTTCAATCATCTGCAGACAAAAAGATAAAAGGGCAGAATGTGAAATAAAGCCCAAACCTGTTTCCATGGCAAATATATGCATCAGCATTGCCACTTGTGGTCTTAGTTATTGATCAAACCACAAGTTATTTTTAGTTACTAATACAGAGTTGAATGTATTCCAAAATGGAAGTAAAATAAGGCTTATTTTCTTAAAGGAATAAGTAAGTTTCCTTCAAGCTACATTCTACACAGTGTGACCAGAGTAAATATAAGCTGATTAGAAATATACTTCATACAAGTATATCCATCTACCGCTGCCTATAAAACTGATATGAAACAGAAGGCTAATGCAAATTAGAAATAGAAAAAACACACACATCACATAAAAACACATTCTATTATCATCTATTCATTCATGCATGTGTCATGATTTTATTTCTATAGAAAGCTTGTTTTGACAATCCTGGCAGCAGTTCCTGAAGCCTGAAATGCTCCAAAAATAGTTGCAGTGTCATTGCTCTGTTGACATTATGGTGCCAAATAAACATGCGGTATGGCTCAGACGAGATCTTACCAAGTTCCAAACCTGAGCAATTTGTATTACTGTGGGTCAGTCTCTTCTACAAGCAGCACTATGTATTTGCCCTGTGACAAGGGAATGGGTGACACTTCAAGGTGGTTCCTATGAGGGGTGCACTGCTTGTTTCAGGTGTTTTGCAGCCTGCCTCCAGTGGTAGCGATTTTAACCACCGAGCTTCATTAATGAGCTACAGGCTCTGAAAAAAGTAAAGTGGGAGGGAAGGGGCCTACTGGGGAACTCATTATTAATCAAGGTGGGAGATGATGTGTGTCAGGGGAACAGGGCAGGGGATGCCTACATTTTCCTTGTGGATCAAGACCAAATACTTAGTTTCTTCATGTCATCAAAAGGGAAAATAAGAAAATACTTACTGAACTGCCTCTATTCCTTCTTGATTCCCATCACGTTGCCTCTACCAAGTGAGAAGACAAATTTGCTGTTGGGTTGTAATAATAATATTGGATTCCAATTCGTAAATATAACTTAAGGCCTCGCCAACTTTGGTTGGGTGACTTTGTCACCACTCCAGGACTTCCCAGCCTGAAACATACATTCAGATTGGGCAATGGGGTACTCCAGGTGACTTGTTAGCAGGTAAGTAAGTGCAGCATTTTAACTATTCATTTTCTTTCTGTTACAATCTCCATAGAGACTAAATTAAAAGAACTTTTAATTCCCTGCTATTAGTGAAAGAAACATGGATCGCGATTTCATGTGTAAACAGGGAAAATGGGACTACAGAGGAACCTTGATTATCTGGATATCAATTATCCGAATATCGGATTATCCAAAGGAGATCTCGAGGTCCCGATAGAAACATTACATGAAATAGCTGTTTCAAGCCTGATTGCGTCTTTTGTTTACACTGATCAAAAATGATCTCTGCTGAAAACCGTCCTGGACATGGATGAGAGCCCAGGCAACGACTCCAAATGACTGACATCCCGCCCTCTCTCCCTCTCCTCACACATTCCCTGGAGTTCTACATAGGGTGAAACTTAAACCCTGCCCTACCCAGATATTCTCTGTAACATTGTCCTGTACAGGGCAGAGGTGGAACTTGTCAAAAAGTTGCAGTTGAAAATTTGTGTGTGTGCATATGTGCATGCACACCCGCTATTTAGGGACTTACCCCAGAAAGGTAGCAGCAGTCTGACTGTTGGTGTCCAGTCCAGTGCGCAGTGTGCTGCTGCCTTGTGTCCTGAACAGGGAGCAGACTTTATAGAAAGCTCCTGAGCCCCAGAGGAAAGGCATTGAATTGATTAACCGAATAATCAGTTATCCAAACGAAATAGTGCCCACCCATCTCGTTCGGATAATTGAGGTTCCTCTGTATATATAGAAGATATGTAAAACAAACATCATCACATTATATTTTGAAATTTCTTCAGTTTTAAACCCATTCTATTTTTATTTCGAAGAACTCACCTATACATTGCAGGACCTCGAATGTTCATTCACTTTTCCTGGGACCAAACCAGAATGTGTTACAGCTCTCAGGAAATCACTTTGGGTTTCTCTTGCTACTTAGTCTCAAGGTATGTGATACCTTGGAATGCTTCCATGAGCATCTAGCTCAGCAACCCTTTAATTTCCTTGAAACATCACGATTGTAAATTCCTCAGCTGAAGAACTGGCTTCAATCACATTCTTGTCTTGTGTCTTTTAAATCAGAAATACCTCAAATGGCCTCTGGTCACTCAGCTGTTTTAAACCTTCTGGTACATTCTGTTTGGACTAGTCTTAAAGCTGGTCCTAAGCTGACTCTTTTTGTGTAAAAATAACCAGATAAGGTACAAGTCAAAAGCTCCATTACTGCCTAACCTATTTCCATAGCAATGTGGCATAACTGAGATTTCTCAAACAGAAACAAAAACGAATTATCTTTTACGTTCAAAACAATCCTCTGATTCTGCGAGCTACATGAGCAATTTGTAGCCCTAACGGAGATAATTGCTCTCTTACCTGAACTATTGATTCTCATCAAGACACACCTTATTTCCAAATATGTCAGACCTTCTTTGAACCTTTTAAACTACATGAATAATTGAAACTCATTTGTCTTACACCTAAACTTCAGAATCTTTACTGAGTTGTCTTGTGATAAATGGTCTACTCTAGAGAAATGTACAGTGGCCACTACAACATCATCTCAACAACACCATAAAATTTCTCCCTAGAACAGCAAATACGCTAGGTCCATTAGATTTGCATTTATTTCAGACTTGCTCATCTGCTTCTCAAACAATTATTGCCATTTCTCTGCATTAAAAAAAATTCACTCCTTAGTCTAAAACCTCTAGCTCTAAACTTATGCATTATGAAATGAAATTTTTGCAGCAATAATATTAATTGGCCCAGCTCGGTTAAAATTCCCTCTATAATGTTTATCTGGATATTTATTCATTTATTAGCATATCATGCTAAGATATTTCTGACTCTAATTGTGTATGGCAAATGAAGGGTTGCCTCTGAGCCCAGGACAACAGCTACGTACGTGTACTGAATAAATCTTGGATCAACTGAAGCATCAGAGCTTCAAAATGAACATTGCAGTGTGAAATAGTGGAATTAATTATAAGTGGTGAGAAAGACAAATGTTAAGGTTTAGCAACTATAGTATATATTTGTCAGAATCTATTCCATTCTAATGTCAAACATGCAGTATAATGCTTCTGCCTTTCCAGTGATTATAATCTACTTTTGGCAGTGAATCCACTTGAAAATGGTTTTGTATCATTTGTATTGTGCTATTGTGTATCATTGGGATGTGTTTGGCAGCCTTTCAACTTTTAAGTTCAATAAAACTCTCAAAGCCCAATCACTCAATCTTAAATGTCTCAAAAAAGCAGTCCAGTCCATTATCTTTACTCTATGATTAGAAGTATCAGCAGTACTTGGAGTCTGGTGTATTTGTGAACACAAAGAGCTGAATTTTCCTATTTGTCAAAGTGTTGTGGTGAGTGAATTTCCTGGCATCTAGTCCGCCGGGGCTAAGGGCAATTGTCTCATACAATCTTCTGCTTTTCTCTTCATTAATTGTGCAACTGAGATGATGGGCACATCTCAGATGATGGGCTTGTCATTGTGAGGCCTTCTCATTTCCACACCTCTGGTGCCACATTTAAAGCCCAACTTCACACTACTTCTGAAGCTGCAAGCCAGGAACAACACCTCACGCTGCAATGCTCAACCCGTACATACCTTGTGAGCGTGAGTATGGAATCAGTAATGATTCCATACATCTCTATAGGAAAAGACTCGCTTCATGTATTAGCTCTTCAAGGAAGCAAACTGATAGTCAAGGCTGGGCAATGTACAATGTTAAAAATCTCACACCACCAGGTTGTGGTCCAACAGCACTAGTCTGCATCAATATACAATGGGCAGGTCAATTATCCACTCCAGCACAACGGTGTGCCAAGAAAAGATGCACAAAGTGTTCCTTCTCGTTATCATAGAGGATGTTCAAGAAACTTAACAGTCTCTATGCATTCTGAACCATTGGACTGTTAAACTTAAAAGGATATTCATCTCAATCTAATGGCCATCATGAGGTACTTCATAACACTTCACTCAGATATTATACCCTGACAGATGCGTTAAGAGCTAACTAATGTCAGTGCTATATTGTCTTAGTAGATGGTCTCATTGTTGCTTTTTCCTTAATGATCATGTGGGACAGAGTATGTAGGACATTGTAGATACTTTAAAGTGGGATCTTTTGAAGAGAGCATGAGTACAATCAAATGGATTGCAAGACTTTTATACAGCAACACAAAAGATCAGGACTGCAAAGATAACAAGGTCCACAGGTCCTCTGCACTAAAGAGACTGGCAACACAATTGCAAACTATTAAACAAAGGCTAAAGCCAGTTCATTCCTCTAGCAAGGAGATGACAGTAAGGTTGCTTCTGGCCTCTTGGGCTCTGCAATGCCTCGCTCTATCATGCTCTCTTGGATAGCCCTCCTAGTTAATGACCTGATCCTCGGCCTTATCTTCATTCTCAGATGATTGTTATTGATCCCCATTTTGTTTTCATCTAGAACATCCTCACTTTGTTGGCTCAAATTTTGAAGGATACAGCATCCCGCAGTGAAGCAAGGTACCTGTTTTGGGCCACATTATAAAGCATTACTGGTGTGATCCAGGTATCAAAACCTAACTTCACAAGGTCTATGGTCTGTTCCATTACTGCTATGGTCAAAGTGCTCAAAGCATTGTTCCATTCTGTATCAGTTTGAGAGTTTCTTGAAGGCATCACCCTTCGGAAACAGACCCCTCAGTCCAACCATTCACGCTGAACATAATCTCAAACTAATCTAGCTCCACCTGCTTGCTCTTGGCCCATATCCCTCCAAAAATGATCCCTTTGTCAGTCAAAGACTGTGGAAGGAAGTAGGAACCTACGAGCTTTTTAATATGTAGGAATTATGGTAGCTGCAGGATATCTGGCAAATTCCTTCAGAATTTAGCATTGATAGTCACATGTAATTTGAACATTCATTGAGTGGACGCCTTTTTGGTTCACACATCCTGTAGGTTGGTGATAAAGTACTCTGAAAGCAATGTGGTTGCATCTGATAGCAGCCTGCACCTTGAGAATCCCAGTACCCTAGCTGCTTAGCTATTATTATCAAAGTGAAAGGTTCTGAAGACCTGCATCTGGAGGAACCCTGTAACATCTCAAACGCATATATGGATCAAATATTGGGAGCTGGCACTCAAGTCTAAAGTTTCCCCTGAAGATAGCTGCTAGCAGCTGTGACTTTGGCAGATACAGGAATGGAAAATGCTATCACATCTACCAAAGTGCAAGTTCTTCGCCAGTTCAATGATACAGTTTGGTGACAATGGTTAGGACATCCTTAATTGGAGCCTGGACTGTCTTTCGACAGTTGAAGACTTCAAGACCAACATTCACATAAGCCTCCGTCTGTGTCTTCACCTGCTGCTCGTCCCTCTGAAGACTGTGTGGTCGCTGGTGGTGGTTGCTGTCCTTGTTGTTGACAATGTTCTAGTCAGTCTCCTTTTGCAATGTCTTCGTTGAATCAATAAAGCCAAACTGACTCCAGGGGTAGCATTCTCCATGTGCGCTTTGTGACTAGATAATTTGGTGTGGAATTTTTGAAAGATGAAGGAGCCCCTGAATTCTCACACCCATAACAACGAAGCATTATATTTGGCCTTCACAAAGTATGGCATAGAGGCTACCCAATGAGATAATACTCATACCTTGACAAGAATCGCTGAGGTATATGAACATTTCAAATTTAATGTTGCACAACCTAAGTTCCTGTGTTACACTGGAACTGGAGTTCTGCCCGTAAGCCACCAGAAAAGCACATTCCTATCACCTCACCATCAAAGAAAAAGCTCCCTTCCACATCAGAGCCCATATTCTTGCATAGTCACAGTTCGGTGTGAGAATCTGGCAGAACTTGCTTTGGAATGCATTTCACAAAATGGAACTTCTGCTTTTAAGTTCCTGTTGTTATGACATTGCCATAGTTCAAATGACAAGTTGGAAGTCAGTGTGTCCAATGTTATGCTCATGATTGTCTAAGATCATAATCTCAAATGTACACTCTTAGACAATGAATGAACTTCCAGTGAAACTAAAACTGAAGGCAGATTGGTTACAACACTGAATTACAGAATCATTAAAGGCATGATTACTAGAATTGCTCAGGATGGCCTCCAAATCAAAGTTTTTTAATCTTCCCACCACAGCCCCCACAGAAGGAAAAAACGTAATTTACTCAACCTACTTAGCACACTGCCACTGCCATTTTGAGAAGTTATTGTGCAGCTAACTTTCAGTCCGACATGGTGAAGTTTCATTTTATGTTAGTCTGAGTTGTCTTTCTGTCTTGCCTTTGTCCTTAACTTAACTTGTCCTGAGACCTGAAGCTGTTTACGTCAAAGTACAGCAAGATGTGGACAATATCCAAGCTCAGGCTGACATATGAGAAATAACATGTGCACTACATAAGTAGCAGGCAATAGCCATCTCCAATAAGAGAGAATGTAAGTATTGTTCTTTGACATTCAAAGGTATTATCATTGCTGAATCCACCACTATCAACATCCTAGAAGTCACGGTTGACCAGAAACTGAACTGGAATAGCCACAAAAATACAGTGGCTACTCAAAGAGGTCAGAATAACTTATGTTTTGACACCTCCTGACATCCATCATCTCCAAGGTGCAATCAGGAGTGTGATGAATTACTTCTCACTTGTTTGGATGAATGTGGCTTTAAAAACATTGAAGAAGTTTGACATTGTCCAGAACAAAACGATCCACTTGACTGGCCCCATATTCACAGACCACCTGTACATTTGATAGCTCAGATCTCCTGGTTAATATTAGAACCATTGTGTCCAGTTCAGAAATTTGTGCACTTACCTGGTTATGTTTTAAAGGAAACAACTTCTGATATGTGTATTGAAGAACTTCTTCAACACAGGAATTCATGCAGAGACCTGCAAAGATGATCGGTGCAGAAGACACACACCCTTTTTAAAGAACAAACAACTGAAAGAACTGAGGGTGCTGGAAATCATAAACAAAAAAAAATTGCTGGAAAAACTCAGCAGGTCTGCCAGCATCTGTGGAGAGATGTTCTCTAAAATGGTTGCTGGACTCAAAACATTAACTCTGATTTCTCTCCACAGATGCTGCCAGATGTGCTGAGATTTTCCAGCAATTTCTGTTTTTGTTGCTGCATTTTTACAGGACTGGTTACTGTATGGTTAGTTTAAACGTCAGTGTGAATGTTGATGTATGATTGAGTGTTAGTGAGTGAGTAAATGAGTATATAAGGTGAATGAGGTAAGTGGGTAGGGTTGCAGGTAGCTGAGGCGAGAAGTGTGTAGGAATATTAATGGACAAGGTGATAGGTTGGTAGGATGCCAGGTGGGTGAGGTGTCAAGTGGGTAGAATGGCAGTTGGAGAGGGTAGTAGATGGATAGAGCTGAAAATGGATAGAAAGACAGGGGGATGAGGTGGGTAGGTGAATGAGATATGTAGTTTGTTGTGCTGGGATCAAAATAATTTGTCCTTTTTTAGGGCTGCTCTGAAGATGTTCTTGAATGAAACAGTTTGCTTTTCTGGGGCTTCTTTTTCTTTCTCACCAACTCCTTTATTTGGTGATGCAGTCATGTATGAAGAATACTTGTATATTTGTTGAAATATTGGGATTTGGACTCACACAAAAGCAGAAATAGACAAACATATCAATGTCCCCAATAATAATCACTGCTCCATTAAACTTAAAGCCACAACAAGGAAAATGTTAGTTTCCCAGACACTATAGTCTATGTTCACTCTAGTTTCTCCTGTCGCTGTGTGGACCTCTGAGGTCCAAGCATGGCAGCAGTTGGAGATGCGTTGTTCCCACCAGATCATGTGTTGCAATGCCAATGAGCTAGGAGCAGGCTATATTGTTTCATTGACCACAGGTCGTACATAGAGACCAATGAGAGAAGAAACTAAGTAAGGCAAATAACTGCAATGTTCACAAAATTAATAAATAATCCACTGATTACAATTGTCACTTCTAAGGAAAGACTCTCACCTACTTAATGTTCCTTCAGGAAACATGACTGAAATGAGGTACAGGAAAAAGTGCGGACTGCAGATGCTGGAGATCAGAGTCAAAACGTGTGGTGCTGGAAAAGCACAGGCAGCATTCGAGGACAGTTGATGTTTCGAGCATAAGCTCTTCACCAAGCTCCTCAGATGCAACCTGACTGGCTGTGCTTTTCCAGCACCACACTTTTTGATTCTAAAATGAGGTACAGTTGTGTATATATAAGGAGGTAGAGGTTTACGTCTTATTTTAAGTGCCTTAATGAATCAATGTGCCACATCATCAGACTATTTTTACCTGCTTTCTTCCATGGGACCATGTGGGCAGGTTAGTTTTCTCAGTTACATTTACGAACTTAACAACTACTCAGTTCAAAGCAATTACTGAATGACGAGGTCTCAGATATTTCTGACCTGTTATAAAGTGCTACTTAAGTAAGCCTTTATTTCTCTTTCACTTTAATGCCAATATTTGACTCTGTGAGCAATTTAGTTCAGAGTAGTGCTGGAAAAGCACAGCAGGTCAGGCAGCATCCGAGGAGCAGGAAAATCAACGTTTCAGGCAAAAGCCCTTCATCAGGAATACAGGCAGGTAGCCTCCAGGGTGGAGAGATAAATGGCGGGGGCTGCTGGGGAGAAGGTAGCATAGAGTACAATAGGTGAATGGGGGTGGGGATGGAGGTGATAGGTCAGAGAGCAGGGTGGAGCGGATAGGTGGGAAAGGAGATTGGCAGGTAGGACAGGTCATGAGGACAGTGCTGAGCTGGGAGGTCGAAACTGGGGTAAGGTTGGGGGGAGGGGAAATGAAGAAACTGGTCAAGTCCACATTGATGCCCTGGGGTTGAAGTGTTCCGAGGCGGAAGATGAGGCGTTCTTCCTCCAGGCGTCGGGTGGTGAGGGAGCAGAGTGGAGGAGGCCCAGGACCTGCATGTCCTCGGCACAGTGTGAGGGGGAGTTGAAATGTTGGGCCACAGGGCGGTGGGGTTGATTGGTGCGGGTGTCCCGGAGATATTCCCTGAAGCGCTCTGCGAGAAGGCATCCAGTCTCCCCAATGTAGAGGAGACCGCATCGGGAGCAACGGATACAATAAATGACATTGGTGGATGTTCAGGTGAAACTTTGATGGAATGTGGAAGGCTCCTTTGGGGCCTTGGATAGTGGTGAGGGAGGAGGTATGGGTGCAAGTTTTGCAATTCCTGTGGTTGCAGGGAAGGATGCCAGGAGGGTGTGGACCTGAAATTGCCTGTGTGCGCAATTTGTCAACTCAGAGTAGTGAAATACCTCAGCAGGACCAGTATTTTATTCACGTTTGGTTGTAATATTAAAGGCAAGGTACAAAAACACCTTCATTCCCAGCCTCAATGGCTCCCTCATCCCCTGTTTGGTGATAGTCCATCTGCAGATGCATCTTGGTACAGAGATGTCAATGTTGCACGTATTCACAAACGCGGGCAGTCACAGCCAGTTGATTTCATGGGCTGGGCCTGTGCATGTGCAGGGGCCATTCTGACATTACAGATAATCAATCTGCATGCCAAAATGTATAACTATTTACATAACTAGCTTTTAGTTGGAACTTTTCATTTGTTAGAACAGAAGAGCTTGATTTGAAAGAGGCATTAACAATTAAGAACAGATGGGGCAGAGCAAATAGAAAACTACTTAGGGATTTTCAACAGCAGAATTAAATAAAAGGCGAAACACAAAGGCCCAAAACTTGACTTATCATCAGCTCACATATGATTTCTGTTGAGATAGGCAACATGCAAACATTTTCTGCTTCCTCATTTGAGTGACTTTAGCATTTAATTGGTATCTGAGCATACAGTAGGGGACCCAGGATTGCAAATGATTAGCATATACCACAGCTAGCCTGCACTTCATACAGGCAGCCTCTTTCCTTAAAGGGAGTTGCACCAAAAAATGCTGCTGCCACCTTGACAGAAATCTGTCGAAGTAGAACATTACATGATTCCAAAGGAAAGAGAAAAGGCTCCTTGGTACTTGGCCTTGGTTGAAGAGGTTAAGAGGAGGAGGAAAATAATATTTACATGAGGGGTGGAGGTGGGAGTGGGAGGTGGGAATGGAGAATAGGGAATTACACCAAGCTGTCCAGAATGATATTTGTTGTGTTGGTTACTTCAGTCAGTCACATGTTTTCTTGGAGTTGGTGCACTTAATTTCCTATTCCAAATGCTTTTCTGACCTTCCCTAAATTACCTTCGGTGTACTGAACTAAATCCACCTGCCCCTATTTTAAAATCCACATCGCAAAATATAATATATCTTATACAACTTTCATCACACCTGTCACACCATCACAGTGGGTGTTGTTTACGGCATTCAAGTAAATATTAACCCTCTCAGTACTTTTCAGACCCATCCACAACAATATCCTGAAGCAGGGGATGGGAACAAGTGATCTCGGAATGTCAATTCACAGATTCTATCTCGAGGAGATGGTGGTGCAATAAGAGGTTCCATGACCCCATGTAACTGATTCATGGAACATCTTCCACCAATCAGATCACCAACCTCTCAGGCTGCTTAATGTACCAAGCCCCTATCACTGTTTCAACAGCAAGAATACCTTCCACACAAAATTAAGGCCTACCATTTAGATGCTTTAGCTAACTCAAATGCACCTGCAAATGACCATACCCACTTTTCCTTGCTTCCACACACTTTCAGGTATTCAACTTTGACAGAAACATCACTCCAAGGCATTGCAAGACAATCAGTGACATTCTTCTCACTCTTTTGAATTATGGAGCTAGGTGTGGAAAAGCCTGTTGCATTGGGTGTCTGACTGATGATGCATTTCACATTGGTGGCTGTTCTCAATCATTCCTTCCTCTCCTCTACTTTCTGGTATGAAATACAAAGTCCATGAAGTGTGACCATGGACATTCTATTTTCCATCACATTTCAATTCCCCCAACCTGACCCTCCTCTTGTGATCTCTGTTTGATTTTAGAAACCCACAAATTGTACAGTAATTTATTGTAATCATAACTACCTGAACTCCACCTCCTTCCCTGCAAGAACTCCATTCTATTCTCCCAATTCTTCCACCGCTGCATCTGCTTGGGTGAGGAGACATTCCACTCATGAGCATCCCAGGTGTCCACCTATTTTGAACAACACGCTTTTCCTCCCTCCGTCATCCAGAAAGCCCTTCACCGCACTACCTCCACTCCCCGTTCCACCAATCTAAATCACCCCCCGAACACAAAAAAGACAGAGTCCCTGGATCTCACCTACCACCCTACCAGTCTCTGTATGCAACGCATCATCCTTAAACACTTTTGCCAACTCCAACTAGACCCAACCACCAAGAACATCTTCCCCTCCCCAGCCGTCTCTGACTTCCACAAGGACCGTTCCCTTCGACAGTATTTGGTTTGTACCACTCTCCCCACCACCCCCCTGAAATCCCAGATACCTTCCCCAGCATCCGGAAAAGATGCAAAATCTGCCGGTACACCATCCCCCTCACCTTCATCCAGGGCCTAAACAGTCCTTCCAGATGAGACAGAGGTTCACCTGCTTCTCTTCCAACTTAATTTACTGCATCAGAAGCTCCCAATGTGATCTGCTCTACATCGGGGAGACCAAAAGTAAACTTAGGGAGTCGTCAGCCGGGCTCGCAGGGACCGACTGGACGTCCCAGTCACTGCCCATTTTAATTTCCCTTCCCACTCCCTTTGGCCTCCTCCATTGTCAAAATGAACCACAGAGCAAAATGGAATAACAACACCTCATTTTCCACCTGGGAGCCGACACCCCTGAGGACTTAACAGGGAGTTCTCCAATTTCATTTAACCTCCCTCCCCATCCTCCGAATCCCTTCTCAGCCCCTCCTTCTCCTTTCCACTGCTCCCTGCCACCAACTGTATTCATTCCTCTCATTGACCAACCAGGTTGTACCTTCTACCTGTCTTCACCCATCTCCACCTCACCACCTTGCCCCTGGCACCCCCTTTATCTGCAACTCCCCCCACACCCAACCCCAGCCCTGAAGAAGGGTTACACCTGAAATGTCGACTTCTCCACCTCGTGAAGCTGCCTGGCTTGCTGTGTTCTTCCTGCCTCCTGCCTGAGTATTTATAGTAGCCTCAGCAGGAAGGATGAGAACTACTCAAAATGTTTGGTAATGAAACACTGTCACTTTATCTGACAATCACAGCCACCAGCTCAGACATTAGGCATGGCACACACTTTAAAGAGTAGCTGCATATGGTGAGTTGACGGGCACCAGTGGACTGCTGCATGGAAACGGGACAAAACAATTCATCTGCCAACTCTCTGAAGGCAAGATTACAGACAAATTCTGCTTTTGGGGTCTTGATGGTACACATGAGAACACTGATTAGCATACACATTAAGGTGCTTGACAGGTCCGATACTGTAATGAAGTTTAGAAGGGTTCAAAGTGGCAGAGGTCGTCGTACCTTGAAAGGAGCCCTTTCCTTTCAAAGTTGCAATGATGACCAATTCTATGCCAGCAACTGCAGCGGGATCATAGGTAAGAAGTACTGAATGTCTCAGTTCTGCAGAGTAAACTCTCATAGATGTCACATGAAATTTTATCAACCCGAAACACTTGTTTGTTTCTGCCCAATCTGCCAAAAATTTCCTGCATTTTCTGTTTTTATTTCAAATTTCCTTGCACGGTTCTATTTTTTTTTTGTGTTGCCATGAGATTCGTGCTTGCTGCCATGTCACTTCAGGCTATTGCCATCATAGCTATGTACTTCAGTCCTCAAAAGAGCTCTGTATCTCAATTCTCAAAAGAGTATTCAGGATTTCAGTGTCTAGCTATCCATCCTCCAATAGATTTTAAGGGTTACACTTCCCTGGCTAGTGTCGGTGGGTCTGCAGTGTAAAAATGATTTTTTCTTTCTCAGGACAATTATATTGGCTCTTCCAACAGCATCATTCTTGCTAGTGCCCTTGCTGCCTCCCAATTAGTCAGCCAAAACAACCACCACGCATGCCTGAAGTGATACAGTCTGAAACTGGGATCTCATGACTCAGAGCTGCTTGAGGGCAGCCTGCAAAGCATCTTCAATCTCCGGTCAGATTGCAGCCACTGAGGTAGCAACATGTAAGAGCATTAAGCCAGGCAAAGGTATTTGCAAGACAGGTTTAAGGGTATACATGTGGGTGAACGGTCAATTATTGTTTGTATTATTAATGTGTTGTTGCATAAAGTTGTCATAGAAAGGTTTGCTGTTTTTGGCTTTTACTGAAGACTTCGGCCAAAAGGGTACCAAGATGGGAGTCCACAAGAGGATGGGATGTTGGACAATTATGGAATTACATTCAGAGGGACCCAAGTTGCAGTAGGTTCTCATGGACAACTCACCTGGAGATGGTCCTAAATGTTTTCCTCTATCTCCCCCTCTCCCCAAGTAACCTTTCTGTAAGTGGTGGTAATGGTTGTGTCATTATAATAGGAAGGACAGGGAGAATGCAGCAGAACACCATGGAGAGATGTTCTGGCAACTATTATCGTGCACCTTCACTCCCTGCGTGGTTCAGGCACCAGAAACCTGAGAACCAACACTCAATTTATACAGTGGTACCAGGCAGATCCATCCCAAAATCCCCAAATTGTCTGGGAAAATCCACTCATTGGATGAGCATTTGATAAGGCTAGTGGTAAGAGTTAGCGATCTTCAAATATTTTTCACCCATAGCCATACTATTTAAATTGCACAGATTTCTATACTGTCAGAATCACACCCTGCCAACAATTTCCGAAATAGCAATTTTTAATAAGCGACTGTTTTTATATTGTCTGAATCCGGGTTCCGTCTTGATAAAATGTAATTTAGATGTGGCTTTATAAATGCAATCAGAAACAAGCACTATATACACAAAGATTACACTGAAAACAGAGAATGTTAGTGGTTGGGACATTAATCACTAATTGGAGTAACTTGGATTTATGGCACAGAAAATTGCTTTTATCCAGTATGAAATCTTTCACTGTAGTTTTCTATTACACAAGTGGAAATGTAAATTTTACTCTTAGCTTAAGTACAAAAGTAGTAGAGATAATGGATTAGTCTGCTTTTTGATACCATCACAAAGAAAATAATATAAGATAAGGGAAAAAAGATGTAGAAAACTAGATGTAAGAAAACTATGATGTAGGGCTATATAAAGGTGAATAAGCAGATATTCTTTCTAGATGAAGAAGGCATAGATTTCTCATTTTCCTCCAATGCAGCATATCTTAT
Source organism: Chiloscyllium plagiosum (assembly GCF_004010195.1). NCBI lineage: Eukaryota > Metazoa > Chordata > Chondrichthyes > Orectolobiformes > Hemiscylliidae > Chiloscyllium > Chiloscyllium plagiosum. The sequence continues at coordinate 39,283,760 of NC_057728.1, read as the reverse complement.
ACATTTGTCCAAAAGGGGGCACTAAACTCTAAGCAAGTACAGATTGGCAATCAAGCTGAACTTGTGTGAGCTGTGTTTTTTCGATAACTAGGCATACTGAAGACGGAATTTCAACTCCCTGAACCACTTAATGGGTTCAAATCTTATGGACTTGGAAGCTTTTAAAACAAAAGACCTTTCACTGTGAGGACTAGACAAACTTTCCAGATAATAGATCTACTTAAAGGTCATTCTGATTTCAAATCTGTAAGACCTCATTTGCTACTGCATCAGCTCTGTCGCAATGCTGTTTGCCAGGAAACAGAAAGTCTCCTGGCCCCATGGAGCCATTAAAACTGGCACTACAACCTAAAATCCCAGGATGATCATTTTAAATTAATAGAATGGCAGGACAGAATGACAGATTGCCAGTTTCCTTTGCCAAACCCCAAAAGCCTTCCACTTTTGTCGAAAGTTCTTTTAAAAAACTGTATGGTTTTGAAGAGTTGATTTAAACAGTTTTGTATACCAGAACATGGCTGACCTAATTATACTTTTGAAGGATAATAATGAGAACTGTCCGTGATATGTGAACAAGAAACAAACAGTGAATATTAAAACTTAAATAGCACAGGTAGGAACCAATTACAACCCCAAAGATTAAAGTAATTTGCAACTTACATATTTCTTTGACACTAAGTACATTTTTGAGTGCATTTCAAAGTACACCATTTTACAAACAAAAATCATATGTTATCTTTTAACAAGTAATATTTAAGGAGAATTCTGATTAATTGCCATTATTTGGTTACTCAAAAAGTGTAACATTTGATAATTGTAGAAACTGTTTATTCATTTCTAGTTATGTAAAACATGAACTGCAAAAATAGGTCCAACACTAAAATGAAATCTATTTTATAAATCATTCTACTTTTTTTAAAAGTGAATATAAGGATTTCTCCAAATGAAACATCACAGTCTCTAAACTGGCATTCAATATGCATTTCATAACAATGAGAAATTAGAAGAAAAACTGAGAAGACGGTTAACAAATTACCCATCTTAAAATCTTCAGGCACAAACCATATCATGCGGAGTTGTACTGATATTCCCATTTTACTGAGAGTTATGGACTCCACTTAATCATGCAATGAAAATATGTGGTAAACATGGATTGGGATATCTGGTCAGCATGGACAGGTTGGACTGAAGAGTCTGCTTCCATGCTGTACATCTCTATGTCTCTATGACTTAATATTCCTTATATATTACCTTCAGTTACTGATAAGCTAACATACATTGGTGGGCAAACTGTTTATGTCTATGCAAGTGCTACAGCTTTTATTCATTTGCTAGCATAACAAAGCTGGTGGCAACTGTAACAAAATCTGACAGGTCATGAATTTGAACTTTGTGTTGCTGGGAGTACAAAGGATAAGAACATCGCAGCAGAGTGCCAACTGAATGCTTGCTCCACCTTGGTTCAGCAGAGCCATGATTAACTTTGTATCTGTAATTCTGTACCAAGGAACACAATTCCAGGCAGCAGCATTGATCGTTCTGTAGCCAGGATAAAGCAGTATGTGAGGTTTTGCTGCTGGCACATTTTGTTGACTTTTTGTATTGATGCAGTATTCAGCAGGGCTGTCAACATTGAGAAAATTCCACAGTGGAATTTCTGTACATGTGTGCTGGGTGTGTTATCGTCACTGCAAATATCTCTCCCTTTGTGAATATACATTGCTTCATGATGTGGCAGCTCTGTGTTCCTTCTCATTGCTTGCTCCTCCATATTGACAATTTGTATCAGGCTTAGTGATCCTGTTCATCATGGCATATCTATACTCATTTCATTTTGTAAAACATTTTGTGATACTATGATTCTTTATTATAGGAATTGATTCTTTATCACATGATCATAAAATGCACACGATTTCGAGAATCATACTATGCTGTACATACGGTATGACAAGCTATAGCAATCTACCTAAACGTCTGTGAAAAGTGCATAACTCCGTTACAACAATGACTGCATTATAAAGTGACAGAGTCCAAAGGACCACATTTAATACTCAAATAATACCTACAAATTTTTACAGTATCATTTGGATTGTTGAAACTGTTTTATGATCTGAAATGATTCATTTCTATTTAGCCTTTTTACCTGAGCCACAATTCCAATAAATCATCACATCTGTGAGAACTAAAATTTATCAAAGCTTGTCCCACACTGACAGATAAATATCAATTTGTATTTACACAGCACCTTTAAATTAATAAAATGTTCCAAAGTACTTTGTAAGAGCATTATCAAACAAAATTTGATCCCAAGCCACATAAAAATGCATTAGGATAGAGGTAAAAAAATACTTAAAGAAGTATTTCAAAGAGCACTTTTTGAAGAAATTCTTTCTCAGGATGTGATCATTGTAGACGAGATCAGCATTTATTACTCATTCCTAATTGTCTTCATGTGGTGGTGAATTGCCTTCTTGAACCACAGGAATATTTATCTGCAATGGCTTGATACAACACAGTGGTTTGCCAGGCCATTTCAGAAGGCATTTAAGGGTCAATCACAAAAACACACTAAAAGAAAGAGAAATGAGAGGCCAAAAAGTTTAGCAATGGAATGTCAGATCTCTAGAAAGGCAACTAAAGTAAGATTACAATTGGTACAGCTATTAGAATTGTGGAAAGGTAAAAGGCCAGAATTAGAGAAGTGTGAGAGATTTGAAAGAGTCGTATCTTTGGTGGAGATAGGGAAGGTTGAAGTCATGGAAGAATTTGAAGATAGGGATGCCAATGTTATAACTGAAGAGCCATGAGGGTCAGCCAGCACTGGGATGATGAATAGGCAGGACTTAGTTGAGTCATATGAGCAACAGAGTTTTGGGTGACCTCAAGTTTTTATAGTGAGGAAGACTGGAGGCCAGCATGGGAATAGTCAAGTGCAGAAGTAATAAAGGCATAGATGAAGGTTTCAGCAGCAGACAAACTGAATTTAAATTGCTACTGAGAGAATGAGGAGAGGAGGATTTTTTTAATATTATTGGATTACTGGAGTATGCAATGTTTTTCCACAGGCAGAGACCATTACATTTTCTGAGAGAGAGAACCAGATAAATAAGGAGGCAAACATACAGGGTTACGGAGAATGAGCAGGGAACTGGAATTAGTTTTAGATTGCTCTAGTAAAGAGCTGACACAGACATAATAGTCCACAGTGTGGCTTTCTCTACTGCAAATTATGAAAGCTGTATGAACTTTACTTACTGTAGCATTGTTTTTTTAAAAACTATATCTTTTAACTTTCAGAGTATCTGTACAGCGACACCTCAGCTGCATGTTGATGTATGGCTGCATATAAAATATCACAGTAAGTTTAAGGAATACCTCAGCAACAATTTGCTGATGATCTGTATGTCCTTGATTGCTGTGATCTGCCTGTACTGCTCGCAAAACAAAGCTTTTCTCAGCACTTAGGTACATGTGACTACAATAAAGCTAATCAAAGTCTTATTTGTGTATGCCGATTGAGAAACTGACATGCAGACTATAGTGTTACAGCTGAAAAGTTATTGAATAAATTGTAATATAATGTTTGTCAACTAAATACATACAAAACGGCTTTAGAATCACAGAATTTTGCAGTGCAGATGGAGGCAATGTGACCAGCTGGGCCTTTACCAGCTGCTTGTACTGCGTTACCACCTGCTAAAGTATTGAAAGCTGTGTCTGAGAAAAATCAATACTTTTATTTCTGCTGTTATGTGGGGCAGAGGAATCTTTGAATGTATAGAACAATTGCACTTAATCAAATGGGATGATTCATAAAATAATTTGAAACCTTTCAAAACCATTAGTAGTTAAATGAGAGCAGGAAAAAAAAGACGATTGTCATTTCACAATTGAATGCTTTAGCTCAGGACTTCAATCTATATGTGGTGCTCCCAACAAGAGAAAGCAAGTTTAATCCTTTGAGTACTGAGTGTACTTTTGGAACTAATGAAACATGAACATAATCCAACACTAAACATTTAAATATAGATACTCTTCATAGTTTGTGAAACTTAGACTTCTGTGACAGCATTTGAATCTTTCTCTTTTTCAAGTTTTTGACTTTTACATATGTAATGTTTCAGTACTGTATGATATTACAGATTTAAATCTTACTTTAAAATTCTGAACACAAATCATTAAAATGGCTGCTCCTAACCATATGGCATTTGGCATTTTGAACTCAAGACAGTCCTGAGTTAAAGAAATGACTAATTAAGTATAGACATACACTGCCATCAGCAAATTTACATCTCCTTTTGTTGACATGGACCATCAACAAAAGAATTCTAGCATTCCAGCCTGCCCATCAATCAAGGCTGATTGCATCTCAAGCTGTCAAATGGTGGGGAGGCACCAGAATATTAAGGTTTAGTCAAGTGTCTTGCTCACTTGTTTAAAAGGTGACTCGGCTCCCAGAATACTCTTCAGATGAAGACACTGCCATGTGTTCTTTCAATCAGGCAGTTTAGAGGGTAAAGGAGACCATCCTCAAAAAGCAATTCTCTAGAAGTGGAAGCCTAACTCAGCAAAAGCTGCCAGTCAATTGGAGGCTCTTAGCTTTCAAGCTTTACAGCTTAAATGGTTGTTAGTTGACAAGAACAGTGTGCATGGGCCTTCTTACACAGAACTTCATTTGGGCGAGGGGGCAAGGTTCTGGGATACCATCATTCAGCTCAATGAAGTTGTAGCCCCACCTACAGGTCCAGAGGATTCTATTCAGGATTTATATTCAAACCCCTTTTTTAGAAAAAAGTGCAGTACTTTGAATTCATATGAATCGCATGAAGAAGAAGCCATTTTGCTTGTCTACTTTCACAACAAGAAGCAATTTCACAATAGAATGCCACCAGAAAGCTATTAAGCCAGCTGCAAATCAGAAAAGAAGTCAAGATAATAAACTGTAATGTCTTGCAAGTGGAAGAAGAAATCACCCCAAGAGCCCTCATCACTTTGTGAGAATCCCCTGCTTTACAAGAACTGCAGTTCAGATAAAGCTTTTAATCTACAAAACTAAAGGATTGCCATACTGGGATAAACATGTCATGGCTGCATTGTGTTGCCATTATCTGTATCTCATCTTTTGTGTGTATCAGAGTGCACATGAGTGAGGGAGATGTCGCATTTTAAACATCTAGGATGTGAGTGTGATAATCACTTTAATTCTTATGGTTATTCTCTGAAATTGCCATCAGCTTTAACATTGCTCTGCTCTTTCCCCATGCTCGGTATATTTTTCTTTGTCAAATACTAATCAACATAATCAAAGCCTCTTGATACTATCACAGCTATTCTCATCTCTACTTCCTGAGTGGATTTATATTGATTTACATTAGCCTTTTTTTAGAATTCAATGCCTTTTATTTGTAAAGCCTTGGATCCCATGTGTATTTTTTCCTGTTGTCTGACTGCTTTTCAAGATTCATACCGAGATATTGCCTCTTTAGTTCAAATGAAAGATTTTATTACAGAAATTGAGATATGCTGGTATTCAGGTCTACTCCAATTTTTTTCCACCTACTAAAATATTTGGATAGCACAGTCTTCCAGATATTGTTCAGTCATCCAGTCTAAAGTTTTACTAGACCCATTCGTACATAATACTATTTGCTCTGCTCAGAATGGTCGTTGAGTGTGTTCTGTAGGAAACCCACCTTCTCTTGCAAGGAGAATGGAATAATACATTTAAGTTCAAGGTTTAGTAATTTACCTCACTTTGACTAAGAAACAGAGCTAAAAATTTAAAATGACTCATGAGCAAGTGTGGCAACCAGGATTTTGAATACCCTGCATTCAGTTGAGGTGCTTCTTGTGTTGCCTGTTCGTGACTCTGACTGACTGCACCCTCAGCAGGGAGCCTTAGAATGTATTTGGTTGTTACCCATAATTCTTAAAGATAGCCTCTGTCTCTTGTAAAAAAACCAAAAAACTGCAGATGCTGGAAATCTGAAGCAAACCCAGAAAGTGCTGGGGCAGCTCAGCATGTCTGGCAGCATCTGTGGACAGCAAAGAAGAGTTAATGTTTTGAATCTGACATGGCTCTTCTTTAGACCTGAAAGGTGTAGGAAAGTGTACTTTCAAAAGAGGTAGAGGAGGCTCAACTTTAATTTACACCCAGTTTACATCTCTATTTCTCTTTTACCAATTAGCAACCCTTTTAGAGATGGCACTGGACCTCCACAGCATTAGCACTTTTCACTCCTCCTCCATTTCTTTCAAACAGGAAGCCAGGACATAGTTGATGGACTGTTAATTCAGAGAGTTAGGTAATGTTTTGGGGAGCTGGGTTCGAATCCCATGATGGCAGCTGGTGGAATTTGAAATCAATAAAAATCTGAAATTAATAGTCTGATGATGACCATGAATCTATTGTCGATTATCAGATTCACTAATGATCTTTAGGGAAGGAAACTGACTTCCTTACCTGGTCTCACCTGTATGTGACTCCAGACTCATGGTAATGTGGTTGGCTCTTAGTTGTCCTCTGGGCATTTATGGATGGGCAGTAAATGCTGGCCTACTCAGTGACGTACTCATCCAGTGAACGAATTTAATAAAGTATAAAAACCACCATTGTCAACTCCTTTTAATTCTGAAGAAAAGTCATAATCACTTCACAAATGTTGCCAGACCTGCTGAGTTTCTCCAGCATATTTTTGTCTTTGCCTCTTAAAGGAAAGACTTCCTTGGGCTAAAGCAACTGGCAGAATTATTTGTAAAACATTTTTCCCAGGAGACTGGATTGTTAATGGGGCAGAAGACAAATGAGAGTGCGAACCTGTTCTCTGCTACAGAATTAGTTGGAGACATTAGTCTAGGACAGAGAAAGCTGTGGGGTCAAAAGCAAGGGATTGTGCTCCCTCCCTGCCCACTGTTCTAGTGCCATTCTGCTGCCTGTCACCTAGCTTAAACTGTTGTCACCAATGCTGATGAGGTAAAGTCAGAAAGTGCGTCCTCAAACCCAAGATATTGTTAAACAAAAGCAAAATGTCGTGGATGCTGGGATGTCAAATTAAAACAGGAAATGCTGGAGACATTCAGCAGATCAGGCAGCAAGCATAGAGAGAGAAAATGGTTAATGTTTCACTTCAGTAACTCTGCAGCAAAATTCATGAGAGGTATTTGACCCGAAATGTTAATTCTGCTTTTCTCTCTTCACAGATGCTACCTCAGTGCATAGTACTTCCTGTATTTTTTGTTTTCATTGTAAAGTTGCTCAAAGTCTTCCTGCAAATGTCGTGGATGTTGGGATGTCAAATTAAAACAGGAAATGCTGGAGACATTCAGCAGATCAGGCAGCAAGCGTAGAGAGAGAAAAATGGTTAATGTAACTCTGCAGCAAAATTCATAAGAAGTATTTGACCCGAAATGTTAATTCTGCTTTTCTCTCTTCACAGATGCTACCTCAGTGCATAGTACTTCCTGTATTTTTTGTTTTCATTGTAAAGTTGCTCAAAGTCTTCCTGCAAAGCCATCTGTCACCCCCTCTCTGAAACCAGCAGACTTTCACCATCTGCTGTAGCCAAGGGAATAGCACTGCATAGCACCTTTAGAACATCCACACTAAAAGGCACTCAAAGGTAGTCTGAGCATGAATGGTTCAGTAACGACATTGAATGTGCTGTTCTGAGATGGTTTTCTCTGGTGTCTTTTACTTCTGGTTTTTGGCCAAGAGGATGCTGTGATGATTCACAGCAGAGAGAGGGAAAGGTGGGGCATTGTGGAATAGGGAGATGACTCTGATTTGCTACTCATAGCATGGACAGACCATCTGTAGCAATGGGGTTCATGTAAGCCTGCTCCCCTTGCTCCCCTGAGGACTTTATCAGAGCCCTGGTTGCAATTGCAGAATCACCTTAGTAACCAAGAAAATGCAAATCACAAAAAAATGTGAAGACATGATACAGCAAGTATGAGAAGGCTGCACCCAACTACTTTCCACCCTCTTTCTCCAACCATCAGCGAATGTTCCCACTCTGACCTTATGCTGGAGGGAAGGTCATTGGTGAAGCAGCTGAAGATGGTTGGACCTAGGACACTACCCTGAGGAACTCCAGCAATGAAATTGATAGCTAAGTTCCATACCCATAGGGAGGGCCTCAACCAGGACCTTAGGTTCATGTCACACTACAGGTGACCACCATTGCACTATACACAAACACAGACACTCCTATGCACACACATACACACGGACACACATATACACAGACACACACAAACCCTTACAGACACACACAATCCCACACTCACACATGCCTCCTCTCAGAGACTTAGACCACTCTACACTCATGCACATATACACTCTCTCACAGACATTCACAATCCTCCACCCCAGACACACACACACAACTCCCACACTCACACATGCACCCCCTCACAGACTTAAGATACTCTACACTCACTACACACACAGTACACTCTCTCTCACACTCACAACCCCCCAACACAGACAGACAGGCACACACACACCATGACCTACATGCACACACATCCATATATTTTGTGGGGTGAATTTGTACTTGCAGAGTTACATTGTACTTTGCTCAAAAATTGTATGAATCCATGTAAAATGCAGTTATCTCACTTTTTAGATTAGACTCAATCTAAACATCATGGCATAGACAGAGAACACGGGGGCTAACACCTTCAACATATTGTCTAGCTAACACCAATTGTTACAGTTAACCTGAGAATGCAACTTTTAAAAAAAGGTTTTGTGATTTACACATGAAAGAAGTGAAACTATCATCGTATTCGAACAGATGAAAGACTCAACAGACAATCAAGGAATTTTTTTAATGTGTAATTTCAGTTATGTCACACTGTAAATTTTTGCTATAAATTCTGTGCCTTACAATTGTGTACTCCACAACCACCTGATGAAGGAGCGGCGCTCCGAAAGATAGTGTGCTTCCAATTAAATCCGTCGGACTATAACCTGGTGTTGTGTGATGTTTAACTTTGTACACCCCAGTCCAACACCGGCATCTCCAAATCAGTCCTGTGGCTGGGCTGAGTTATCTTTCTTTGAGGTAGGTATTACTTTAAACAGGGGAAAGTTTTCCCCGATTTCCACTAACTCTAGTTTTCCTTGGGCTTCTTGATGCCACACTTGGTCAAATGCTACCTTGGCATCAAGGGCAGTCATTGTCATCTTTCCTTGTGTTTTTAGCCCTTTTGTCCATATCTGGGCCAAGGCAGTCGTGTAGTTCAGGAGATGTATGGCCCTGGCAGAACCCGAATTGAGGGTCAGTGAGTAGGCTATTTCTGAGTACATGCTTTTTGATTTTAGTTAAAAATCACACACCACCAGGTTATAGTCCAAGAGGTTTAATTGGAAGCATTAGCTTTCGGAGCGCCGCTCCTTCATCAGGTGGTTGTGGAGTGCACAAATGTTAGACACAGAATTTATAGCAAAAGTTTACAGTGTGATGTAACTGAAATTATACATTGAAAAATACCTTGATTGTTTGTTGAGTCTCTCATCACACTGTAAACCTTGGCTATAAATTCTGTGTCTTACATTTGTGTCCTCCACAACCACCTGATGAAGTAGCAGCACTCCAAAAGCTAGTGCTTCCAATTAAACCTGTTGGACTATAACCTCGTGTTGTGTGATTTTTAACTTTGTACACCCCACTCCAACACCAGAATCTCCAAATCATGCTTTTTGATAGCATTGTTGATGTCACTTTCCAACATTTTGTTGATTAGTGAGAGTGAACTGAGTGGCAGTAAATGACTGGGTTAGATTTGTCCAGATTTTTATTACTGGATAAACCTGAGTAATTTTCCACACTGCCAGGTAAGGCTCTTGGATGCCAGTATATGATGGTGTTGTAACTGTGTCGCCATGGCTCATCTGTTAAAATGAAACTGTTGAAGAGATAGTATTAACAACACCTACTCTGAGATTATGTCCTGTGGTCCTGGATTCTCCCACAAGTGGAAATGATCTCTTAGCATGTGCCCTGTTAAGTCCCCTAATAGTCTTGTATGTTTCAATAAGGCCGATTCTCATTCTTCGATATTTCAATGTACAGCCTCACGCTACTCAAGCTCTTCTCGTATGACAATTCCTCCCTCACTTGTCTGGACAGTGCCAGCATATCTTTTGTTAGGTAAAGTGCCCAAAACAGTTCACAGTATTCCAGCTGTGGTCTGACAACTGCCTTGTTTGGTTTTAGCAAGACTTAACTACTTTTACACTCTATTCCTTATGAAATGAAGGCCAACATTATATTTGCTTTCCCTGCTACCTGCTGAAATTGGATGCAAGTTTTTTGTCATTTTTACACTGTTCTGTGGCTTTCTGCATTTTCTCTCATTTAAATAATGTTCAGCTCCTCTATTCTTCATGCCAAAAATAGATATCTCACATTTTCCCCCATGATATTTCCTCTGTGATGTTTTAGCCCACTGACTTAACATGTTTCTCTTTAGATCCCTCTTCAAATTATTTGTGTCACTCTCAATGCTCTCAACTTTTTTTTGTCATCTGCAAACTTGGCTATAATGCTTTTACTTTCCTCATCCAAGCATTAATATGTATTGTAAGCAACTGTAGCCCAAGCAGCGATTCCTGCAGCATCCCACTAGTGACAAGTTACCATCCAGAGAGGGCTGCCCTTTATCCCAACTCTCAGTCTCTATTTGTCAATCCTCTATCCATGCTGATACGTTAGCTTCAACACCATGGGTTCTTATAAGATGACAGTATCAGATTAACTGACATACTCATGCTCTAGTCAGATTCTAGTCTTTGAGCTGCAGGTTTAGGTTTGGGTGATCATTTTATTCCCTACCACCTTCTTCATTAGGTGAAAGTGAGGACTGCAGAGACTGGAGATCAGAATCAAGATTAAAGTGGTGCTAGAAAAGCACAGTGGGTCAGGCAGCATCCGAGGAGCAGGAAAATTGACATTTCAGGCAAAAGCCCTTCATCAGGAATGAGGCAGGGAGTCTCCGGGTTGGAAAGATAAATGGGAGGGGGGTGATACTGGGGAGAAGGTAGCTAAGAGGTGGGTGGAGGTGGGGATGAAGGTGATAGGTTGGAGAGGAGGGTGGAGCGAATAGGTAGGAAGGAAGATTGGCATGTATGAGAAAGTCGATAGCCTTAAAATGTCTTTAAACATCGAGACTAAAATGTAATGCTGAATTATAGAACACATTTACTGCACTAGAAAATAGCAAGTTAGGAAGACTCAGAAAAAGGGGGAACTTAAGGAATGCAAAAGACAGGGACAGGTGTGCTCACCATGTGATGATAAGATGCGGTAAGACAAGTAAGAACATTTACCATGTCATCGGTGAATCTGTGTGAACAGGACACCAAGTGATAACATTCACAGCCGTTCCCTTGTGAAATTAATGACAGTGTTTGACTCTGACTCTGAAACAAAACTCGGCACTATCAAAAACTTTGTAATTAACGGTTAGATGCTGCCAATTATAATGGATTCTTATTACCCCTTGCAAGCGGGGCTGTCACAGAGAGAAAAAAAAATCTTTGCTGTTCCAAAACCCTGACTTGGGAGTTCAAAAGGACACTAGAGTGAGACAGACCATTTTAATCCTGAGGCTGTTGAAGTCAGTAGAAAATTATCTCTTAGTTCTTATCTGCTATGGATTGAACTTAATTGCATTTTGGGACTTTATGATGATATTGAGTAGCCATTACTGGTTATGAAATGCAAACTCTGTAAAAGGAAATATTGATAAAGCTTTAACTTACTTGCTGTTTTTACAGACCTTACAGACTGCCCCACTGTAAATTTTAACTAATCAGATGTTATGTCTTATTTGAATTTGAATCACAGACTTGAAAAGAAGGCATGTTTAATTCGAGACTAATTAATCATTTTAAATACAATCTTGCAGTAACATTTCAGCCTCAGGTACAGAATGATTCTGTGCTTAAGAGAAAAAGCAGGAATCTGCTCCCAGCTTAAAATTATTCTAAACCTAACATTGAAGAGATTCTGACACAATCTGTCAGGAAGCCATTTTATGGTCAAAACTTTGCTCTCCTTGTAAAGAAGCCATTTTGTAAAACAATGATATCAGACATGCCAGCTGGAACTTATCTCACCAGCAGATTCCTAACTTGGGTGGATTTCTTTTTCCTACCTGATGGATAGCTCAAGGCCTGTAGGAGTGATCAGTCAAGTGCACACAGACCTGTCAATTAACTTTTCTTCCTTACGAATTATTGTCTTTCACTGTTATCTGTCGAATTAAGAACATGCAATGTTTTTGTAAACTTTCGTATAAAGTAAGCCACTTTGTATCAGTACATCGGAGTAGCCTGCTGGGGCAGTTGAAGACCTGGTACCTTACTCTCCTAGGTCATTAGACCCTACTTAGTTTAGCTTATAGGTATCAGTGTTATGTTGTAACAGTGATGCTATTAGTGAATAAAGGAGATGACTAAAATTAATCTGTCTGTAAGAGGTTTTTACTCAAGACTTACAAAGAGTACGATCTCCGGGACGAACCAAGAGAGATGCTTTAAAGGTCGGAGTGCACAACAGAATCGCTGGGCCATTTCAAATCTGTACCTTAACAGGTAGGACTAGTCATGAGGATGGTGCTGAGCTGGAAGGTTGGAACTGGGGTAAGGTGGGGGAAGGGGAAATGAGGAAACTTGTGAAGTCCACATTGATGCCCTGGGGTTGAAGTGTTCTGAGGGGGAAGATGAGGCGTTCTTCCTCCAGGTGTTGGGTGGTGAGGGAGTGGCGGTGGAGGAGGCCCAGGACCTGCACGTCCTCAGCAGAGTGGGAAGGGGAATTGAAATGTTCAGCCACAGGGCGGTGGGGTTGATTGGTGTGGGTGCCTCGGAGATGTTCCCTAAAGTGCTCTGCGAGAAGACGTCCAGTCTCCCCAATGTAAAGGAGACCGTATCGGGAGTAACGGATACAATAAATGTCATTATTGTTAGGGAACATCTCCAGGACACCTGCACCAATTAACCACACCACTCAGTGGCCGAACATTTCAACTCCCCCTCCCACTCTGCTGAGGACATGCAGGTCCTGGGCCTCTTCCACCACCACCCGACGCCTGGAGGAAGAACACCTCATTTTCTGCCGTGGAACACTTCAACCCCAGGGCATCTTATTTTCTGCCGTGGAACACTTCAACCCCAGGGCATCAATGTGGACTTCACCAGTCTCCTCATTTCCCTTCCCCCTACCTTACCTGCCAGCTCAGCACCATCCTCATGACCTGTCCTATCTGCCAATCTTCTTTCCTACCTATCCACTCCACCCTCCTCTCCGACCTATCAACTTCATCCTCCCTCCATCGACCTATTGTACTCTAAGCTACCTTGTCCCCAGCCTCACCCCCTCCCATTTATCTCTCCACCCCAGAGGCTCCCTGCCTCATTCCTGATGAAGGGTTTTCCCCGAAACGTCGATTTTCCTATTCCTTGGATGCTGCCTGACCCGCTGTGCTTTTCCAGTACTACTCTAATTTTGACTACCTTCTTCATTATTTTCAGTGCCAAAATTTTCTCAATTACTAAATGGCTGGTTTTGTTTCTGGGAGTAACTTGTGTTGCTTTTATGTCTGAAAACTGTTTCAAGTGGTTTCAAAATTGCCTCCAAACCTGCTGCTGCAGCAACTGTTTACACTGCTGTCAGAAATCCCAAATCATCCATTTTACTACTCAATGTTTCCTGCAACAGAATGCCACTTTGTTTACTAATGAGCGGGAGCATGCCATTGATAAGTGAGCTATCAAAATGTTGTGTTAGTGTAGTTTATACTGCTATTATCTTCAACAGCTGTGCAGGCAGATAGCCACACAACTGAAACATTAACCTTTCTTTCTCTTTCAGGCACAAGAAAGCCACAGTGCTGTCATTGTTGGATATGAGGTATGATGGAAAAGCAACAGTCTATCCTTGTGTACTCAAGAACACAAGTTAACAATAAAAGATAAAATTTATTGTAAAGTACTGCACGCAGGAAGAAACAATGGACAACACACAACCTCTAGTAAGGATAATGAAATGGTCGAGAATGGAATTGAAAAGCATCTGAGTCTTAATACACTCAGTTAAAAATCACACAATTCCAGGTTATAGTCCAACAGGTTTAATTGGAAGCACACTAGCTTTCGGAGCGACGCTCCTTCATCAGGTAATAATCATGATGTGGAGATGCCAATGTTGGACTGGGGTGGACAAAATGAAAAATCACACAACACCAGGCAATGGACCAATAGGTTTATTTGGAAGTACAAGCTTCCAAATATTGGTCAATCACCTGATGAAGGAGCGTCGCTCCGAAAGCTAGTGTGCTTCCAATTAAACCTGTTGGACTATAACCTGGTGTTGTGTGATTTTTAACTTTGTACACCCCAATCCAACACTGGCATCTCCAAATCATTAATACACTCAATCATCCCTGAGATATTTCGGAGCAGCAAGCAACAAAAAGTGCTACATTACAAAGGTAAAAGAGTAAAATGCAAGTCAGAGTACATCACAGTGAAACTACACATTTCTTTGGTCAAATCTTGAATGGAGTATTGGATAGAACAATCGAGGCAGAATGCAAACAAATCCTGTGATGAAGGACTAAGAAGGGCAGAATGTTCATGCTTGCTTATTGATGACGGAACAGTGCTCTGAAAGCTTGTACTTCCAAATAAACCAATTGGACCATTGCCTGGTGTTGTGTGATTTTTAATTTTGTCCACCCCAGTCCAACATTGGCATCTCCACATCATGATTATTATCTTGTCCGCTGCGAAATTTCAAATGGAAGGAATCAATGAAATCATTTGACCTTTTGATAATTGGAAATGGGAAAATTAAACTGGTTTTGCAAATAGCCTTAGGTTTACCTGATCCTAATGTGCTAGTTCCTAAACTTAACCGGCTCATGCTATTCTCGGCATTGCACATTGGCCATTTGTTACACACCTTATCTGATCTCCCATTCATTTACTTCAATAGATGAACAACTGTGAAGGAGTAAAGTGAATTCAAGGTTCATGTGCACAGATACAAGAAAATCTCGATGAATCAAACATGACCACTAGCGTTCATGTGAAAAGTGACAGCATGATTCAAGTGTTGTTTAGAGGTTCGGTTGGACTCCTTTTCAATAACTGTGTTCAGCATCTTTTGCCACTCCTGAGGAATGATACACACGACTCAGAGGGAAGAAGACAATTTACAAGAATGAGACTGGGCACTAAAAGGGTTAAATTATTAAGTCGGGTTCCATCAATTTGTTTTGTACTCCCTTGACTTTAAGAGGTTATGAAATAGTTTAATTGAGGTGTTTAACTATTGAGGAGTTTGATAGGTTCGACACAGTTCAGGGACAGCATGCAAAACAAAGGAGCATAATTTTAAAATGAGAATACAGCTGATTGGGAATGAAACACTTTTGAACATTTTTATCAAATGACATTAGAAATTGGGAACTCTGACCTCAAAATTAACATGGATTCTGGGCCCATTGAAATCTTTAAGACCGAAATCAGTCCAATTTTTGTTTGGTTAAGGCAGTCAAAGGTAACACAGCCAATGTTAGCAAACGGAGAGAATGAGCTATGGCTTAGTAGAAAGGCAGAACTGGTTCTCTGGACTGAGTTATTTACTCCTGTTTTTAAGTTACTCAAACATTTGTTCACTGCCCTTTATTTAACAGAGGCTATGTCTGGTCACATAGTTTGCCATACATATCTAATGAGAATTCTCCTTGTACACTCCCAGGTATGCATTGGGCAGCCACTCTAGATTCAAGGTTATTACTTCCATCTAGTCTTTCTCTCTGATCCTTCTGCTTCTGTGCAGTTCTCTTCCATCCCCCGTCTCTTCATTACTCAATTTTATTTTGCTGGGTAGTTTGTACTCCAGCCCTCAATTCCCCATCACTGCTCAAAAGGCCCTACTAATTTCCTGCCACTTTCATCTTTTATTGTGAGTTTGTACTGCGTAAAATGGTATTCATACATTTTGCCTTTAGCAATGTATAATAAAGTCAGTAAGAGAACTCAAAACCTGAGAAGATAAAACTGGTTTTGAAAGACTCATATTGGAGTGAAAATGTTAGTACTTCCCACAGATGCTGTCAAACCTGCTCAGTTTCTCAAACATTTTCTGCTTTTATTTCAGATCTCCAGCATCCATTGAATTTGCTTATGTTTTCCTGGTTAACAACTACTGCACTAGTTGCCATGACTTTGCATTAATCAAATTTTACTTCCATGCATTATTTTATTCTATGTTGCCTTTTTGAGGTCAGTTGGTACAGCGTGTACCTAACTCTTCAATCCCTATAATTATAATACACAATATCTTTCCAGACATAGGCAGTATGACAAGAATGACAGTAAATACCAACTTCAGTAGGACATAGTGAAGTCAACCTTCATTATTTTTGTTCCTAATAGTTATCTTTCAATAACTACCATAGACATTGATATGATGTCAGTTAACCGAAGTGATATTTCATTTCTTTGATCATATAAAATGTCTAATGAGTACAATTTACAGATGAGATGTACTTTTCATATTCAGATTTAATCAGTTCAGCTAATACTGACTGGCCTGAATCTGCAAGCTCATTATACAATGACATTTTTATCATTGGTTATCATATTACAGTGCCTTGTCAAATGCACCCAGTGCAAATAATGTTTCATATTCTCACTCTTCCAAATAGAGGTAAAGCAGAATTCTTACACCATACATTTAAAGGGAAATTGGAGGTCTCTTAAATAAGCCTTGAGTTTGAGATAATATTAACTCATGTGAAAATGGCATAGTTCCTATTCCTTTGATGTATTCTGGAAGCATTAGACTCAAGTCTAATTGGACATCCACAACATAAATCACATCCTTTAGCACAGAGATGTAAATTAACTAATTATAAAAAAAGAGAAAACATTACCCGTGATCATATCAGGAAGTAAAGAACTTCAGACAGACAGTGGGAACAAACAGTTTAGAATTAGAATTAAGTTTTATTGTCACCTGTAGTCAAGTACCAAAGTACAGGAGTACAGTGAGAAGTGTACAATGTTTCCACATATGGAGCCATCTTAGATACAAAGTACCTAGTTACAAATCTTAGCTATTGTAATAGCTATTGTAGATTGGGTACAAAAATAGAGAAATAAAGAAAAAACCCCAAAAGGTTCTACATTCCAGTTCTTCATAGTATAAATGAGGAAAATAAAGAAATTAAGTTAAAAGATAAAGTTTCCTCCCTCAGTTGGGAAAGCCATGTTTAAAACAAAACTTTTGGAGCTATTGGGAACATCAAATCCAGACTTGTCATTACTATATTTTAATGTTGGGAATGTGATATAAGGATTGTGATTTATCTATATGTTAATATATTTATCTTACAATTTGTATTTTAGCTAGCAGCATGTAGAATTTGGAGTGTGTATCCTAAGGGGTATAATGATTTAGTTGTATGTACAGTATTTGTGTTGCCATGCTTACTTTTGTTTAAAAACAGTATGAAACATGTTCTGTCATGTAATGATGTTTTGCTTTCATTGAGAAAGTTTATGAGCAAATAAACAGTGTTGTAGTAGTGATTGTAACAAAGTCAGCCAGGTGGATATCACTGAATATGTGTTCCCTGATTGGGGCTGTTAATCTGGTCCAATCAGGGAGCCCTGGCTGACAGTTAGAAGCAGGAGTGTCAGAGGTTCTGTTCACTCTGAGAGCTGGCTCTGACGGAGCTGGATCAGTGTCAAGGACTTTCCATGTGTAAAGGTTGAGCTAGTAACAGGATACCGGTCTCTGTGGAGTTATTTCAGTGGTGCATTAGGCTTTTTGCTTAGAAGGCTTGATTTAGGAAATTGATTAGGGGTAACACCCATAGCTTGAAACATCTTTTGGGTTTTGGTTTGTCAAAGTGCTGGCTGACAACAAATGTGTGAAACCACTACCCTGAAAAAAATGAGATAATTTAATAGTGTTCAGAAATAGGCTTCTTTAGTGTGAGGCGTTTAGTTCCACACCCAGAAATATAATTATATTATATTATATTATATTTATATTATATTATATATATATATTATATTTATATATTAGATTACAGTGTGGAATCAGGCCCTTCGGCCCAACACGTCCACACCGACCCGCCGAAGCGAAACCCACCCATACCCCTACATTTACCCCTTACCTAACACTACGGGCAATTTAGTATGGCCAATTCACCTAACCTGCACATCTTTGGACTGTGGGAGGAAACCGGAGCACCCGGAGGAAACCCACGCAGACACGGGGAGAACGTGCAAACTCCACACAGTCAGTCGCCTGAGTCGGGAATTGAACCCGGGTCTCTGGCGCTGTGAGGCAGCAGTGCTAACCACTGTGCCACCGTGCCGCCCACTCAAGTGTCTGGTTAAAATCCTGAAGGTGTTATTTGAACTTTCGAAAGTCTGCAAGAGAGGTACGGTTGTGTGAAGGCTCAAGGAACAGGCAAGACTGGAAGGTGAAGCATCTGCTAAGTCAAACCCTGAATGTGATAGAGAAGGGGATCTTTTTTTCCTCTGGTACTTGAGTACTATAACGGCACACAGCTGGATTAATGGGATTGCATTTCACTATGTGTTTCAAAATTTTTAAAACTGTGTTGGATGTCATGAACTAGAGTTATTCTATCATTTCTTTTGTATAATACATTTCTGTTTAATTGTTAAGACCAAATCTGCAACATTACATGAGAACGTTTCAATGAAAGACCACCTTGTTAAAACAAAAACGCGTGAACTACCAAGCCAGGTTTCAATTGTGAATCTGACTTCCCCAATAATGATATTAGCTGGAACCATAACAGGATAGACTCCTGTTGGTGGTTTTTATATTATTGCACCAGGTGATTTGGTGCAATAATATAAAAACATGCTGAAGATTTTGTAAATTTGTTAACATGTACTTGAGGTGTTCATTAAAATATAGTTTTTATAACAAATCATATGTACATGCATATTTTTCATACTTCATTCCAAGTCCACTATAGTTACTTTATATTTGCTTACCATTTAAATGGCATATATATTCTCCTGTGACAGAAGTCAGGTCATAGGTGTGATTCTCTGCTTCCAGAGAAGTTAAGAAGAATGGCAAATTGAGAGTCTCATTGGATGAGAGGCTACAGATCAGATTCACACTGTTGAGATAAACTTTAGCAATTAAGATATCACTCTTTGTAAGGCAAGTCAATCTTTTTGCCATCAAGTCATGAAAACCAGAACTGCATGCAACTACACCACATTAATTATACAACTCACAGGAATTAATTAAGCTTTCCTAATTAATTTGTGCCCAATTCAGATAATCAGCACTTCAGATACACGACTGCATGTAACAGGCTGCTTCCATTCTCCCAATACCCTCTGGGTGCAAAAGTTTTTCCTCAAATCCTGTCAAAACATCCTGCCCTTCACCTTAAAATTACACCCCTAGTTAGTGACCCTTCAACAAAAGGGAATAGCTGCATCCTATCCACCCTGTTCATGCCCCTTATATTCTTATACACCTCAATCAGGTCCCCCTCAAACCTTCTAAAGAAAACCTGAGTCCATCCAGCATCCCTTCACAACTAAAATGCTCCGTCCCAGGCAACATCCTAGTGAATTTCCTCTCCACTCCATCCTGTGGAATCATATCCTTCCTATAATGTGGTGACCAGAACAACACACAGTGCTCCAGCTGTGGCCTAACCATAGTTTTTTTACAGCTCCAACATGACCTCCCTGCTCTTATAATCTATGTCATGATTGATAAAGGTATGTGTGCCGTATCTCTTGTAATTTATTCTATTAACCTGTCTACTAACTTCAGGAAATTGTGGTCAAGTTCCCTGGTTGGGGGATTGGGCTATGGTCTGTCCTGGAAGTCCATCAACATCAAATGGGATTTGGTGGTGGATAAGTTGGGATTGTTTGCGCAAAGGTTTTCAGGTACTTGGGAAAGTATCATAGATAATCAAGGGTGGGGTGGGGAAGGGATTTGGGGGGGGGTGAAGGTTGTAGGGTCTGTCCATGGTGTTGTTGCGTTTGTGGCCTGCTCAAGTCCGATGACTGGTCTGCTTGTATTAGCTAGCTCAGAGAATGGCAGTAATAACAAGGGGCCATTGAATGTTACAGGGTAGGATCTACCAGGAGCACAACAGCCTCAAACCATGGGGGAGGGCAGTAAGTCAAGAAAACTTACGATGTCTCTGACCTAGATCTGGGGAGGGTACAGGGCCATCAAGAGCATCAAGACATCAATTGTGAGGAAAATTGTTAGTAAAATGGGGATATAGATAATAACATAAATTGACTCAATCAAAATAGGAGGATGGTGAAAGTCATTTGTAAAACAGGTAAGGGAGCTACAGAAAGGGAGAGGCAATGTGCAGGTCAGGTGAATTGGCCATGCTAAATTGCCCATAGTGTTAGGTGCATTAGTCAGAGCAAAATGCATCTAGGTGGGTTACTCTTTGGAGGGTCGGTGTGGACATGTTAGGCCGAAAGGCCTGTTTCCACACTGTAGGGGTATCTAATCCAAGCTAAAGGCAGGGAATCTGTGACCAACTCCCAGTAATCAGGAGTCCAGTGGTTGTTCAATGTTCAGCATCTATCTTAAATTTCCACTTAAGCAGCAGGTCCACCTAGCTCACACTGTCTATAAGATGGCCATAAAAACACCCCTGGCAGCAGGTGATTGTTCAGCCTGACTGCCTACTGCGCTTTCATGATTACATCCATGTCCGTCTATCCTTGGAGAGGGAGCCTACAAGTGTCCGCTGATTTGTTCAAAGCATTCTATGATCTGTGGGCCCTGAGAAATTCCAGTGCATCATCTCTATTTAAAACAACATTTTAATTTGAATTGTGTTAAGTTAAATTTGAACATATTAATTTTGTTGCAGTAACTAAGGGGCTGGTTTCATTTTGATTTAATTTAATTTAGTTTCATTTGATTAAATGATTTGAAGTTGCTTTAGAAGAGTCGTTCACACCATTCAATTAGAAGCTGATCTTATGAAGTACTAAATGAAAGTACGTTGCGGCCTGAATATCTCCTCGTCATTTTGTCAAATATGGTTCAGCTCCACAAGAATCAATGGAGTAAGGAACATTTATTGAAACCTCACGTTCTCCATCGGCCATCACAAACAGTCACAAGAACTGCAAGCTGTGGCATTCTTACAACAAGGCAATGGGTGGTTGGGAGATGAGATTGGTTCATGTTATTTTAGGGGCAACATCAATCAGGTCAAGATGAGTACTGAGCGTGGGATGGGAGGTAATCTAGCAGCAGTAGCTGCCTCCAAGCACCAGAATTGCTGGTAATAAAGCAGCTATTCTTTCCAGCCATACATAAATACAGATTTACATGGAGCACATGTTGGTTCAGGACTTGGACAGGATTAACCTCTATGAAGACATAACTGAGAGCTTCATTGGGAAAGTTGTTGGTGGTAAAGCACTCAATTAATAGGACTGTTTGCTTTTATTTACTGTTTTCAGATTTCCTGATAGTAAAAGGACCATAACACAGATCACAATGAAATTCCCTTTATGTTCCTGCAGCTACAGAGAAACCATCGTTGAAGATTCCTACAGTTGTGAAGTCCGCAGAGAACGAGCATCTTCCTTACATCTAGTCTATATCGCCCTATTAAGAATTTTATATGTTTCAATCAGATTCTCTCTCATTCTCTTCAAACCTAGTGAATTCAGGCCCAGTCTAACCAATGTCTTCTCATATGACAGTCCTGCCATCCCCAAGTGAACATTTGCTGCGCTCCATCTGTGGCAAGTGTATCGTCTCTCAGGTAGGGAGACACAAACTATACACAATGCTTAAGGTGCTGTCTTACTAATGCCATTTCTGATCTCTAATCGTCTTGCACTGAAGGCCAACATATCATTTGCCTTCTCAATGGTTGCTGCACCTGCTTAATTACTTACATTGATTAGTGCATAAGGACGTCCAGACCACTTTGAACCCCCACATTTTTCAATATATCACCACTCTGCCATTTTGATTTTCAATGAAGTGCTTAGCTTCACATTTATTCATGTTATACTGTATCTGCTATATGTTTGCCCACACACAACTTGTCTAGATCTCCCTGAAACTTCCTTGTATTCTTCTCACAACTCATAATCCCACATGATTTTATTCTTCCCTCATTCAAGTCTTTCATTTACACTGTGACTAGCTGGGACCAAGCACAGAATCCTACTATACAACACCTGGAAAAAATAGGCCTATTTATTCCTACTCTCTGTTTCTGGTCTGTCAGCCAATTCTCAACTCATGCCAGTATATCACCTTCAATCTCATGGGCTTTAAGTAGCCCACTGGCCTCTTAACCTTTTCAAAAGCCTTCTTGAAATCCAAATACATCCACTGGTCCTCTCTTACCTATTCTACTCATTATATCTTCAAAAAAACTCTGGTATATTAGTTGAGCATGATTTCCCTTTAATAAATGCATGCTGGCTTTCTCTTTCAGAAAGCTACTGGGACATATTTCAGAGGTGTCAACTCATATCCTCTTCGCAAGGGCCCACAAATTCATCTCTTTTCTACTTGGCACAGGGGAAGTCAGATTGCAAGGATATTGGGATTTGTTGCTATTGCTGGTTTTCCACAAGTTCAGGGCGCAATTGTTTGCAGCCACATAGCAATCAGAGTGCCCTAACATAAACCAGCAGTTTTCACCAATGAGGATTCCACTCCCTTCATTTATAGATCATTTGACCACAATAGCCAGATAATGCATATCTGCACTAAATATCCAGGTTGCTGTCACAACTCCTGGGATCACTCACAGGTGACAAACTCTTTCAAAGTTCCTGGCTGGGTCCCAAGCGATACCCCTTTGGAGGCTGGCTGATGAAACCTTTCAGAAATCCTCAGACTGAGCAGAGATACAATCCTGCACTTCCACAACGGCCACTGTGGAACAGACAATAGATGACCCGAAAATAAGGTTCTGAGCCCGGGACTGGACAGATGGTACAAAATGCAGATGCTGGAGATCAGAGTTGAAAGTGTGATGCTGGAAAAGCAGAGCAGGTCAGGCAGCATCCAAGGAGCAGGAGAATCGAAGTTTCGGGCATAAGCCCTTCATCAGATGGCACAATAAATCCCAGACAAAGTGTTTTGTAACATTGGGGTGTGCTGCACCCTGCACAATTTCAGTTGCCAAAAGGGAATTGTATTGGCAGAGGATGAGATGCAGGAGTGAGAAGAATCCTCAGAGGAGTAAAGGTGAGGATGCTGAGATGAGCCATGATAACCATCAAAGAGAAACAAGACATGGCAACTTGCTGTCGAACCAAAGAGGCCCGAAACAGGCTAGCAGTGACCTGCTTCCTGGATGATTACACTGTGCAGAAAAAGTTTTTGCGATCCTTATGCTTTCATTTATGGAATCAGCTGCCAAGTCTCTGATTGCTGTATTCAGTAGTGCTCATTATTTGACATGTATTTTATTGTTATCTGTTCAATAAAATGGTGACATTTTACTTTAACTCCAGTTTTGATCTCATTACTTCTGCAAATTCTGAAGTAAATCTGCAAACCTTGCCCTGGACAATCATCAGTGCTGCAGCCCAGTAACACACTGAGTACTTTTACAACCGTGCACTCCTGGGTGGTTATGTTAAAATGGTCCCTATGTCAAAGATGTATGAATCACATTAGAAAGTGTACTCCCTGGTGAATACAACTGGATTGTCCCAATCCTGAGACTGCCTCTTATGCTTTACTCCCTCAGACTCCTTGTAATGATGTGGAGGTGCTGGTATTGGACTGAGGTGGAGAAAGTCAAAAATCACACAACAACGGTTATAGTCCTGTTGGACTACAACCTGGTGTTGTGTAATTTTTGATTCCCTGTAATGTTTTCGAACACAGTACCTTTGCAAAACTTTAGTATTCTACAGACAAAGCTTGCAGTATCATGTGCAACAAAGCTTTGAATTGTTTCTTTTATTTGGCTCCATTAAGATGAGACTTTGACATGTGCTTCATCCATTGACTACCTGATTTTCTAGCCTGTCTTAATGAAGCCGAGTGATAGGTCAGATATTTCTTGGGTTATGGGAGTGGTTGCCATCACTCCCAAAAGGTGTGTGTATGTAGACAACCAAAAGGACAGAGCTCTGCATTTTCTCACCATTTGGATAATATGCTTCACCCTCATTTTTTTCTGCTAAAATGGCCAATTTAAAATTCTCTCAAGTTATAATCCATCTGCCAGATCTTTGCATACTAACTTAACTTTTCCATCTTCCCCTCATCCCGAGGTCATCTCCTCAAGAAAAGTCGAGTGGGCAAAAACCTTCTGTCCTTTCACTTATATAAACTGCAAACTGTTGAGGCCACAGCAATGATCCCTATGGCACATGACTTGTTATGCTTTGCCAACAAGAACTCATTTATGCCTAATCTGTTTCCTGTTCGTGAACCAATCTTTTATCCATGTGAGTATGTCACTTCCTACCCCATGAACTTTGACTTTGTGAAATAACATTTGATGCAGCATCTGACTTCTGGCAATCTAAGTACGGTACTTCCACCAGTTCCTCCTTACCAAAGCACATGTTACACTCTCAAAGAACACTAATAATTCAGTTAAATATGATGTCTCATTCACAAAATCAAGTTGACTGTGCTAGATTACTTTGAACATTTCTAAATGCCCTGTCTTAATATCTTTGGAAATAGCTTCTAACATCTCCCCTGTTACAGATGTTAAACTGACTGGTCTTTAGTTTCCTGCTTCTGTCTCCCTCTGTTTTTGAATAAAGGAGTTAAATTTGCTGATTTCCAATCTAATGGAACCTTGCCCAAACCAGGGAGAATCAAAATCAATATTCCAACTATCCTACTAGCCATTCTTTAATGACTGTAAGTTGAAATACATCAGGACACAGAGACATGTCCAGCTCCAACATTTCATTCAGTATCACTTCTCTGGTGATTGTAACTATCCTGTATTCCTCCCTCCTTTCCATCTTCTGATTTATAGCTATTTCTGCATCCTCTACAGTGAAAACCAAAGCAAAATATCTGCTCAATTCATTTATCTCTCAGTTTTAATTTTGCTGTGACTTTGCTGATAAGTCCCACGTTATGTCACCCTCTCCAGATGTGATCTGCTACTGTCTCTGTGCTGCTGCTTACTGCTCCCTGTTGGAACTGTTACCCCCTGCTGTGGTCTGCCATTGCAGGCTCTGGTAGACGGAAGGTGGAGGAACAGGGCAGCTCTGGTGTGTCCTGACATGAACCTCCAGGTGCCCAGCTGCTTCTCCTGGCCGGTATCTGTTGGCACCGCCTTCTTCACGAGAGAAAAGGGCACCTTGGATAAAGCTGATGTGTCTCGTCCCTCTCTTACCTTACCATTGATGCTAAGACCCCATGGTGAGAGGAATAGATTGCAGGGTTGTGTGTATGTTTGAGAGCATTCTGCTGCATCTGAGTCTTCAAGGTGGCTGCTAACCTTTCCATGGAAGCAGTCAAACACTCACATTCCACCACAGTAGACAGAGGATGGAGAGGCTCCTCTATCTTACACTCTAATCAAGCGAGGACTCCTGCAGACCTGTCTGATGTTCCTTAACCTGCAGCTCCAGGTTGACTGCGCACCTTATGGCCAAGTACAGTGGCATATCTTCTGTAAGAGATTGGTCCCTGGCATGATTAAGGGCAGGCTGGTGCTGAAATGAGATACAGGGAAAGAATTGCAATGAAAGCCATTAAATGAGTAGCAAGTGTAGTATACAAGAATGGTTCACATTTTCACAGCATGAGGCAGCTGTGGGCTCTTCAGTGTACATTATGCATTTAATGCAGATGCTTGCTATATAATCACCCTTCATGAAACACGTGTACAGTGGCAGAGTTGGACTGAGTATTACCCTGTGAATTGGAGCTAGCATACAGGGGATGGCACCGTTTACCTGGTGGAGCGCAGCAGATTGTTCATTTCTTTCTGCACTACACGCAGGCTCACGAGTGAGGTCCATTTTCACTAACTTGCATTATATATGGGAGCAAGCTGGAAAATTCTGGACGGGCCTCTGGTTGACATCCAGTAGAAAAAGCAGCTTCCTTTCTTTCTGGACAGCATCAATGGAACCTTGAACCGAACTTCAAGATGAGCTTCTACTTCTTTGGTGACATCTTCAAGAGGGTTGAGGTGACCAACACAGGCTGCTGTAAAGTTCTTAGCTCGCAACAAGTGAAGCAAATGTTCTGTCGATTAAATGGTATAACGCATTGCTCCCATCTATAATGCAGTGAAAGCATTCAGTCAAGAACCCCAGGCAAGAGCAGACACGACAAGATTTAACATACCATTCTTTAATTTCAGAGCAGAAAATCTTGTTCTACATTCTGCTTTTGACTTCCCATTAGAACAGCTTGAATCGCATCAATTAAAAAGAAACAGGAATGATATTTCTTGCTCCTATGTGAGAGGTCATTTGTGCTCTGAGAAAATTCCAAAAGAAAAATCACTGCAAAAAATGATAATGACTTCATCAATATTTAGTGTTCCATCAAATGAACAAGCAGTCTCAGTGCACTGACATACTAAAGTACAAGTTTATTGACAAAGGAAGCATCCAAGGGGTTAGATTAAATAAACTGCAGTCTTATTACTTTATAGGACAATCTGCATAGGTATAAATAGAATTTGATACAGGTGGATGATAGATAACTGATTCATTCCTTGTTGCTTTGTTCACATATCGCATTTGGTCCTTCATTATTCATCAAATAATTGGCCATAATGTTCAAAGTGTTTCTCTTCCTTCATATTATATTCCATTGCTCAGAAACATTTTTGGTCATTCACAAGTAGTATTCTAGAATCAAAAATTCAGCTTAGAACACCACTGACTTGTGCCAGTCTCAAAATTAAATTTTATATTTTACCCTTTCATTTCCTCCCTATGTGCGTTAAGTAATTCTTCGGTATTATTGCCAGGGTATTGGTAAACCTTCAGGACTTATACAGACATTTTTCATGTCAGAACCTGCATCAATTGATTGATAGTTCAATAAAGACATGAATTTGAAACTGAATTTGATCCTGCCTTCATCTCCCCAGCAATGTTCCTGTTGGGTTGGGCAGAAATTGGGAACATGCTGCATGGGGAATACAGAAACTCCACAAGCAGTGGTCCTTTTAAGCTGCTTGCATGCATATGATCGTACTGCCATCTTAAAGGGACTGAACAGTACACCAAATGGACAGTGCACAGGGAAAGGGGATTAGAGTGAATGTTGGCCCACAGATGAAACAAAGAAAAACATAATGAGGATCATGAACAAGGATTGAATTTTCTACTTACTAGCCCAAGCACATTGAGATCAACTTAAGAAATATTAACAGAGATTACATTTAGAGCTCCTGAAGTATGTGACAATTTATAATATGAACAGTCAGAGAAAGAAGTATATAAAAATCAAAATTTGGAGGTGCCGGTGTTGGACTGGGGTGTACAAAGTTAAAACTCACACAACACCAATCCAACAGGTTTATTTAGAAGCACTAGCTTTCGGAGCGCTAACTCCACAACCACCTGATGAAGGAGCAGCGCTCCGAAAGCTAGTGCTTCCAAATAAACCTGTTGGACTGAAAGCTGGTGTTGTGTGATTTTCAAAAATCAAAGAAAGTTCAATATACTGTGGGAAAATCTGATCAATAGCAAAATTGGCATTTTTGTTTTCTGTTCTCTGCTCACAAAAATACTTTTATGATAAATGAATCAGAAAATATAGTCAAAAGTAAATTGGTTCAAATATGAAAGAAGGATAACACAAGAAATTTTTCTCAGTACCGTTTGACTGGAAAGTGACAGTGAAAAATCACATTGCCCAGTTACAAAGAAGAAAAGGTCAGGGCTGAGTTTTAAGTGCCACCTGGGTGGGACTGTACTTTAGAGCACTGTGGCATTGGTAGCATGCTTCTGCTAGTCCATCTGACCTACCACAATTTGAAAGGTGTTGGGAAGATATTAGGCACAAGTAATCTACCCTGAGCAACACTGAAGAACTTAAGTGACAATTGCTGTTTGATTCGGGACCTCATCCTGCTGCCACTCCAATTTAATGGGCAGCAGGAGAGGCCTGCACCTAACGTGTAGCCCACCACATTTAAACTGGCAGTTTGCTGGTCGGTGAAAATGTGGAAGGGTGGCTCCTCTTTGGGCCCTGTATTTATCAAAAACCTCACACCCCCAGCTTCCAGTTCCAATGGCCTTACCTTGTCTAACACACCCTCTGCCCCATCTTATCAGCCTGGTCACAGTGAGATCCCTGATTGTCCTGGTCAATCGCTGATTCCCACCACCTTGGTCTACTTGTAGCATCAGCAATGGCTTTTGTCCCTGTTGGATGCTCTTGGTGTATAGTGTTACCAGCTTCCAAAGCATCTGCAGCTGTATCAGGTGTGACTTGCTCTGGAGAAAGACAGAAGTCCCACCTCATACAAATTAAAGAGCTGCCATCCAAAAAGTGGAGGCGGGCTCACCTTGAAATTTACTTGAAGGTGTGGGAAACCAGCCCTCGGAATAAAACCATTTTTGCCATTTAAAGATGCCGATCAAGCGAGGTTAGCAAATTGCCAGACCAGCTAACATTATGCATGTGTGGCTGCAAGCCCAGAGCAAGCACTTTTACACACACACCAAAGGAAACCGGTATTTCCTTCCATGTGTAAGGGTTCTGGATGGTCTAAAAAATCTCTTTCAATAGATTGCCACCACTCAAGCTTTCAGGGGAGTCAAGAACATTGTGCATTAAATGCTTTGATATATTAATATTTCATTACTAGATGCTGACTTTCCTTATAAATGTGTTTTAATGTAGTGATTCATTAAATGGACCTGTCTTCCAAAGGTAAGTTGATTCTCACATTTACCATCATGTATAAGTGTTGTCACACATTAAAGTACCTGTTTCATCTTAGAACATACCAAAGAGCAACAAAAATGCAAAAACAAAGTAATGTTAACCTCTTGTTTCATATTGTGATTTATACTAATCAAAAAAAAAACTTCCTCTTAAAGTTTAAAGAAATCCCTGCATCTATTTAACTCCTTAATTGACAGGTACATTGCTTGGTTGGATTTCAAAAGTATATGACTACCTTCAGCTCTGCAGGTGGTCTACAGATCCAAACGTTCGAATATCAGAAATCTTTTGATATGATTTCTTGTTTGTTTGAAAGTTAAAGGACTGCAATTTTTTTTTGCATTGTGTAGTTTTTTCCCAATATAAATAATGGCATTTTCACCCAGAATTCTACTACATTATTGAAGCTCTAATATTTTACAAACAATTATGAAATAACTTCAAATAACATTGCGTGGTTTTTAAAGACTATTAATAGTGCATACTTGGTGTGTAGCTGTGGAAGACACATGGGGGTTATGAAGGATCAGAAGGGCATGGGTTGGTATGGATACTAAAGAGAGTCTTCAATTGATGTTGGAGCTGGGCTGCTTTGTCAAAGAATCACCTGAAACGCTGACTTCTCCACTTCCTGTTGCTGCCTGGTTTGCTGTGCTCTTCCAGCCTCTTGCTTGTCTATCTTGGATTCCAGCATCTGCAATTTTTTTGTCTCATATCAAAGAATCAAAGCATGCCTCCTAATGGACTCTCCTCCATACTCAAATTCCTCATAGCTAGAAAATTTCCAAAGCAAACCTGACTTCTATGTGAAAAGACAAGAATCCCAGACAAAGTGACACATGTACTGGGACATATCTTTAGAAGGCACAGAAGTGCGTAGGTCGAGATTTACCGAGAATGCAGGAAAAATTGGTCCATTGCCTCCTAACTTCTAAACCATCTACTCTCTAAAGTCTCTCAAGCCTTGCTTGCTCCCAATTACACAGGTCCTCCAACTTTGACCTTTTGTGTGCTCTCTTCCAATTCCCTATAGAACCCCTCATTCCCTTCCTCCCACCAGTGGTAGAAAAGCTTAATAGGCTGGTTTATCTGTGGCATGCTGCTTAAATCATCGCTTCAAGTTTTGGTTCTTCACAATTAATGTCCTTTCTCAAATACTTCTTGTTGGTCATATTTTCAGTTACATCACCTAGTATTTGGTATCATAGTTCAATATATGCTATTCATACTATTGTTTTTCTCCCTTTTCTATATTTAAAACATCATGGAGATGTATTTTATGTTATGTTAAAGATATAATGTTAATATTAGGTTAATATATTAATGTTAAGGTATTGTTGATTTGTGCAATTGTATACAAGATATTTCTTCAGCATGTATTCAAGATGGTGCTGTTGTAAGAATTTATATCTAAGCCAGCTATTTTCTCATTCAACTTTGCTTCAGGACTATTAATACTTTTTCAAAGTGAGTTGCTTCAAACATCAAAGAGTTAATAGGAGTAAAGGTAATTGAAAACAACTCATTCCCAAAATATTGCACTATTGAATTGACTAAAATTTACTGTGTTAAAATATTCCTGCATTATTAAATTAATTAAAATATTGCATTGAAAATCAACAGGCTGTGGAGACAGAGAAACAGCATTAATAATTCTGGAAAATATCCAGAATTCTTGGAGCTGTCATATTGAAGCAAATGGTTAATGACAAGCTCTGCTGTTTCCTATTATGAGTGAGGAATTACAAATATTGCTGTTAAGGGAACTCAACTGAGCTATGCAATTTCTGGAGCAAAGCCAGCAGAAAAACTAATAGATAACTCGCAACAGTGCAACCTCAGTGGAAAGGGCTTCAATATTTTCAACACTTGCTGATCACCTCGAGAGCAAGGGAAATACGAACTCTTCATCACAGTAAACCTCTCCCAAACTGATCATTACGCCAGATATAAACGTCATTGTGCAGGAACCTGGGAGTAGGATGATGTAGAAGAACTCAGTTTAAAATGGTGAGCTTGTCAATCATGCCTAAAGCAGCCATTTGGTCACATTGTTGATCATCCCATCTATGAGGAGAAAGTGAGGTCTGCAGAGAGGAAGAGAGCTTCTTCAAGGAAGGCATTCTTGTAAGAGGATTCGCAGTAGGTTAAAATCTTTGAGGAGAAAGTGAGGTCTGCAGAGAGCTTCTTCAAGGAAGGCATCCTTGTAAGAGGATTCGCAGTAGGTTAAAATCTTTGAGGAGAGTGAGGTCTGCAGAGAGGAAGAGAGCTTCTTCAAGGAAGGCATCCTTGTAAGAGGATTCGCAGTAGGTTAAAATCTTTGAGGAGAAAGTGAGGTCTGAAGAAGGGCTTATGCCTGAAACGTTGATTCTCCTGTTCCCTGGATGCTGCCTGACCTGCTGCGCTTTTCCAGCAACACATTTTCAGATCATCCCATCTACTCTCATATGGGGAATTCCACTGAAATCCTGCTAACTAAAGACTGGGATGTATTTTGTGTGTTGGTGATAATATTGCAGAAGATGTCATTGGTGGCAGATCTGCCTAGAAACTTAGTCATCTGAATATGTCTCACCTCTGTACAGTATGGATTAGAGATATCCAAAACAGGAGCAAGAGGAGGCCATTCAGCCTCTCGAGCTTTGTCTGCCACTTTAATCCATTGCTGACTATCTACCTCAATGCCATGTTTGCGTGTTATCTCCATATCCCTTAATGTCATTAGTAACAAGAGATTTATCAACTTCTGTCTTCAACTTACTTAATGACTGAGCGACCAGAGCCTTCTGGGGTACAGAGTTTCAAACATTCACCACCCTCTAAAGGAAGAAGTTCGTCCTCATCTCAGTCTTAAATGGCGTGCCTATTATTCTGAGACTATCCTTAGTTCCAGACCCCACAGCTCAGGGTAACATTCTTACGAGAACAGCATTAATGATCACATAACTGCAACATTAGTGTCAAAAGAATCAAAAGATACAAGATTAAAGGAAAGCAGCAAAACATCATAATATCACCACAGTGAGGATCTTTGTGAGTCAAAGGATAGGCCCAATTTCCATTGTATACATGAAGTATGTATTGATTTAAGCACAGAACTAGTGAGTCTGAAACATTATTGACATAAGTGTAGCTCAGTGGACTCTGCTGACAACAAGTCACTGAATCACAGAGATGTACAACATGGAAACAGATCCTTCAGTCCAACTTGTCCATGCCGACCAGACATCCTAAATTAATCTAGTCCCATTTGCCAGCACCTGGCCCATATCCCTCTAAACCCTTCCTATTCGTAGACCCATCCAGATGCCTTTTAAATGTTGTAATTGTACCAGTCTCCACCACTTCCTCCAGCACCTCATTTCATACAAGCACTACCCTTTGCGTCAAAAGGTTGCCCCTTAGGCTCCTTTTAAATCTTTCCCCTCTCACCCTAAACCTATGCCCTCTAGTTCTGGAATCCCCCAACCCAGAGTAAATACCTTGTCTATTTACCCTATCCATGCCCCTCATGATTTCATAAACCTCTATAAGGTCACCCCTCAGCCTCCGACACTCAAGGGAAAATAGCCCCAGCCTATTCAACCTCTCCCTATTGCTCAAATCCTCCAACCCCGGCAATACCCTTGCTAATCTTTTCTGAACCTTTTCAAGTTTCACAACATCCTTCCTATAGGAGGGAGACCAGAATTCCACACAATATTCCAAAAGTGGCCTAACTAATGTCCTGTACAACCACAACATGACCTCCCAGCTCCTATACTCAATGGTCTGACCAATAAAGGAAAGCATTCTAAACACCTTCTTCACTATCCTAACTACCTAAGACTCCACTTTCAAAGAACTATGAACCTGCACTCCAAGGTCTCTTTGTTTAGCAACACTCCCCTGGACCTTATCATGAAGTATACAAGTCCTGCCCTGATTTGCCTTTCCAAATGCAGCACCTCGCATTTATCTGAAAGGGTCAATTCTGAAATGTGCCTTAAGCAATGTCCACAATGATAATGTTAGATGGACTTGTGAACGTTCCTCGTAGTCTGCGTTACAAAGTCTATCATGTCAACATAATCTGTTACTAGTTGCTAACATGCAATAAACTACTTTTTATTCAATTGAAGAGCTTCATCTAATTAGATCAATCAGTGATTTTCCTCTATCACAATTGACTACAGTAGATCGTTTAATATAATGAGGCTGTTGGAAGTAAAATAATAAAATGAAAAAGAATGGACTCAGTTAAGCTCCAATATGTGGAGAGGCAGTGGCCATGTTTTGCGAAAGAAGCAAATGTGCAGTGAGGAAAAAATATTTTCACAGCTTTCAGCAGTTAGGGTTAGGACTGCACTGCCTGAGATGGTAAACTATTGGCAAAATATTTGTCGCATTTCAGAACGACCATAGATGATGCAAGGATGCTGTTGGAACATGTATCAAAGGTTAATTTTTAAAGGACCAAAGGTATGTTGATCTCCACAGATGTATAAGCACACTATGATCTGTTCTTTCCAACTAACATAGCATTGGATGGTTCAGCTTCATGCTTAGGAGCAGTGTTCTTTCAGGAGCAATCAGATAGTGGCTGCAAACTAGTCTGCTGTATATTTCCGATATTATCAGACACAAACATGAAATGCAATGATTGGGAAGAATGCTTTCTTGGTTACATAGCTTTGCGAAATATGCTCAGATTACACTCTTAGTCTGAAAATGGTCATAGAAGTGGGTTACAACCATGCTGTCTTGTTACTGGATGAGAAAGAACGAGCCTCCAAGAATACAGAGATTTTGATTCAATCTCATTAAGGTCACTTATGAAATAGAGTATGAACAAGGAAAACTGCAGACGATAATGGAATGAGCCTTTTCGAGAGATAGTCAGCAGCTGTACCATGGTTAACAAGTGCAGTTAAACACAGTATTTGAACAAAGGAGGAGGCTGACAAAGCTGCTAAAAGAAGAGCTGTCAGCCTGGAGATTGGGCACATTTTAGAATAAAGGAAAACCCTGAAATTTAAAAAAGAGAGAAATACACTATATACAACAGCAAGAAGCATGAAAATGGAAACTTTCTATCTGTATGTAAAAAGAAAGGCATATTAAAGATAAATGTGGATCCATTACAGGCAGAGACATTATTATTATTTATAATAAGAATAGAGAAATGGCAGAGAAGCTCAATAAATACTTCGTGTCTGCCTCAGAAGCCTCCATGAAATAATTAAGAAGCAAGAGCTTTGTAAGAGTATGTGACTGAAAGAAATTAGTATGGCAAAGAAGGTAGTATTTGTGAAATGAATGGGATTGAAAGTTGATAAATCCCAGGATAAAGTGACCTTCACTTTAGAATGCTGAAAGAGATGTCCACAGAGATAGTGAATGCATTTCTGATCTGTAGAATTTCAAAATTCTATTAATTCTGCCATGGTGCCTGTAGATTAGAAGGTTGCAAATATAACCTCACTGTTTAAGAAAGATGGGATCTGGAGGTGCCGAAGTTGGACTGGTGTGGACAAATTAGAAGTCAACCAACACCAGGTTATAATCTAACAGGTTTATTTGAAATCAACAACTCTCGTAGTGCTGCTCCTTCATCAGGTGAAGTGATTTCACCCGACAAAACAGTAGCGCTCCGAAAGCTTGTGATTTCAAATAAACCTGTTGGACTATAACCTGATGTCATGTGACTTCTGACCAAGGAAGATGCGTGAGAGAATACAATGAAATTCGAGACCTATTAGGCTTACATCAGTAGTAGGACAAAAAATTAGGATATATTATAAAGAATGTGATTGCTTGATATTTAGAAAATAATTGATTGGAAAGAGTCAATATGGATTTGTGAAGGGGAAATCATATTGACAAACTTGATGGAGATTTTTGAGGACATTACTAGCAGTGTCAATAAGGGGGAACCTGTGGATATGGTGTGCTTGGTTTTTGATAAAGTCCCACTGAGATGGTTAGTAAACAAAATTAAAGTACATGGGAGTGGGGTAGTGAATTGAGGATTGGTTAACAGGCAGAAAGCAGAGTCATTTACAGATTGGCAGGTTGTGAGTCATGGGGTGCCACAAGAATCAGTCCTTGGAGCCCAGCCGTTCACCATCTATATCAAAGATTTGCATCTGGGGCCACTGCAATATCTAAAAGTTTGCTGATGATACAAATCTTGATTGGAATGTGAGGAGGATTCAAGGGATTTAGACAGGTTGAGTGAGTGGGCAAGAGCATGGCAGATGTATTAAAGTGTAGAAAAATGTAATGTTGTTCACTTTGGAAGGAGGAACGAAGGCCAGAGTATTTCTATTGTCCAAAGGGAACTGGGTTTCCTTGTTCATGGGTGACTGAAAGCTAGCATGCAGTGCAGCAAATATTTTGGAAAGTAATAATATATCACCCTTTATCACTAGGGAATTTGAGTACAAGAGTAAAAAATCTGTGCTTCAGCCGTATGGAATACTGGCGCACATGGATTATTTTATGCAGTTCTGGTGCCCTTGCCTGAGGAAGGACATATAGGGAATGCAGTAGAGATTCATCAGACTGATTCTTGCGATGGTAGAACTGTCAATCAGCAGAAATTGAAGAGAATGGGCTTGTGTTTGGAGTTTAGAGGATTAGGAAGTAGTCATAGAAACTGAAAACATATTCATAGGAATAAAGAGAGCAGATGCAAAAAAGATGTTGCCCCTGGCTGTAGGGTTTAGAACGAGGGGGCAGCATCTCAGAATAATAAGCTTTAAGACTGAAATGAGGAGGTGCTTTTCCACTGAGAAGGTGGTGAATCTTTGGAATCCTCTGCCCCAGACATTTGTTACTAGCCAAAAGTGAGGGCTGCAGATGCTGGAGATCAGAGTCTAGATTAGGAGTTGCTCCTCGGATGCTACCTGACCTGCTGTGCTTTTCCAGCACCACTCTAATCTAGACTTTTAGTTACTAGTGACATCAAGGAATATGGAAAAATATGGCATTGAGGTAAATTAGCAGCCATAATCTAAAATGGCAAAGCTGACTTCAGAGGCTGAATGGCCTACTCCTGCTCCTATGTTCCTAACAATGTCTATCATAAAATTTTAACTTGTAACTAGTTGCAAACAAGCAATAAACTGCTTCTTGTTCAATAGGATAATGTTTTGGAGTCAAATCAGTAAGTGGTGTTCCTCTACTACATGAGACACCAGGCCTTGTAGATCCCTCCACTTAAAGAGGATACCGGCAGCAAACCCAGCATATGGTGAGATGCAGACTTGGTTTACCTGTACATATAAGAATAATCGCTGCTAAGGTTGATGTTACAATCCCAATTTTTGGTAATACTGGATAGGTCAGATTCAAAAGTGAAACTCGGCTTGATAGCCAAGATTTTAGTTTTTCAATTTGGTTGCCATGAACATATTCGCATGAGGGCTGCTAATGTACTTTTAATGAAAGAACAAATTTATTACACAATAAGAAAAAAAATCATTCTTAAATAGAAACAAGAAAACTTCAAATTATTTTTCTCAACAATGACCTTTACACGTTCTGAAAAAGAATCACACTGGACTCAAAACATTAACAATGTTTCTCTCTCCACAGCTACTGCCAGACCTGCCGAGTTTCTCCAGCATTCTCTGTTTTGTGTCAAGCTAGCTTAGTTAGATGATTAGCATTTTGGGGCAATTGCGGATGAGCTGTAATGAGGATGGGGCAAAACAGACGAGCATGATGTACCACGACAGCAGAGCTGGTATGAATAGCTACAAAGAGTAGCAGCTGTAGCAGAAGGTCATTTTGGATTAAGATAAGTCATGATGGAAGCTGGTAATTACTTAGCTATTCAGAGAAATCAGATTCAAGAATTTAATCAAGTGCTGCTTCATCTCATGACTCCTGGATGTAATTTGTACTTTTAATAATTCTGCTAACCAGAACAGCTTTACAAAGACTTCTATTTAAAAGTATGAATTGCTAAATGAAATACAAGAGACCACAGCCTTTCTCCAAATTTTGCATGCTGCTATTGTGAAAGTCTGATATTTGAATGTGTGTTGGCACAATACAAGTGCCAGCACTTCATGTTGTTAAATGCTACTTTGTTCATGCAGGATAATAGACAGATAGCAGCAAGTTGCAAGCCAGTAATTTAATTGAACCATAATGATGACAAAGTCTAAGTGATTTATGAACGTCAGCAAAGTCCCATGACAAAATTATGGCCCTGAGCTCACAAACAGGCATTGCTTATTCTTAATAACATACTGCGGGTTTCATAATCTCTATTTTTTTTTTAAACTACTCAATTCTTTTTAGAGTGGAAATGTAATAATGACAACAGTGATAACAGGCAGTGAAAATACCTGCTTTTGCTGAATTACTATTGTGCACAATGCTCTAACATACTGTGCATTCTGATTTATTCATTTGTAATGCTGCTACACTAAATTCTAATATAAAATCAATAAGTCCATTAGAAACAGTTATTAAATGGTATCCATTACAATAGTTCTTCATTCACATAATTTGAAATAAGTCTCATCCAAAAAGACAGCTAATATCAGTCGCTCCAAGTCCAGATGAATGTTATCCTTGAGGAAGTTTGTTTAAATCAATACACATGTACCTGTTAACAAAAGGGTTAAACATGTTGTTGTTCAATTCTCAAGCATTTAATGAACTATTGAACACAGCACATTTATTCAATCCTACAGGATGTGCCTTATGGGAACAAATTGAAAACATAATTACTCAGGGGTATCTGGTAAAGCGGGGAAAGTTGTAAACAGCAACTAAGGAATGTAATAGAAGAAATACGACCTTCAAGAAAAGGAACATGAGAATAAGTATTTGTAATTATTATATTAGATTCAGATTTGCAGCTATAGAGTTTTTATTTCTATGCTTCTCTTCTAGACACTAACCTGATTGTTAGGGTTGGCTCACTTTTGTGCCAGGAATACCTTGGAGGATGGAAACTGCCAACTGCACAGTCAGCTAAGGGACCTGCTGCCATGCTTGTTTGAGCATGAAGAAGTTAGGTTCAAATTGTTGGATTTTAATCCCTGATTCCTGATGTTGTGGTGTGGGAGCAAGGAGACAGTGACGGCTGTGTTTGGATTTTAAAGATGTTTTTACATATCATTTGACCCCAATCTCTCTGAGGGGTTACAATCTCTGCAAAGTCATGGAGCACTAACATATGAATCAGATGATCAAAGAAAGTCATTACATAAAGTGTAGATAATGTCTGATTAATCATAAGGGATTCTTTGAGGGTGAGATGAGGTAACTAGCCAAATATAGTCTTCAGTTTAAACTTTTTTAGAACCAGTATTTTTTAAACATCTCCCTTCAAGCTTTTATTTCTTTCAGAATAATATATATGCAGTCTGGTTTAAAACTACTTTTAAATTTACCTGTACCCCATCTCCACTCAAATCTGACTTTACAAATTCATGCTGTTAGGAAGATTCACATTCTGTCAGATTTGGATTTGGAAAACTGGCAATGTTTCAGCTTATGACAGTTGACTGTCATTCTGATTTTTGATAATTTCTCCACTAGAAGCTCTTCTTTCTCTTGGGTATCCTTCACTGAGGAAACCCAAAGGTTTATCCCCTTAACTGGAGGACCCTTAATCTCCTGGATTGCCTTTGCAGAGGCGTAGAATTTAAGAGTGGAGAGCTGATGCTGGAACTGTATAAAACATTGGTTAGGCCAAGCTGGACCGCTGTGCATACTTCTGGAATCCACATTAAATATGGGTGTGATAGCATTGGCAAGGATGCAGAGGAGGTTTACCAGGGTGATCCCTAGGCTGGAGTGTTTCAGTTATGAAGAGAAATTGGACATACTGGGGTTGATTTCCTTTCAGGATAGGAGATTCAGAGGGGTCATGACTGAGGTGTATAAAATTATAGGCAGCGTAAACAAGAACACACTGTTCTGCTTGATGAAGGGATCAAGGACAAGCAGGCATATATTTAAGACAAAGGACAGAAGGCTTAGGGAAGATATGAGGAAAACGTTTTCACCCAGAGGGTGGTGGGAATCTGAAAATCACTGCATGTAAGGGTGGTAGAGGTAGCAACCCTCAACATTTAAGAAGTATTTAGAGCCAAGGCACACCAGGCTATGGGCCAATTGCAGAAAAATGGGATTAGAATAGTTAGGTGGTTGATTTTGACTAGCTTGGATGCTACGGGAGGAAACAAAAGGCTGTGTCTAAATCTCTATGACTCTACTCTTCTTGCTAATTCAGGTAATTATCTAAAAGCATTATCTGGGGCCCTTTTATCTCTGGAATGAACCGATTCCTGAAGATGAATGATGTTATTTGATGTGGAAACAGAGCTGCAAAGTGGTATTGAAGTAGATTTTCAGCCATAATCTAACTGACCAACACAGCAAGCTTGACAAGCTGAATGGCCTACTCCTGTTCCTTTGAGTGTCAATCACAGAAAACAGTCTTTTGAAGCTAGTATTCTTTTCCTCGCAGTATCCTGTATTATCAGATCAGGCATTTTCTTCTTTTTGTGCATGTCCTGAACAAGTGGACACTAGTCTAGCATCCATGGAGTTGCATGCAGTTCACTTTCAATTTGTTCAAGCCACTAATCTGCTTTTAATCTGCTGCTATGTCTACAATTAAGGGATGTGAACACTTCACTTCAATGTGTTGATATGTTGCACATCTTCATGCCCCCTTTGTGGATGTTTTCTCAGTGAACTGGACCCTTTTACATCCTTAGCTGTGGTCATAGTATACTGCTGCTCCCCCAGCATTATCTATTTCATAGGCTCTGATAATTCTTATCTGAAAGACAAAGGATTGAAATGTTGTTCTTGAGCTTGTGTTAGCTCATCATCTGGCAAGGTCAATTCTGCTGTTTCAATTTGTTTAATGGGCTGTTTTGCTGTCTAAACAGCTTCAGTTAAAAATTCATCAATGAGCTAAGCTGTACTGCTCATTCTTGTTCTCAGTATTTGCTTCTGGGAAACTTTGATGACTTCTATCATCTGAAAGTTCTTTTGTGATAACAGGAATGGAAAATGTTTTCACAAATCTATGACTCAGACTTCCTTCGTAATGACAGCATATAACAGTGATGTTATAGCAAGATAGAACCTATTGAGACTACCTTTCCTTTTGGTTCGATCATGAGTCTAGGAAGCCTGATGAAATCTTCTACCACTTGCCCTTTTAGTAGTTGATTGGCAACTTGTTGTTGGACTAAATGTTCTCTTGGATCCTTCTGCTACTGCAAGGACTGTGCAGTCAAGGCATACATGTCGGCTCAAAAGTGAGGAGCATGAATTGTGAACCACATATACACATTAAATGGCTTGAACAGCAGGTCAGATGCTGGGAATACTTCATCTCCTGATTTCTCAAAGACTGCCCATCATCTACAAGGCGAAAGTCAAGAGTATGATGGAATACTCCCCACTTGCCTGCATGATTGCAGCTCCAACAACACTCAAGAAGCTTGACGCTATCTACAGCTTGACAGGCACCACATCAACAAAACAAAAGCCAAAGAACTGCAGATGCTGGAAATCAGAAACAAAAACAGAGATTGCTGGCAAAACTCAGCAGATTTGGCAGCATCTGTGGAGAGAAAGTAAAGTTAATGTTTCGGCTTCTTTGACCCTTCTTCAGAAAACTAT
Source organism: Chiloscyllium plagiosum (assembly GCF_004010195.1). NCBI lineage: Eukaryota > Metazoa > Chordata > Chondrichthyes > Orectolobiformes > Hemiscylliidae > Chiloscyllium > Chiloscyllium plagiosum. The sequence continues at coordinate 39,243,147 of NC_057728.1, read as the reverse complement.
ATCCACAAACATTCACTCCCTCCACCATTGACACTCAAAAGCATTGTAAAAATTCACCAAAAATTCTTAAGATAGCACATTCCAAAACTCATGACCTCTTCTATCTGGAATGACAACTGCAGCAGGTACATAGGACACCAGCACCTGTATGTTTCCTTTCCAAGCCACTCACTATCAAGACTTGGAAATATATCATTGTTTCCTTGTTATCGCTGGGTTGAAATCCTGGAACCCCCTCCTAACAAAACTATGGGTCTACTTACAGCACATGGATTGCAGCAGTTCATGAAGGCAACTCACCACCATCTTCTTAAGGGCAATTAGGGCTGAGCAAAAATGTTAGCCCTGTCAGCAAAGCCCACAATTATGAATTGGTTTTAGAAAGTCAGAAGAAGAAAAAAATGCACCTCTATTTTTCACTGTCAGATTTCAATGAAATTTCACTGCAAAATGCAACCATTTACCCCAGATGGTTGTCATGCATAAGTTAATATAATTCTATGGGACCAATGAGTGGTAGGCACACAGTACGCAAAGAAGATGCACCACAAATATACATGCATTGGAACATTTACAAGCACATAACACTTATTATGTCATTGCAAAATAAATATTAAATAAATATCTATAACAAAATATCCTAATGTCTTGTAAAATAAAGAAAACAAAAGGGGAAATGTGAGAATGTTGGATTAATTTAACACCTTTTGCAGCCTCATGACATCCCAAAGTACTTCACAGTCGGTGAAATGGTTTTAAGATTTAGACAAATGCAACAGTTAGTTTATGCATATCGAAGTTTCAAACATTATTCAAACATGAATAAGGCAATTGACTACATTTTATTTGATGGCATTAGTTAAAAGACATAACTGAAATATAATTGTAAATAATTCTATACAATTATCGTTATGAATAGTTTTTACTTATTTTACAAACAGAGAAATCTAAAAAAAATATCATAGATCATTTCAGAATTGAGGATGAAACTTGTATGAGAACTATAGAAAGAAATCTGCTCTGGGCAGGATGTTTCTGCAAATGTAGAACACATTTCAATATAATTTGCAAGATTTTGGGAGGTCACATGATTTAAATACAACAGGTTTGGGGCACATTTCTGGTGAGCACTGTACTCTCTCCGATTCTCAGAAATAATTACTTAAATACCCACTTTGTAAGGTATAAAACA